>NC_056732.1:1143061073-1143136073 GCF_019279795.1 Protopterus annectens | reverse complement strand
CACGCTTACAGAATGGTGACAGCTGCTTAATATGTTTGAAAGCAGTGCTTAGATTTTTATGTTTTTGATAGTCATGCCAAGGTGGAAAATGATAGTTGTGCTGTCAGTATTAGCTCACAGATACTTAAATTTCGCAACAACTTCTGTGGGTTTGGTGCTTTCTTAAAATAATTAATTACAAGTTTAAATGTATGCAGCAATCCAAGAAAAAAAGGCAATGGAGTGTTTAGCTGACACTGCAAGAATTGTTGTGTTAACAGCCAACTGTATTAATCTCTGCCTGTTATGTGCTTAAACTTGTCATTCACATCTATGGCAGAAGTGCTCCTATTGTTATAGTCTGATGTTATCTGATGGTTAATATAAATTTGTGAGAAATGCTGTTTTGCCATGCTACTGCTTCAGTCTGTTTTTGTAGATGACTAACAACCCAATGTGTATTGCTAGTGCTGTCTTATTTGTATTTGGCACTTATTTCTCATTCATTTTTCACTTTCATAGATTGTAAGGCTATTAAGGAGCCTCCCTCGACTTTGTAGGTTTCCAGGGCTGTATCTGGAGATTTCAATACCTTTTAGGTAAATTAAACAATCCAGTGAAGCAATGTGTTTTATACATGGACATTTCAGGGGTGATTGGGATAGGCATGTTTGTCAGAAAGGATTAAGACTACAGCTAAGTACATGCATAACTTAATTTATGGTTGTAGTATGACAGAATATAAACCAGTTAACTGTTCATAATGCCAGTAAGAGTTAGGCAGTTTGATGCTTTTGCCAGAGGGCTTTGTTTTTCCAGACTGCTTCTATGGGCTGTGTTTGCTAAGATCATTTAATAAAATTCTGCCTCTGTCAACACTATTTGATTGCTTTGTTAGACTGTAATCTAGGCATTACTGGTATTAGTTTTGTTGTCTGTACTAATGGGTTATTGAATTAATTGAGTACACATAGTGATTGGATATACAGGTTGGGTTTGCACTCAGTTTGTGAGCCCCATGAGGTATTGAAATCATTGCGGAGAATGAGCTTACTAAAGCAGGAGGTGTAAAATCAGTTTAGAAGTTACAGTGCTGCAGTATTCTTCAGATTAGGTATTGTGAAATCATTTTAGTGTAAGAGGTTACAGTGCTGGAATATTCTACGAATACAGGTAGTGTGAAATCAATTTATTGTAAGAGATTAGAATGCTGGAGTATTCTTCAGATATAGATAGTGTATACATCAGTTTAAAGTAAGAGGATACAATGCTGGAGTATTCTTCGGATATAGGTAGTGTATAAATCAGTTTAAAGTAAGAGGATACAATGTTGGAGTATTCTTCGGATATAGGTAGTGTATAAATCAGTTTAAAGTAAGAGGATACAATCTTGGAGTATTCTTCGGATATAGGTAGTGTATAAATCAGTTTAAAGTAAGAGGATACAATGCTGGAGTATTCTTCAGATTAGGTATTGTGAAATCAGTTTAGTGAAAGAGGTTACAGTGCTGGAGTTTTGTTTTTGTTTTTATGTATCTATTGTGAAATCAGTTGAGTGTAAGAGGTAACAGTGATGGAGTATTCTTTGTGTGAAGGTGTACTCATCCTAGCTATAAGTGTTTCATAATGCTTATCTTACTGAGATTACTAGCAATTCCATTCCATTGCTGGCTGCATGGGGCATTGAGTTTAAAGAGCTACAAAGCATTATTAGTACTTCTGCCTATTTAAATATCAAAATTTGTATGAATAGTTTAATCCAGTATGCCTAATATGTTAGCTTTAAGCATGCTTCAGTAGTGTCTAAGATGTCAGATATGTATTGGTTAATAAATGTAGTAGAATTTGTTGCCAAAAGCATAGTAATACATGGACGGCTTTAGTTTTAATAAGTTTGTTGTAGACTTTCATTAGGTTGTGATACTGTAACATGAATAAAGAAAAGTTGTGATTATTAGCAGAAATGCAAGGTTAATAAGATAGAGTCAACACTGTCTGGTTGGTTAATGGAACAGAGTAGAAAATCTAATGAGGAAGACATGAAAGCATGGTTATTTTAAATATACGTAAATGTATTTCTAAAAGTGCATCGACATCTAGTAGCATATTAAGAAGGAGGGTGTTATAATCAGTGTGAAGCTGGGGTTGGGGGAAATAAACAGATAAAATGGTGCAGCCAGGGAATGTGTTATGAGTTGAGCAAAGTAGGCCTGCCCTCTGATTTTAGCCTAAATCAATCAGACTACGAATGTGCAATACTAATAGAATCCCAAAACAGTGCAGAGAGGCAGATAAGAACATTCTCCAGGAATTTCAGCTGTAGGCATACAGATTGGAAATGGGAGATGGAAAATGCATGTATGACAATGTAAAAGGCCACATAGCAGGAAAAATGGTTAAAGAAGCTGTGACAATCCAACTGCCGAGCAAATGATGCAGCAATAACAAACAACAGGAACAGCTTCAACAATTATTAACAGGTACATTGTCATACCTCTCAACCTGGAAACATCAAAAATCTGGACAAGGCTCATGAAAAATAGGTACAAATCTGTAAGCTGATTAACATAAAATTTCCATACATAATTACTTAACCCCACCCACTCCAATGGAATTGTTGGTTACCAACTTTCAAAAGCAAACTGAAGAACATAGGATTTCATAGGTTAGTACTAGGCTAACTGCCCTTGCGAGCCTTTGTAAGCCTAGCCAATTACCCCTTGTGAGACTCAAACCCAGCACCTTGTCTTTGTAAGGCAAACACCTTAACCACTAGGCCACCCTCCCAACCCAAAATATGGCACCAGAGTCGCCCTTGCAGCCATTCCAATGTCCCATTACCTGGCTGTTTCTCCTCATTTACCATAAACACTAATGTGCATACTGCTTTATTTCTACAATGATTATTTGGATTTTATTTTCACATTTTACAGCACAATGCACAGACAATAATAGACATGTGCTAAACAACACAATGAGAACAGACAGCATTGAAACTTCTCCACCCTTGGAACTCACATTAACTGAAACAGCATTGAAACCCACACCACATCCAAAGAAAATTTATCTGACTAGTGGTGGATAAATATTACCTTTGGGCTGTTTTCCAATCATAGGCCCCTTGCACACAAAACAAGAAACAGACATGTTCTTTCATGAATCTTCCTGACTTTATTAAATACATTTCAATCATAAAAGTCTACTTTCATACACACACACACACACACACACACATATGCATATATATATATATATATATATATATATATATATATATATATATACACACACACACACACACACACACACACACACACACACACACACACACACACACACACACACACACACACTCCTACTGTCTATGGCTGGGAGGTGTACAATATTTAATTTGGAAACTGAAATGGTGCTAAGGTTATAGTCATCTGTTTGTGGCCAGACTACCAAAAAACACACTAAATAAAATCATAAACAGCTAAGAGAATGCCTGTTCCTCTCTCAATCTCATTATAATTCAGGAACTACTTTAATTGTTGAACGCCAGGGATGAAGCAGTGGGAGCATTGGTGAAACAAACTAAAACAGAGACATTCTTTTATCATATACTTATTCTCTCATTTCATTCCACTAATAAGTTGTTTGAAATGCATGCTCTTCTGCAACTCCACATTCAAGTTCAAACACTACATAGATAAGGATAAAACACAGACTAAAGTTAGATGTTTGCTTCTACAAGGACAGTACAATAAAGAACAAGACCACCAAGGAAATCTACCCAAACTCAACTGTTTGCCAAAGCGCAAAAAAAAAAAAAAAGACATTTTCACCGAGTTTGCATTTTGCAGGGGAGTACCCATTAAAAGAAGGAAGACATCGCTACAAACGTGCCTGAAAATGCAAGTAAAGTAAAACACCTAAATAATGGAGACCCAATTACAACCTAAACTGCAGTTGACAGTGACCCAAGATTGAACCCAGCAGCCTGATCAGCAATATCCCACTTACTCAAATATACTGCAGAGTGCTGGGAGCAACAGTCTCAATTCCTACAGGGATAACCACTTAATAACTGTATACTACACAAGACACACACACACACACACACACACACACACACACACACACACACACACATACACACACACACACACACACACACACACACACACACACACACACACACACACACACACACACACACACACACACACACACACACACCCTATCTCTGCTGCAGCATATGAAAACGGCATGGCAGCTCTTTCATTCCTCTGACTACACCTCATACACCCCCTTCCTTCTCATCAGCAGTAGCGCAGCATAGATCAGCCTCACATCTCCATTATAGTCTGCAGCTCAACCGTATATATATCCACCACAGTGATTCCAGACTTGCATAATGGCTAAACATTCGGAAAGCTCATGTATCCACCACCACGGTTGTTCCCGCTAAACATTTGGAAATGGATGCATTTTGAGCAGCCAGAAATACATACACGTTGACCCTTTGAGCTTCATTCCGACAGGCTGGCAGTCGTCTCACGGAGCTGACATCATCAAGTGTGCAATGACGTCAGCTCAAAAAAAACAGGATTTAATTTTTAAAATGAAAGTGCCAGGAAATCGGGAATCAAGGGGTGCCAATCGGGAGTCATGGCCTCCCATTATATAGACCCCCAAACTTGGTTTTTACAAAGTAATTCGGTATGGTTGAGAGCTATGTACATAGTAGGGAAGCATATAGTTAACAAAGAATACAGGTTTGGAGACAGATTATAAAAGAAATCCCAGGATCAGGAAAAAAGATGGTCTTTAGTGCAGGGTCTGAGTAGGGCTAACAGCATTTGCACAACTTACACTCAAATGACATGAAGACTATGGATAATGCAAAGGGCATTTTGAGGGTGTACTAAATAAAAGGCAAGATATGCTAAAGTGCATAATACAACACCAATATGTGTGCAGGAAAATAATGGCAATGTTTTGCACCGCTGCCCTGTAATTAATTATAAAATCAATAAATCAAATACACAAACTATCAGGACAGGCAAAGGGATAGGGAAGGCAGGCAGGGCTCATACTGAAGGGAGGTAGAAAAACATTATGGAAACTAACACAGAAACATGACCTGTTTAGGAGGAGCAGCAACAAGGTTACAGATAATATTCAATGCAATATTTTACATTAACTAATGAACTGGAAACCTCCCCTTGCAGCTTGGCATATGGTAGCAAGCAATGTTATGTGGTACACACATATGTATAATCAGTACCATTCTGCACTGCAATTACAGTGCTATGTTATACACATGCATGTATAATCAGCACTATTCTGTACTGCAATTACAGCGCTATGTGGTACACATGTATGCATATTCAGCACCATTCTCTACTGCGATTACAGTGCTTTGTGTTACACATGTATGGATAATCAGAACCATTCTCTACTGCAATCACAGTGCTATGTGGTACACACATATGTATAATCAGCACCATTCTGTACCACAGTTACAGTGCTATGTGGTACTCATATACGTATAATCAGTACCATTTTGTACTGCAATTACAGTGTGGTACACACATATGTATAATCAGCACCATTCTGTAATGCAATTACAGAGCTAAGTGGTACACACATATGTATAATCAGCACCAGTCAGTACTGCAATTACAGTGCTAAGTGGTACACGCGTATGTATAATCAGCACCATTCTCTACTGCAATCACAGTGCTATGTAGTACGCACGCATGTATAATCAACACCATTCTGCACTTCAGTTGCAGTGCTATGTGGTACACACATATGTATAATCAGAACCATTCTGTACTGCACTTACAAAGAATTGAGAAACTGCAACATTTCTTCTGTGCTGGGCTCAGCTGTAGGTGAGAAAGAAAAAAGAATTGGGTGAAGAGTGATATTTATGCGAATACAGCAGTAACACTGAACTCAGAAATTGTCATACTGCCTGATTATCGGTTGTGTGCAAGGTATGTTGTGCATTTAAAGCAAAAGAGTAGCTCCAAGCATCAAAGGTGCAGTTGCAGTCATAATTAGCAAAGGGTCAGATCAGCAGTACTGTTCTGCATCCAGGTAAGTAAAGTATACTTCCAGATTCCTTAAACATGTAGATTAGTAACATCCATTGTTCATAATCTGTCCATCCATCCATCCATCCATCCATCCATCCATCCATCCATCCATCCACAACCCCTTTTTCCTATTTTTGAACATGGGATTGGGGTGTCACTTCAATAGTGGCAATCATTTAAAGTCAGTTTTCACATCACCCTGTGAATAAATCTAAGGTGGTCGTTGTTAATGTTGATAATACAGCTTGAAAAATATGGTTAATTATCTGACATAAACTTAAAACACAGTGACATTTTAATTACCTTGGTCAAGTCATGCTGCCTTAAAATGTATTTTCTGTTAATATTATTGTTACAGAGGATGTGTTGATCCTAGCTGTCCACGAGTCTTTTATGTTAAATGTAGCTTTATCCCTGTTTTTCAGCTGCACCTGTCACCAAGTCTTTAGTTTATCATGGGTTTTCTTGCGATTGGGTGTTCATTAAACTACTAAAGCACAAATTATACTCTGTTACTTAACACATGACAGAGTGTGCAATTATACTGTAAGAAACACACTCCCTAGAACAGTTGTAAGTGATTAGGTAAAGCTGACTGTACTTTGAATCCTGGGCAATGCAATTATTAGTGCGCAAATGATTACTGTATTATGTGTCATCAAGACAAATATAGAACAAGGCACACTATCTCAGAAATCAAAGAAAAATGCAGTTCAAATGATCCATACTGTTACAGTACACCAATGTCTGTAGCATCTTATAGGATTCCATTGTCCACAATATAAAGTAGCCACTTGCTCACTCGCTGTCTTATGTGTCGCATCGGACTCGTAGAATGACCAAGCAGACATTCACCACTCCCTGTAGACTTTTCAAGGCAAGTATGGAAAGTGAAGTAGGTTGACCGGTTTGTCTTCCATATTACACACATATGCAGTCACACCCACATGTCATATACAGTTGATGATTAACCCTGCTTTTAAAATGTGGGAAGAAACCAAAGCACCATGAGAAAACCCATGCAAACACAAGGGAAACATGCAGGCTCTACATATTAAACTAATTCAGTGAATCTTTACAGATTTCTGAAACCGAAACCTGGGTTGCAGTTTTCTAACTCTCTAACTACCAAATAACTAAAAGTACATGGGACAAATCTATGCATCAGATAATTTTGTTTCATTGACTGTACTTTTCACAGTATTTACTATTTGTGCACTAGGTTCACACATAGGGAATGGAATGGAATATTCTCAAACAAGTGATCTGTCTTGCAGTGGATATGAGACTACTCATACTTACATATACCTTTAGAAATAATTTTTTTATTAAATATAGTCATTTACAGAATAGTTACAAGTGTATTATGGTATGGAAGGTATATTAATGGCTTGCTGATGTTACACATATCTGGTTAAAATCTGCAGCTGAAATCCTCATGTTTGCTTTTACAAATGTAAAGCTAGAGCTAGTGGCTATAATTATAGTTTTGTTGTTTTCTTACCTATACAAGTAAATATAATCTTCTTTACCAAAACCATTTATACTTACAGCCCTTCATTGTAGTTCTAGTTGGGACCCATGTTACATGTGTTTAAAAATGCATGTATGTTTTTCTGCGAAACACGTGGAGCTAGAATTAAGAACCCTTACACTCAGACTCTGTGTTTATAAGAGATGTCAGAAGTTTACTGCTAATCTGAAGTGGGAAAGTAGATAACCATATATAATGTTGTGTATAAACAGGAACACCAGGATGTTTGTTTGGCTTTATCACTGATTAGCAAATCAAAGCCGATTTGGCTGCAACCAGCTCACTGAAAAAATGTCATCTATATCGGTATTATTTTGGGGAACTGACACCCACATCATAGTACAAGGTGAGATCCCATTTCAACCCAGTAAAACAAACACCAGTTTTACCAAACCTTGAATTACATTTATAAAGATGCTTGTGTAAATGGGCTTCAGTCAAATGATCACTGTCCAAGTGACTGCTAACTCTCTGCAGTCAATAAATATTGTTGGTATGCAATGTAAGGGATGCAGTGGCAGTATTGCTATGCTACAGGCAGCTCAATAGCATAGGCAGTAACAGGAGTCCTAGGATTGGCAATCATGCAGGGAGGAACCCAGCACTGCAGCAGATGCACTGATTGGTAGCAGCAGTTGTCAGAATGGGGTGAACTGGATATGATGCACCAATGGGGACAGTGGTGGGAGTGTGGAATTGTTCAAGGATCGCTAAGTGATGAATTTCACAAAAATAGTAAACGGCAACAGACTGAAAAAGTCAGCATATGGTGGTGATGTAGAACTATGTAAATAACATTATGCATTACACCTGTAGGTGCTGCAGAATGCAGAATCACAGTAGTTATAGAGTTGAATCCTATCTGGGTCTATGTCATTTTATGTCTTAAAGTTCTTCACATGTCATGACACCCTTACTGCATGCTGCTCCAGAGTCTTTAGTCTGGTGGTCACAGTAACTGTTTGTTTCTCTTCACTCGGCCCTCTCACATTTGGATGCTGACATCCAGCTTTCTATCTACCTGAATCCAGCACTCACGGTGCTTGTAATTTTCACTCAGTAGCCTATTTGGAGAGCTTTCTTTTATCTGCCTGTGTATATCCTATTCCACATAAGGCAGCCCATGTTCTGTTTTACTTTACCCATTTCTAGCACCATGCTTATTCATATTTTGTGCTTAACTGTATATGACTAAGTACTGTTTTTTTCCCAGATAAAATACTAAGTCCATTTTCCTACTGGCTATATTTACAAAGATTGCCTTGCACTGGAACAGCAAGGGTGCATCTCCTCTGCTAACTTCCACTAAGTCTTGAACCTGCTTCCCTCTGGGCATGCCTTCTATTGCAGTAGCCATAGCCTACTACAATACCATGCATACATCAGTGAGTCCTGCAGTAGTGACACAGCAGTACAACACCAAATCTCACTCACTGTCATGCCATAACACCCACCATAGGTTCATATGTAGGTACTAGGCTATCTGTCCAAAGGCATTTATAAGCCTAGTCCCCAGAATTATGGGTAGACCTTAATCTGTCTATAACTTTCTACCAATTGATTCTGATTATGTTGCTATGGTCTTGGCCCAAAGCAGTAAATTTGGATAGGATTCCAGAGTTTTGCTACAGTGCCTTAAATATCGATTTTAAAGGGGAAAAAATCAGAATGCAGCTTCTACATTTTATTTTCACATTATCTGGACATTTGTTTGTACCCAGTACCTTTTGTACTCATATTTTATCATAAAATGGATTTTATGTTCAAAATAGTCCTTTAAAACTGGTGTCATCCAGTGTCAGGTTTACAGCCTTCTTGATTTGCAGCTATGAAGGGGAATATCATTTTTTTAATCATTAAGTATTTTAATTATTACTTTTTTCATGTATGTCTTTCCCCCAGGATGCACCTCATAATCACCATCATAATCCTCCTCATTGGCATGACAACTGCAATCATCACCCCCTTTTTCTATTATACAAGGGTTGAGGGTGTAGCTTAAACTGTCAACACTTATCTTGATTCAGCGACACTCTCTTTCCTTTTAAAATAGGCATAGTCATCAAGAACATACCTGTTTCTCCTTTTTGTGGTGTAGAAAACTTTGTACAGGTAATGTGCATGGGGTGTTCTTCCTCACCACCCCTATATAGCACAGAGTGCATGCTGAAGTAAGCCAGTCGCAGCACTACAAGGAAATCTAGAAAAGAAGGGTCATAGGACAGACAGTCTGCTAAAGGGAATATTTAATTAATGAACAATATTTCCAGGCAGCTTCCTTCGGCAGACTGTCTGTGACTTTAACTTTACATTTCTTTGTGTTGATTTTGTTACTTTCCACATATATTTTCATTCTCATACTTGAGAGGTTTTTTTTAATGCCAAGTACTTCCTACATCTGAGACCACATTATCAGGTTGATAATCATGATGACATAGTTATTGAAACCAAATGAATTGTGTAGAGAATGCATGTCAAAACTGTGTCTTATTTTTTAATATTTTAGATTACTGAAGCCATCTGTGTTGCGTGGACAGTGTACTCTAAAGTGAACATTTCTATTTTTAATTTTTAAATATTAAAACCTATATGTTTTAATTAGATTGGACTGCATTTGACACTTATATCCACATTGTACATGGGCATTACGCTCTTCCTGCAGACATAGAAAACTGTACATCTAATTATCATAAAATATCAAATAGTACATAACTCTTTCTTCTTTGAGTAAGAATATGGGACGCAGCTCAGAAACAAGTTTAAAAAAGAGAATGAAACAATCACAAGGGCATTTAGTTTTGCTTCTGAAAAAGAGAGGTATAAATTGTGTCCTCCTTTAAATTACTGTTGCCACTAGTATGTTGGCCATATAGTGCAGTTTTCTGTGTACTGACAACTTTAACAATTACATTTAATGACAAGGGATTCAGGAAATTGTGTGAAGGAATATATCAAGCCTGAAAACAAGTATATACTTACAAAAATAAGTGTATCATGTGAGGGGGGAATAGGGAGAATTGAGAGGTCTCTCTACTGTTGACATTCTAAATGGCAACCATATTTTTATATATATATATATATATATATATATATATATATATATATATATGTTTGTATGTATGTATAGACACATATATGTGTGTGCGTTTATGTATCACTTAACCTGAACTTTGACTTCTGGATCATAGCAGAAAAAGCTCCATGGAACAACGTACTTAAATGGTTAACAAATTACATGTTAAATAAAAATAAATACGTCTTCAACATTTCTACTCCAATCAACTTGTAGTTAGCTTTTAGTAGTTTCAAGCTGCTACTTGTGCCTCTTGGGTCTCTATTAGTCTGCATAATCTGAGCCACACTACATAGCTAAGTCTTAGATGTTGTCTTTTTGGTGTTTTCTTGCACTACATGTATGGATTATTTCTGCTTTACAGCTTCAGGCAGAATCATTTCCCACTCAGCTCTGGACATAGGAATTGATTAGACTGCAGCAAGAGAATGTGATCTGCCATTAATATCCTCTCTTTCTGCCCTAAGCTTTGGATCCTGTCTATCAAGAGACTCTCCTTCTCCACTGCTGCCCCTATACATGGTAGCTGGTGCCTAATACTGGTTTTCCTCCCATTCTGACTACAGTTTACCTTCTCCATCACTATTTTATGCTGTTCTCCTCTTTCTTCTTCTTCCGCCACCTTACAGCTATCTCATCTTTTAGATTAGCTGCTGTTCATTTCTCCTCTTCCTCTTCTTTAGCCCCTGAGTATGACAGCCTGGAACGATCACTTCTATGTTATTTCCAGTTATCCAAATTTATGACAAAGTCCACGTTTAGATTCAGAGATAACTTTTTCTCAGTTGTATGACTCCGTACACCTTCATTCTCATTTTTCCTCCTTCCCATCTTCCTTCTCATTTCATTTCCATGAGTTCTTCACATTTGCCTTTTCCATTTACCACTAACACTGATCTGTTCTGTCTTGCACACTATTTCTCCTTGGTTCTTTGTACAAATACAAGGATGACCACATAACTCTCAAATGTCTGCTTCAGTAATGTTGCCCATCTATTGCTGCAAAGTGGCTTGCATACACCTGTCAACTGTACCTTCTAACTTGATGAATTATAGTTTTTGATTGTTTACTTACTTTATGGACCTGGTAGAAGACACCAGTAGGACCTCAGAGGAAGGCACTGTCCAACCAATGTCCTGTCATCATTAGACAACTCATTGTCTTACGTAGCCCCTTTCTTCACTGCCCGCACTGCTTTTGTTGCTTACATGAATTGCAGCAAGGACATAGTGCTATGTTCTCCTCTTCTCCAATGACTACTGCACTGATCCAGCCATGGTCAGTCCTGTTGTCCTCACAGGTCTGCACTCTGAACAGATATGCTCCGTTTCCCATTGGGAAAATTCGGGTCCCTTTAGAAATGGAAATGCTGATTAAAATCCCATGCTTGAACCCACTGCTAACTTTATTTCTTGCCTGACACCTACCATGTAGTTCTACATCTCTTACGTTTCTCTCCTCCAGCATTGCTTTGTCTGCCTTTCTGACTGGCTAGCTATTGCTCCGCTCTGCTCTTTTCTCTTCTCTGTTTTCCTCAATATCTCCCATGCCTAAGCTCCTCTCATGTCATCCTTCTTCAGACTTTATGGGGTCTCTATATTTCTGCTTTAGTTTGCTCCTGAATCAGTACTTCACTTCTATTAGACTCCTCTATCTTCTCTGTTCTAACACATCCATTTCTTGTTTTCTGCACCTGAGTCTCCCTTTACATCCTCAATGACCTTTCTATCAGTTCATTCATTCCCTTTGTCATTACTTCTTATTCCATGCCATTGTCCAGTGTTTATTCTCCTGCTTCTTACCAATGCCATGCTTGGACACCTCCAGCACCATTCATCTCCTGCTTCCTCCTGCCAATCACTTATTTATGTTCCCACCTTCTGTAATGTCACAGATCCTATTCTCATCTACCAACCCAGTCTGTAGAGTTCATACATCAGGAATGGAACTGTATCTCCTTACTTCCAGCTGTGACAAGCACATGTCTTTATGAAAGTACTGTCTCAAATGCCTTAGTCTGTTTTAGACAAGGTTGCGACTTTGGTAACATTGTATCACACACGAACAGAGCGGACTTATGAAACTAACTCCTTTATTGGTAAGCGCTTTCGTTGGCATAAATTTACTGTGTAACATTGTATCACACTCAGAGCAAACATTTTACAATTAAGTACTACAGAAAATGCTTTTTCATGGTACTGTCATCAATGGAATGTCACAAGACAGTGCAGCATGATTCAAAAGGCATAATCACATTATTTAATTAAGCATAACCGCATTATTTAATTAACTGGTATTCTGTCATACAAAGATGGTATCATTTTATTCTTACTTTATATTACCCACTTCACTTTTTTGAATACTGACTGACATTCATGAAGGGCATATCAGAGCAAGGGAAATAACTACTGGGAAGCATACAGACACTCTTGTTACTGATGCATACCTCCTTTTTGCATATATCAATCTCTCTCTCTCTCTCTCTCTGTTTTTTTTTGTCTCATTTACTGTGATGTCACATTTCACCTTATCTAACAAATTTAGTATAACCTTTTCAGCTGCAAAAAATATGAAATATTTTAAAATAAATATCCTAAATTCCCTATCATCTTGCCAGGCGTTCATAAATAAATAGTTTTATGAACTCTTAATGTTTAATTTAAAAGCAAGAGTGTACAGTTCTATAATATTATAAATGATTTATATATCTGTCATAAGCAACATAAAGGATGAATGGATCCACTTTCATAGGAAGTATAATATAGCAATAACCCATGCCTGGGTGTGGGTAATGCTGGATTTACCCAGGGTTGGTGTGGTTTGGTCATGAGGGCGAAGCCAGAGTGGCCAAACAAAGCCAACCGTGGGTAAATCCAGCATTACCTACACCCAGAAGTGGTTTATTGCTATTATACAATGACATTATTTAAGAACAAAAAATAATTACTTTTCTTAAATAATGGCAGTGTATAATGCCTCCTTGCTGCCCTTCCGCAGCTGTCTGGTATTCTGCGGCAGTTCTGATGTACTGCGCAGGCGTATGCCTACGCAGTACATCAGAGCTGTGGGCAAAAGCAATGGAGAAAGCAAGATCTCCGTTGCTTTTTACTGTTTTGCTATGTTAAATGGGTTTAACATAGAAAGACAGCTTTAAAAATAGCAACGGAGAATCTCCATTGCTTATTTTAAAGCTGTCTCGCTATGTTAAACCCATTTAACATAGCGAGACAGTTTTGAAAAAAGCAATGGAGAAAGCAAGATCTTTGTTGCTTTTTACAAACTGTTTTGCTATGTTAAATGGGTTTAACATAGCAAGACAGCTTTAAAATAAGCAACGGAGATCTCCGTTGCTTATTTTAAAGCTGTCTGGCTATGTTAAACCCATTTAACATAGTGAGACAGGTTTAAAAAAAAAGCAACGGGGAAAGCAAGATCTCAGTTGCTTTTTACACACTGTCTCGCTATGTTAAAGGAGTTTAACATAGAGAGACAGCTTTAAAAAAAGCAACGGAGCTCTCCGTTGCTTTTTTTAAACCTGCATCGCTATGTTAAAATCCTTTAACATAGCGAGACAGTGTTTTAAAAAAGACTTATACTAATGGAAAAAGTCTGGGTGACCGGACCTTTTGCCATTAGTATAAGTCGATTTACAACGTGCACGCTGACCACTCAGCGCGCACGTTTTGGAATATTAGTGGGGGGTCATGGTATAATAATACTTATTTCAAACCGTCTTTCCTTCCTTTCATTCTTTTTCAATGGTTCCTTAGGCATTCTGCCACTACATTTCCTTAACTGACTAACCTATTTGCTAGGAAAAAGTACAGTAAGACAAAGGAATGTAACACATGGAAGAAATGAAACAGAGGGGGATTGATGTTTTCACAGCACTGCAATGCACTGACAGACAAAACAGACATCCAAGGAGAAAAGCATGAGCATCACCACAACAAAATTTAACAGACCAACTAGCCACAATCAGTGTGAAAAAAACATTAGGGTTTGCTCAGATGCTAATAAAGGAATTGTTTTATTTAGAAAGAGGAGCCAACACATTTTCTGAATATAATATCACATTACTACTAATAGCACATGAGAAAATTTGGGACAATATTAAAGCACTAGAACAGTTTCTGAATAAACTGAAATGCTAAGATGATTATCTCACCAAATACCAGAAATGAGGAAAAAGTAGAAATCTGTAAATATTATTTTGCATATACCCAAACATGTAGATGGTGAAGTCACTTTCTAGACTTTACTGCTAGAAGAAAAATACTAAAAATGAAGTTTACCATATAATTTACAAATAAATTCAAAAACATTACTAGTGTGCTAGTTTATGAAAGACCTAATACATCATGGATAAGGTCCTCTAGGGAGCAAATGTGCACACAGTACATGTAATGAACTTGAATTAACTCTTATAAAAAGATACAATCTTTACACTTAAATTACTGTTATCCAATCATCCATAAATTCCACTTCTTCAGGAAAAATTCTTTATCTTACATTTGGAAAAATTTACTCTTAACACTTACTTACCCCAAGACTAAAACTGGAGAAACAGAAAAAAACTTTATTCCAAATATTTTCTTTTGGTTTACTTTATATTTCCTTTCAAAGTTCCCAGAGAAATTTAGGGGCTACCATCAAAAAACTGCATTCAGGTCAGGCATTTTAGCTGTGCACACAACTGCTATTTTTATATTTATTCCATCAACTGATTTATAACCCAATTCTTCTATGAACACAGCTTTCTGATCTTTTAAATGTGTCCTGATCTGGCAAGTTTGTTAGATAACTGAGTTTAAGTCGAAGGATCAGTTTTTCATCTGAAAATTTAAACAACTCGATTCTTGGTGGCCTAGTCAGCTGACACATATTTGAGAATGGCACTACAGAATTCATTAAACTTACCAGCTGGTGACTGACAGATGACATGGATTGGACAGAGTGGGTGATCTGTCAGATATGCAGCATTCAGGGAACTTTGTCATTGCCTACTGCACACAACATTGGAGCTTACTGATTACAGACACCGTCACTGCGGTGAATGTACTTATATGTATCAAGTCGAACTTGGCCTTTGGCTTTCACATCAATTTCAGATTGCTGCATGACATGAAATATGGAACAGTCCTTCTGTAACAGACTCTGTCAGGCAGTCCATCATCTTTTAAATAATGTATGTCCCTTTTGCTAAAGCAGCAGGCATCCCTTATGGTCACACAACGGGCCCTTTAAGTTTGATTATATCAGCATTTATTAATGTGCTTAACCAAAGAATAGCACAAATAAGAAAACATGAATCCATAATCAGATAAACAATTTAAAATGGATAGTGAAATGATTTTGGCAGAGTCAATCATGTGATAGACAACGTACTTGCTCTTAGGGGAACTCTCTTGAAGCAGACAAAGCAGTAAATTCTACAAGAAATATGCTTCAAACAAAAAAGCATGACTACCACATGACTCCAACTCCATAACAATATATAGAAAGATAATGCATTCCTTTATTTGATATGCATGGGATGCCTATACCATAAGGAGGGGATTTATTGGGTTAGATATCTATTATGGTAGCTTGTCCTATTTATCTGCAGGTGACACTGAAGGTCCTTGGATGAGCATCAGTGATGCTACTAGTTGTGTATAAATGAAGAAGATGAAGCAGAGCACTAAATGCTAAACACAGAGCCAATGATGGACAGTGTATTAGACAGAATATGGTAAGCTTTCAAGGTACCACATGCAAAACATACAGCCCTACAAAGGAGTCTGTATAGAATGGAATATAGCAAGGGCTTTTAATTTGTCAGGCTAGCTTACAAAGTTTAACCTCACACTTTTACTGAGGTATTTCTTGATGTATAAAAGCCTGTATTTTCCACCTTTGTGAACTTTATGTTATATCAGAAGTCCAATTCTTATGTGTATTATTTACAGTAAGCAATGTAAGTTAGGTCTGTGTCCTCTGACCATGACGATTTTAAACTACAGTATGTATTAATGTCTCTCTTTTTTGCCTTTTCTGTGTAAGATGGTTTTATACTATTGGATGTATAAAAATCTATCTTCATCTTTGTGAACTTTATGGTATTTCAAAAGTCCAATTCTAATGTGCATAATTTTTTAAGTAATGTAATGTAGGCCTGTTTCTTCTGACCAGGACGATTTCAAGCTACAATGTGTATTAATGCCTGTTGTTTTATTCAATGGAAATTTTTTGAAATATTCAAAGTTTCTTTGTCTACAATGTACAAATTAATGTAATCAATGTAGTTATGCTAATTGTTTGTGGAGCTTTTCTCCCCAAGCCTCCACTGAAAATGTGCTCCAGCCCAGTCAGACTTTCCCAGTAAACAAATGTTAAATAAATGTGTGATGCTCCAGCAGTGGCCCAGTAATCAAGGAGCTTCAATCTTCACCACTGGAAACAGTGGGGAATGTACGCACTGGGAGGATGACAAATACATACACAGTAAAGTGCAATTTCCCTTAAGAGCACACATAGATTACAATAAGTCTGGGGCTGGTTTCTCCCTCTTTCTCCAGATCCCCAATAAGGCTTCCCACTGGCACAGCTATAGAGTTGAGATCTTAGCTGAGTGGCCAAGCTAAGACCTCCAGTACCCTCTCTGTCCAACCAGTGCTTCATGTCCCTGCCCAAGTAGCTGACACTCACACTCCTTGAGATTTGATTCATATACAATAACACACACACACATGCTTGGGAAAGGCTGGTACAGGTTTACTAGCTATGTCACCTTCTGCCCAGACTATAAGGTAGTTTTCAATACCACCAGCCAACTCTTATTATCTAATTTAAGGCCCTTAACAAACGGTGTCCAATCTTACTGTGTAATTTTACTATTAATCTGAATGGTAGTCTGACCAACAGCAAGGCTCTTCAGGAGTGGCCTATACAGTGTCAACAGATAGATATGCAAGTACTATAAGAGCTTAAATATATCTAAACAGACCAGCCACAGTTAAAAGGTTTATATATATTTAATAATAAACATTTAAAAAACAAGACAATACTCAGTAAGTAATCAGTTACATCAGAGTTCAAAATCCCAGGAAATATTTAAAAAACATTACAGGACCATCTCAGATAAATAAAGAAAACAGCTAAGCTACACTTTACTATATTCCTATCTGAATCTAAAAGAGTTACTATGCCCTAAAACTTACTTACAGCAAGGCAAGTGCAGATGTGGTGAGGAGTGGATGTTCTTGCTAGGTCAAATGCAAAATACAAAATGTACTTTCTCTCTCTGAGAGAGTTCTTAAATTAATATCAAATATTACTGCTGGGTTAGCTTGGATGACATCACATTTTGTCATTTGACTTTCAGTTCCCAAGCTAAACCCCCATTGTCAGAAACTAACAGAATTTAGCATCTCTCTGCGAAAAATACATATTTCTCAGATGTTTGCATATCCTGGAAGTCATAAAACAATAAAACACATCTACTTCCCAAACGTAGTAATTACTTCTCTTTCAAAACAATACAAAAAAAATTCCAGCTCTAGAGATTGTGTCTGCTACTGCACTGAAACTGAGAGATAACATCTTCTGTTTATGTCCCAGTAATAATACAAAAAAAAAATAATTTCAACTAGTTTCTCTAAATTTTTTTTTCAAGTTAACCTCCTGTGTTTCAGTTTCCATTCAACATATACATCTAAACAGTCACAATAGTGCAGGTACATTTCTGTTCTATTCCAATAGGGCATGCTGTGCTTACATTTAGCTCAGTACTTTACACACACTTCTGTATAAATCATATCTATATTCACAAATGACATAGAATTATTTACACAATTCCCAATTGCTAGACTGGCAGTGTGACATCCCCCCCATTAACTCAAGCTAGTTTCTTAAGTGACCCTTGAAAAACTCTGCTTGAGAGGGTTGACTATCTGGGAATACCTCACCCCATTCCCTGTCTTGACAGGTCATCTGTGTTGGCATTGCTAACACCCACTGCAGTGTTACACTGTCATATCATATGGTTGCAATTCTAGGCTCCACCTTAGTAACTTGGCATTTTGCTGGCTGGCTCGATGTAACCATGTTAAGAGATTGTGGTCTGTAACTACAGTGAATTTTCCTCCATGCAGATAAGGCAAAAGTTTCTGCAGTGCCCACATTATGACTAGACAGTCTTTTCCTACAGCTGCATAGCATTGCTCTATGAGTTGGAGCGTATGGCTGAGATATACCACTGGGTGCTCTTCTCCCTCTGGGGAAACCTGGCTGAGTATAGCACCCACCCCATGGTTTGAAACATCCACCTTCACAACAAATTATTTGCTGTAATCTGGACTTGCTAACACAGGGGTCCCCCTGAAGCTCTTTTAAGCTTCTGGAATGCCTGCTCACATGCTGGGGTCCACACTACCTTATTTGACTTGTTTTTCCTTGTTAGGTCTGTGAGGGGAGTAGCTATGGTACTGTAATTTTGAACAAACTTTCTGTAGTACCATGCTGTCCCTAAGAATGCCTTCGCCTGTTTTTGGTAAGAGGGGCAGGTTATGTCTGCATGGCTTCCACTTTGGCAGGCTCTGGCCTGATCATACCACTCCCCACTCAATGTCCCAGGTAGGAGACCTCTGCCATACCCACTGGACACTTACTGGGCTTAATGGTCAGCCCTGCCTTCTGTAGTCTGCCCAGCACATCTGTGACATGCTGAAGATGGTTTTGCCAGGAACGGCTGTAGATGGCAATATCATCTAGGTAGGCAAGGGCAAAATCTCCTGCTCCTGCTAGGATATTATCTACCAGCCTCTGGAAAGTCACTGGGACATTTTTCATCCCAAAGGGCATCTTAGTGAACTCATACAAACCAAAAGTAGTCACAAAGGCTGACCTCTCTCTAGCACTGGGAGTCAAGGGCACCGGCCAGTAACCCTAGGTAAGATCAATAGTGGTATGATACTTAGCCCCACCCAGCTGCTCTAGGGCTTCATCTGTCATAGGCATGGGGTAAGCATCTGACTCTGTGTGATTAATTTCCTGTAGCCCACACAGAACCTGGTGCTGCCATCCTTCTTTGGTACCAGCACCACTGAGGATGTCCATGGACTGCTGGACTCCTGGATTAGCTGTAGTTCAAACATTTCCTGTATCTCCTCCATTAAAGTCTGTTTGGCCTTCACGGGAACCCTATAAGGGGCCTGGTAAATAGGCCTTTGAGGTCCTGTATTCACATGGTGCTGCACCAGGTGGGTGCACCCTGGTTTCCCAGTGAACATGTCCCCAAACTCCTGTAACACTGCTCAGATTTCCTGAACCTGAGTACGGGATACCTGCTGGGACATTGCTACCCCTTTCACTGTGGTGTCACTCTGAACCTCACTGAGGAGATCAGCCACCAGATCCCCTTCAGACTCCTCCTGCCATCCACTGCAAATACACAGCACAAGGGCTTCCCTATCATGGTAAGGTTTCATCATGTTAACATGGTACAATTATGCCCCTGCCTCCTGCCTAGCAGTTCTACCATGTAGTTAACATCACTGACCTTCCTTACCACTTTGTAGGGTCCCTCCCAAGCTGCCTGCAGCTTGTTGTGTCTGACAGGAATGAGAACCTTAATCTGTTGCCCCACAGCATACTCCCTTCCCTAGCTTGAGCATTCCTGTCATACCAGACCTTTTCTGCTGTTGGTCTTCTACCAGGTTCTCTTGGGACAAGGCCATGAATTCCTTGAGCCTCGTACTGAGGTTTAGGCCATATGCCACAACAGACTCCTTTTGGGATTCACACTCACCCTCCCACTCATCTTGAATCAAGTCTACAGGTCCCCTCACCCTATGCCCATACAGCAACTCAGGGGGCGGGGGGTGTGGATTCCTTGGTAACCTCTCTGTAAGCAAACAATAGATGGGCCAAATATTTGTCCCACTCCATCTTGAACTGGTCTGCAAATGCTTGTGGCATGGCCTTGAGTGTAGAGTTTAACCTCTCAACAAGACCATTAGTCTGGGGATGGTAGGGGTAGTCTTTAGATGCTTCACCCCACAGTACTTCCGCAGACAAGCCAGCAGGTCTGACATGAAATTGGGACCTCTGTCAGTCAGTATTTCTTTTGGGAAACCTATCATGCTGAAAGTCTCTAGTAAAGCATTTTCCACCTTCTCTGCCTCAATGGAGGACAGAGACACTGCCTCAGGATATCTGGTACATAATCTACCACCACTAGGATATACTTCTTCCCTGTGGAACTTGATATCAGAGGCCCCACAATATCCATCGTTACATTTTGAAAGGTTCATCAATCACAGGCAAAGGCATTAAAGGACCTTTGATCTTGTCTCCTACCCTGCCTACCAGTTGGCACTGCTCACAGGTCCTGCAGTACCCTGTTACATCTCTGGAAATCCCAGGCCAATAAAAGTTCTGCACAATACATCTCTTTGTATGTTTTATGCCCATATGACCTGCAAATGAAATGTCATGGGCTATGGCCAGAAGTGCCAGAAGGTAGGCTCTGGGGATTACCAACTGCTGTATTTTCTCACCTTCTAGCTCTCCTTCAGGGAGTAATCCTTTGTTCCAGTATACATATTCCCCCTTCCCTTGAGAATCAGATGCCTCACTGGCTACCTCCCTTAGGCCCTGTAATGTAGGGTCTGAGAGCTGAGCCTGTCTCAACCCTCCATTTGTAACTCTTCCCAGCCCCCTTCCACAGGAAGTCTGGTATCCTCTGACGGTGGTGCCTCACTGTCAGCCTGGGTACTACTACTCACCTCTGCTCTTGCAGTAACTCTGTCCAAGGGAACATCAGTACCCACAAGCAGCTGTGGCTCAGCTTCAGATTCACTGCTACAGGGTAGCTCCCTACCTGAAATAACCACCTCACTAGTCCTGGCTGCAAGTGTGCAGTCTGTCTAGGTCTCCCCCAGGCTACCAAACCCACATGCTTGTCTCCAAGCCTGACTGCATGTTACTGGTTGCACACATGGTACTGCATTATCAGAATCATTTCCTATCAGGACATCTGTGTGAATATCCTCAAACACACCTAGTTTTTGGCTTCCTTTTCCACCCTCCCAGTCAAGGAGAACCCTATTCCCCAGGCTACCAGACCCACATGCTTGTCACCAAGCCTGACTGCATGTAACTTGATGCACACAATGTACTGCATTATCAGAATCATTCCCTATCAGGACATTTGCAGGGATATCCTCAACCACACCTAATTGTTGGCTACCTTTTCCAACCTCCCAGTCAAGGTGAACCCTAGCCAAAGGTATATGGAATGAGGTCCCTCCTAAATTTCTGACTGGAGTAGACTGCCCAAGCAAGTAGTGCTCCTCTTTAACCATTGCAGGCTTACTGGCTCTTCCAACTTTTTTTCCCCACCTTGCTTACGTGGACATCTACATGCTACATGACCCACTGGTTGCATTGAAAACATTTAACCCTTGGTCCTGGACATGCACCTGGACCAATGGCTTCCCCTGCTAATAGCAGACTCTGCTGGGACAGTCTGGGCTGCCCACCATGGGTTCCCGTAGACCTATGTGCAGCACTGGGTATCCCTTTCTTGTGTAATAATGCCCTGCCTACTAAGTAAAAGTCTCTCTTCTTCCCCAACTAGTCTGCAGTATTGCATTGCCTATCAGCTAACCAGATTCTCATGTCCTCAGGCAAAGGGCTAAGGGCTTGTTTCCATGTTGCCTCTGCCTCTCACTCTCACCAGCCCTCAGACATCTCAGTCTCTCTGCTGCCTCTAATTCCATTTGTTTGTCCTGCCACAGACTCTCTGCTGATTCTATTTCCAACTGTTTGGCTTCCAGTTCAAGTCTCCTCAACTCTAGATGGATTCCTATCTTAGTTCCTCACCAAAAGGTCTGCCAGCCCTTCAAAAGTGGTGACCTGATATTCACTCACCCACCTATGAAAATAAGTGCTTAGTTCAGCAATATATTCACACACACCTTCATCAGCCTTGCTTCTATGGTCACAAAACTTTTCCCTATAAGAGTCAGGTGTTAACTCAAAATACTCCAAAAGACAGTTTCTTACAGTATTATAGTCTAAGCAAGCAGCATCAGACAATTTAGAAATAGATGTTACAGCCCTACCATGGAGCAAGGGGGTCAGGAACCATACCCAGAGGCCCTGGCAAACATCACACTCTCTACGCCCTCCAAACATAAGTTCATAGGTTCATAGGTGTGTAGTAGGCTAATGGCCCTGGGGCCGTTACAAGTCTAGCCCATAGGATTACCCTGGCATCGTGCCACCCAGCCTTAGTTCCCAGTGCCTCTGTTGAGTAGAGCCACTAGAGTGATTCCTGGGGTGAATTTTCTATTTCCATCCACCCATCAAGATTTCTTTTAAAGAGGGCCAGTGAGGTGCTCTGTTTGACATATATGGGAAGTCTATTCCATAGCATGGGGAGTATTTGGGTTATGAACCTGTCCCTCCAGCATGTTCTGCTGATTGTGGTAATGAGGTTGAGGTCTCTGGAGCGTGTGGTGCAGAGCGATTGTGATTTCTATAGATGTAGCATTTCTAACAATGCTGGGTCAGACATGGATTTGTAAGTCAAGCAGAGATTGCCTCTAAGTAGGCAATATGTGACAGAGAATAGTTGGAGTTTTTTGAGTCTGTCCATATAGGACAAGTGTTTAAGGCCTAGGATCCTTTTTGTGAGGTACTTTTGTGGCCTCTCCAGTTGTTACAGCTGTCTAGTGAGGTACATGCCAAATGGGGCATTATGCTCAATGATTGGCCTAATGAGGGAAGAGTAGAGGGAGACAATGATCTCTTTCTTCCTGGAAGCAAAACCCTTAGTAATGAGATGTGTCACATAGAAGGACTTTCTGAACACAGTGGCAATGTGGTTGTTCAAAAGAGTGGTTCCTGTCACCCTGTGTTCCCAGATCTCTTATAATGCCTTCTGTGTTCAGTGGACTACCATTGATGTGGTAATTCATGGGAAATGGGTTTTTCCCAAAGGGGATGACAACACATTCTTTTGGCATTGAGCTTAAGGCCATGGTTCTGACACCAGTCATCGGTCTCAGTGAGGCCTTTCTGTAGGATGTCAACATCACTTGGGGAGTTAATAATGGCTCCCAACTTGCAATTGTCTGCAAACATTGTCAGCCAGAGCCCCTTCATGTTGGCCTGGACTTCAGAGAAGTGGATACCAAACAGGAGAGGACCCAGGACCGATCCCTGTGGGACTCCACTCGTGACGGGTCAGCAGTCTGATTTGGAGTCAGCTACTTTCACACTGTGGGTTCTATCTGTGAGCAAGTTTGCAACCCAACTAGTGATATAGGGATTGATGCCTATCTTAGTAAGTTTTTCTATGATTCCTGAGTGGGGAATGGTATCAAAGGCCTTGGCTAGATCAACCTGGGCTATATGAACCACCTTGCTTTCATCCATAGCTCTGGTGACTGACTCAAAGAAGTCGACCAAGTTGAGCAGGCATGATCTACCCTTCACAAAACCAAACTGTGCGGGATACAGAGTTTGGAGATTCCCTATATCCTTGTTTATTAGTTCCATGATGATGCGTTCGACAGCATACCTTCCCCATCTGTAAATTGTGAAAGAAACCCACTGATCTCTGTTTCTTCTGGGGTTTAATTACTCCCTTCCCCATTACTTCCATGACTCTAGCGAAGAGTCAGCTTCTCCTTCCCATGTTGCCTCTGCCTCTCACTCTCGCCAGCCCCCAGACATCTCAGTCTCTCTGCTGCCTCTAATTCCATTTGTTTGTCCTGCCACAAACTCTCTGCTGATTCTATTTCCAACCGTTTGGCTTCCACTTCAAGTCTCCTCAACTCTAGATGGATTCCTAAATCCTCTGTGGAAAGGCTGAACCATCAATTTTCTGTGAGTTGTACATCTCCAAAGCCAGCCTGGTTTTCCTCCTGATTGGTGGTCTGCAATGCAGCTGTGCCCAAGGAAACAATTATTTCTACTTTAGTCAGGTTGGCATGAACCAATCCTTTGCCATGGCACATCTCAGCCAACTGGCTCCCTGTCAGTCTGCCATACTTCTCTGTTAACATGCTTGCCTGCTCTCCTTGACTAATGACTAACTGAGCTAACAAAATAAAACTATCATGACATGAAACTCTAAATTTTCACTGTGTGGCTGATTGGGAGTACAAACACCTTCTTTAGTGAACACTGTTCACAGGCTACAGGAATTCAATATCCACAATACTGAATCCCAATATGTGGATATCCCACCACTGCCAACCAATAAATGTGATGCCCCAACACTCACCCAGTAATCATGGAGCCTCAAGCCCCCCACTGTTGCTAGTGGTGAGAATTGAGGGTCCTTGATTACCGGGCCAGTGTTGGGGCATCACAAAATGAATAAAAATAATTTGATCTCTAATTGATATGTCTGTTTTTATCCTTTACTAATATGTCTGCTCTTATCCTGTACTGATATGTCTGTTCTTATCCTGTACTGTTATGTCTGTTCTTATCCTGTACTGTTACATCTGTTCTTATCCTATACTGTTATGTCTGTTCTTATCCTGTACTGTTACATCTGTTCTTATCCTGTACTGATATGTTTATTCTTTTCCTGCACTAATATGTCTGTTCTTATCCTGTGCTGTTACATCTGTTCTTATCCTGTACTGTTACGTCTGTTCTTATCCTGTACTGTTACGTCTGTTCTTATCCTGTACTGATATGTCTGTTCTTATCCTGTACTGTTACATCTGTTCTTATCCTGTACTGATATGTCTGTTCTTATCCTGTACTGTTACATCTGTTCTTATCCTGTACTGTTACGTCTGTTCTTATCCTGTACTGTTACGTCTGTTCTTATCCTGTACTGATATGTCTGTTCTTATCCTGTACTGTTCCATCTTTTCTTATCCTGTACTGATATGTTTAGTCTTATGCTGCACTAATATGTCTGTTTTTATCCTGTACAGTTTGGTCTCACACACTATACCATACTCTCTTCAACTTTACACCATTATGAAGGTTCACGTTACCATTGTGCTATTATAAAATACTATTGGTCTAAACTGTGTTAGTGTAAATACTCATTCTTATCTAACTTTGAATGTTTTTTCATATCAATCTAGTAACTGTACTATGATTCTAACTTGTTTGTACATTGATATTCATATGTATGTTGGCAGTGTTTTTTTCTCACTATTGTATGTTCAAACATTGTTTTTTTTCTCATTACTGTATGCTCCAGTGATTCATCATACTACTTATGTCAGTATGTACATATGCACGTATATTACATTCTCATTTTATCTTGCGCAGCTTTTCTCCACAGGCCGCTGCTGAAAAGCGGCTTTCAATCCATTCTAACTTTCCCAGTCAACCAAAGCTATCAAGCATACTGCACATGTTCTGATGATCAACCCTGGAGTAGGCAAAACTACAACCAAGTGTGTTTGCATGTGGGAAAAGCCCACCCTGCACCTCCACAGCCCCTGCTAATAATATATACTAACTCCAGAATTTCCTTTGGGAAAGATCATATCCCCTGAAAAGGTGTATTGTTGGTTTCTGCATACATCAACCACCTGCTTCTGTTGACTAAATGGTGTCAGCTAAAGAGAATGATAAATAGCATACTGATGTATCGATATTTCTATATATATATATATCTCTATCTATCTATATATCATTCGTGTCTTTCGGCTTTTCCCGGTTAGTGCTCGCCACAGCGGAACTCCGGTCCGCTAATGATTGGTAGTGGATTTTTACATACAGAGTTACCAGCCCTGATGCACAGCCTTCAACGAAGGCACGCCCCATTCACGTATGTCTTCACACAGAAGATGCTCTAGCTGAGAATCGAACGGGACAACGTCTTGCTATAAGGCGACAATGCTACCGCAGCACCACCACCACATCTATATATACCATTTAATATACAACACCTTACAAAGACAAATGCTTGGTGCCACAGCCATGGGCTCAAGCTCAATGCCAACAAATGTATAGTTATCCCCTTTAGGAAAAAGCATGTACCCATGAATTACCAGATAAGTGGGAGTACACTAAATACCGAAAGTGTGATATGGGACCTAGGGACACAGGTGCACAGTGGTCTCACCTTCAATAACAACATCACTCAACAGTCAGGAAATCCTTCTATGTGGCACACTTCATCACTAAGGGATTTTTATCCGGAAAAAAAGAGATCATTGTCCCACTGTACTCATCCTTCTTTAGACCCATTATAGAGTACAATGCCCCATTTGGTATGTACCTCACAAGACATCTGCAACAGTTGGAAAGATTGCAGAAATACCTCACTAAAAGAATCACAGGCCTAAAGCAGATGCTCTATGCTGACCATCTAAAAAAATTCCAGCTATACTCTGTCGCATATCGTGTACTCAGAGGCGATCTCTGCTTAACATACAAGGCCATGTCAAACCCAGAGCTGTTGGACATGCTACACTTAAAGAAATCCCAGTCCCTCAGAGCCACGCAGTCTAGGGATCTAAACCTAGTCATCAAAATGAACAAAATATGCTGGAGGGATAGATTCCTGTCCCAGAAACTCCCCATTCTCTGGAATAGACTGCCCATACATATCAAGCACAGCGCCTTTTTGACCCTCTTCAAAAGGAAACTTGACAACTGGATGGGAGATAGGAAATTCACCCCGGGGATCACATCAATCGCCTTGCCTGACAGGGGATCAGGGATGTAAAATTCCTGGGAAAAATAGCCTGGGAAATGTTATGGCTAGGCTTGTATAGGCCCTAGGGCCGAAAGCCTAGTACCAACCAATGAACCTATGAACAGTACATGACTAGATAAAGCACATATCAGAAATGATGGGTACATGCATTGACAAATATAAAAATTAAAAAAAAAAGGAACAGCAACTGAATCAGGCTATTTAATAAATGCTTGATGGTGTATAAATGTGTAATCGACTGGATATCTATATAAAATTTTTTGTGTGAAAGTTTCACATCCATAGTTTGGTTTAAATTTCAGGAAATCATATTAGCTGAGGTGTTATTTAACATATCGTAAGTGCAATATTCAGTTGAAAGAGTCCAGGATATATTTCTAACTGTATCTGTTATACATCTGTTTCCTGCTGTTTTGAATGTTAAAAAAAACACTATTCCGTTTGAGGCTATAAATTCAAATCCAAGCTCATCTGAAGTGTGCTGGCTATAAAATTTGTTTATGAACGTCCCTGCAAAGATAGCTACTGCTGCTAAAACTAAAAGGGAGAAGGAGTAATGTAATTAATAAAAGCTGAATGGCTTCACAAAAAGCCTTTAATGATCCAGTTACAAACTTTACTTTGTAGCTCTAATGGTAGAAATATCAATCCAGCAGGATGGGGGTATAGTCAGAATTGTTCTGTAGTTTCCCATTGGATACACCCTAATGCAACTGCTAAATTAATTGTCCTTGAAAGTCTGAAATGCCTCAAAGGACTGAGTCATGGTGATGTGAGCTGTCCTTGAAAGTCTGAAATACCTCAAAGGACTGAATCATGGTGATGTGAGCTGTCCTTAAAAGTCTGAAATACCTCAAAGGACTGAGTCGTGGTGATGTGAGCTATCCTGAAAGTGTGAAATACCTCAAAGGACTGAGTCGTGGTGATGTGAGCTGTCCTGAAAGTGTGAAATACCTCAAAGGACTGAGTTGTGGTGATGTGAGCTGTCCTGAAAGTGTGAAATACCTCAAAGGACCGAGTCATGGTGATGTGAGCTGTCCTGTAAGTGTGAAATACCTCAAAGGACTGAGTCATGGTGATGTGAGTTCTGAAAGTGTGAAATATCTCAAAGGACTGAGTTGTGGTGATGCAATTTCTGAAAGTGTGAAATACTTCAAAGGACTATGCTGTGGTGATATGAGCTGTCCTGAAAATGTAAAATGCTTAAAAGGACTGAGTTGTGGTGATGTAAATTGCCTTGAAAGTGTGAAATACCTCAAAGGACTGAGTTTTGGTGATGTCAGTTCTTCTGAAAGTGTGAAATACCTCAAAGGACTGAGTTGTAGTGGTGTGAATTGTTCTGAAAGTGTGAAATACCTCAAAAGACTGAGTTGTAGTGGTGTGAGTTGCCCTTTGTGACATTAAGGGTCACTAATTGGTTTTAGGAATTTAGGAAGGAAAATTAATTGACAAATATAGCTATGATCTTCTTAAGTCAAGAATTGGGGGGAGAAAGCCGAAAATAATTCAGGGAAGTGGGGTGGCTGATAATGAGGATACATTTTAAATATTAATTAATAGTACAAAAGCTTTTGCATTTTCTGAACAATAAGAATCTGCCAATACTGACTAAGTACAGTTCTCAGTGGTTTACAAGGAACTCATTTTTTAAGATGAACACAGCAAAATATTAGGCAAAATCAGGAACACTTTTGGGAAATCAGGGGGAATTGAAAGGCATGAAGTCACCTTTTATTGCTTAAATTTTACTCAAGCCTACCTGATGTACAGCATTTCATTGCTAGTTCATTCAAACAACATTTTGTACCTAAAACTGTGTACCCTAATTTGAATGGATTTGTTCTTAAATCTTCATAGCTTGTCTTTTTTTTCTGATTTTATAAGCACTTATACAGCTTTATGGTAATCTATAAATATTAGTTTTCAGTCTATGTATGGCCTTATTTGAAGTTTGCTACCTTTCAATCTGGGGTCCCTACCATACCTTATTTATAGTATAGTTATATTTTGCAAGTAGAATATCAGAACACCTTAGCAAGAAGTTAAAATACAAGGCAGACACAACATTTGCCTCCCTCAAAGTATCAGAATTGAAAATGTCATAAACTCTCCAAATAATAAAAATGGTCTGGATAAACTAGGAAAAAGGCATTATATTAACAAGAATGAAGCAGATTAGGGCAAAGCCAAGAAACAAAATGGAAGACAATGTCTACAAATGCCCAAAACCTAAGCAACAATATTCCTGCATTGTGAAAAATATGGTCATGGCTTTCCACACAGCAGCAGGACTGAAATATGAACATCAGGTTCATAGGTTCATAGGTTAGGCTGTACAGTTCTGGTGAAAGGCAGGAAGGAGAAAACAAAAAGGAACAACAGCTATCACTATCTATGCAAGGGAAGGCATTTAAATGTCAAAATGTTCAGGATGGCATGCCAGAGTAGTGGGTCACAATGGAAATTAGAAATGGCAGCAAAACTGGGAGTGGATGGAGGCAATTTAAAACCCCAGTTTATGATGAAGAAATAATTAAGAAAATGACATCCATCTGGATGACTCAGATGTGGGAGGGTACAGATGACTGGGGAGTTTAATGTATCAGATTTTTTTTATGAGCAAACACAGTAAGAAATACAGTGATAGAATCCACCTCACAAACTTTATAACTTTGACATTTCTTAAACATTGTTCCTGAGGTTACTTAACTTAACTAGTCACATTCAATGTTTTATAATGGAAGAGACCTGAATTATTTTTATTTTATTTTATTTTTTTTTTTTGTTAAGGACTACCTAATAGTTTTTGAAACTGATGTTTCTTGCGATTCTGCTATTCAGAGCAGGATGCTGAGAAACAATAGTTAAGCAAAGTATTAATTTATAAAACTATGTTAAGATGTTTAGTTGTTTTATTCAGCAGCTATCTGAGCAAAAAATATAAAAAAAGATTTAAATCTGCAATGAAATTCCTGTTTATGAAAACATTCAAAGAATCGTTGGATACAATTGATGTACCAGGAAGCTTTCTGTTTTCATCTGTACTCCCGTTCTCATTTTTTATTAGCACCTTTTAAACCCAGTAAACAAAATATGTGACTACTTTGAAAAACTGCTTCCACAATCTCTTAGACATTCATTTTATTCTTTGTGGAAGGCCATATTTGGTGCTTCTATTTTTTGCTTTTATTCTTTCAAGCTTTCTTCTCCATAGATGTCTCATCTGCTGACCGACTTTCATTTCTATGTTAATTACCCTTCACAGTCAATGCCAATGTAATGACTATGCATTTCACTACTAGCCCTTCCACACAGGTCCTGAAAGCACAGAGATGCAATAGTATGGGGTTTAGGTTTGGGAGTGGAGGAACCTCCAGCTTACCTTTACCCCTCCCCCCTTTGTAAGACTTAATGATAGTAGCCAGATGTCAGTGTAATCCCCCATGCATCAGTCATTCTACATGTATATTACTTTCTGGAGAAGACAGAAGTCTTTTGTGATTCATTTCAACATGGCTTTAGCAGTTGCCCCCTCCTCACCTTTTATCACTGCCATATTTCATCAGTCCCAGTTCCCACTAAAACTTCTTTTTGATCCCTTATCCACCATTTTCACAGCAAGAGGTTCTCCAGTTCGATCCTCGGCTGGGGTGCCTTCTGTGTGGAGTCTGCATGTCCTCCCTGTGGTTGCATGGGTTTACTCCGAGTACTCCAGTTTCCTCCCACATCCCAAAGACATGTTGTAGGTGGATTGGAAACTCTAAATTGGCCCTAGGCGTGAGTGTGTGTGTGTGCCTTCTGTGGAAGGTTGGGCGCTGGGCTGGCAACTTGACACTGTAAAACACCACTGCCAATCATGAGCAGACAGGTGAGCCACTGTGGCGACTCCTAACATGGAAAAGCTGAAAGAATTAGAATTAGACCCACCATCTTGCTTTTAGTGTTTTACAAAGTTCTACCTCTCTCTCTCTCTCTCTATGAAGTTGAATCTTTTCATGTTTAGTTTCAGCTTGCAAGATACACCCCTTTCTGCCTCCAGTCCTCTCTCCTGGCCACTGACCATTTCATTTGATCCCTAACGATCTTAAGCAGCCATATCAAGTCCTTATTTTCCTTATCATCTCCACAGAGTACTTCCCACTCTGTTCACCTTCTTCTAACAACTCAGGCCTTTTACTGTTATACCACATTTGCCACATTCCTTTATACAGCTTTGGTCATTCTTAATACAGTTCCATAAAAGCAGACAAAACTGCATATAGGGCTCCATGTGTATTGTCTCCAGTGGCCTGTGGATCAACAGTATTAGCACTGTCTTGCCATAGTCAAATCCTTTGTTGTGTACCACAGCATCTAACTGGTTGTCACTATTGTTTTCCACCACTACTTCCCGTAGCCTATAGTCTTATAGTCTCCAACTCACAAATTTCACAGGAAATGGTACTACCAAACGGCATTAGTTTGTATTTTCTGGCATTGGAGGTATCCTGCTTTGTAGTGATTCATATGTAAATACTAGGCTAGCTTTCCTTGTGGGCCATATGAAGCCTAGCCAATTTCCCTTCCAAAGGTAAAAATCAAATCCTGTACCTTGTGCCTGTGTGGTAAGCACCTTAACCATTATACCAGTCCCAAATGTGGCCAGTCCTTTAATCATCTAAGATCTATCTTAAGACAGTGCTTCTCCTGTCCCTAACTATCACCCTAGCATACCTCTCAACCTGCAGACATTGCAAATAGCTACAACGGACCTCCAACAGGAAGAATATTAAGCTAAAAATCTGCACATCTGACTAGCATAACATTTGAATTCAAATACTACATAATTCCTCCCACTTCCATTAGGAATGCCTGAAACTACTTAGATACACATTTAAAAAAGAGAGATTTACAAAAATGATGGAAACAAATAAGTACATTATCAAAGAGAGTGTAAAATCTGTAGACATTAATGAACTGTATTGCCTAATTCTAGCACAAAGGGTCAGTTATTTTTGCTTCAGAAAAAAGGAGAGGTAAGACGTGTGTCACCTTTCCATAAATTATTGGTACCACTAGCATGTTGGTCATGTAGGATGGTTTTCTGTGTACCAGACAATGTCAAAAATCATGTAATGTGGGGGGATTCAGAACATTGTGTGGTGGGGTAAATCAGGTCTGAAAATAGGGACATATTTCCAAAAATAAGGGCATCTTGTGCAGGGATAAATCAGACCTGGAAATAGGAACGATTCTTATTCCCTGACATTTGAAAGTTCTACACCCCACTCATCTTCAACCCACAAATAAATGAATCATGCTCCCTAACTATTTAAAGATGCTCCAAACAAACCCTGAAGAGTATGATTCCAGTACCAAAAACGTTGATACCATAGCATATACTTTTTTCAAGGCTCAAAGTGGCTAACAGGAGAATCAAATGGCTAGTATCTTATGGCCATTTACCATTTTTGTGTTATTATATCAATGTGTCATTTATATCTGTTGTTCTAAAATATGTTTATATGTTTGATATTTTTTCAGGTCATAAGACCACCTTGATATTTTAAAAACATCTACATATTTATCAGGAAAATATTTTAGGCAATTCAAAAGAAATCCAAACTTTTCAGTTTTAATCTTTCCACCGAGACATGGAAATGTGTCTTTAATTTCTCATTACAGAAGATTGTAATGTGTGTGTGTGTGTGTGTGTGTGTGTGTGTGTGTGTGTGTGTGTGTGTGTGTGTGTGTGAGTGTGTGTGTGTGTGTGTGTGTGTGCGTGTGTGTGGTATGAAAGAACAGCAGTGACAGGGCTAGCCAACTAATGGTGCAAACATTGTCTCTAGATGGCTGTCACTGTTGAAGTGACACCCCAGCACCATGTGTAAAAATTGTAAAAGGAGGTATGGATGGGTGGATGGATTATTTAATCATGGAGCATCATGATTACGTTCTAAAGTTGGGGAAAAAGACATGCTACTGAAGCACTACTCTGTTGCAATACTCGATATTAGCAAGTAGCAACTTTTCTAAGTGCTGTTAATGAGTCTTGCACTAGGCACTAATTATTGTCAGTGCCAGCCAAAAACAACAATGGCAGAACTAAAAACAACTTAATTTCTCCCTGCTGCGTAAATCTCCCAGCTGTCCCAAAGTTCACCTTATATGTTTGCCCTGTCCATAGTAAACATGTTTGATTTCCTGATAAATCACCAAGACTTACAGTCAGTGAAAAATGCCAGGAGTAAGGGTTTTACCATTCTTATTGTTCAGAAATACATAGCGATGCAAACCCTGTCATTGTATTAATAGTTGAAGTAAATAGCAGCAGTATTTAACAACTCTTCCTGCTTTTGATCCTTTGTCCCACCCACAAACGGCAAAAAAAAAAAAAAAAAAAAAAAAAAAATGATAGGAATTCTACTACTAAAAGCTGGTGAAACACTTTGTTTTTTTTTCTTTTTCGTTTTTCTATAACTAGAAGTACATGGATCAGATAAAGCTCCATGTACTACAATGAATTATGATTGGATCCCCCATCATAATAAAATATTATGTGTTCTCTCAACATGGATGCCAAGATTCAACTCTTGAACTTTGCTCTCAAGGTCAATTTCTTGGCATCCATGTCTCAAACACGTAATAACGTGATTACGATTGGAGACCTGATCATAATTATCTATGTTACTGTCAACTCATGACAGTATTATCTCTTTTTGATTACACTAATTTTTAATATCTTAACAAATACAATCTGCAGAAAACACAGAGACAAGGCTCATGTTTTGTTCATTAGGATTACTTTCAAGGTTCAACATTTCTTTCAACAGTTCCTTCTCAGTGTCAGGACCCATTATTAATAAGTTTTTGGATACACTTTAAGTATTTGTAAGTGTGAGCGCGCGCGCGTGTGTGTGTGTGTGTGTGTGTATGTGTGTGTGTGTGTGTGTGTGTGTGTGTGTGTGTGTGTGTTGGCTTGCTACCTTTTATTATAACGTTCCTTCTGTTTGTTTTTCTCATTTTTCTCATGCACACAATCCTCCTGTAACCATACTGCCTCACAGCAATGCTCTCAGAATTCTTAGATTTTAACACTATGATCGACACAAATTCATTCTGCCATCTGCTTAAAAACATCTGACTGTCCCCAGCCGAACTTGCAATTGCTATGTTTCTAAAAATTACAGTCTGTTGTCATGGAAACTTTGATGCTATGACATGAAATCTGCAAATCCAGATAAAAGCTATTTACACAAACTTTATGGGTACATTAGCAGAAATCTACTGTAAAATTCACAAAAGGTAAGTGTGAAATTTAAAAATGCTGGTTCTAAAATAAACTCTACTAAGTGAAGAGAATAAATTACGATTACAGTGAGCAGTACACTCTAGAGAACTGAATCATTATATATGAGCAGCGGTATGTAAAATTAAATCCCTGATCCACTTATAACTTTTCTTTTTTGTTATTATATTCTTTCTTGTAACAGTTGCTTCTGCATGGCATATGCAGTGTATCTAAAAATGGCATTCTTCTTTTAAATCCATGCCATTCATGTCATTCATAATACTATAACACCATCTAATACAGACAATAAAGCAGTATCTTATCTTACAAATACTTATTCATTCTCTTGCTGAGTACTCAAAGCCATTAAATCAGATCATCCAAGCCACTGAATCATCCTAGAGGCCTGAGTTTTACTTATGTTATAAGGAAGAAATTAGGTTCTACTGTGAAACATTAACTTCCTGAATGTGGCCAAGCTGTAAGGATGAAAAATAAATAAATTCCTGAAACACAGAAGGGAGAAAAAAAAAATCAGTATTATTTATTTTGCATGAGGGCAGGCCTCTTGCACTCCAGATATGAGGGAGAAGTCTCTTAAACCCACCCTCCAACTTATATATAAAAACTCCTTGGTCACATCAACTCAAATAAGTCACACATTTCTCAAAACAAGTGAATTATTGCAGGTGCACACTTAAAAAATCAATGGAAATGAGTTCTCATGGAAAACAGTACTCAGTGCAATGTATTTCATCTTTCTTTTTCTTTGTGCTATTCACACTTGAGCGACTGTAGTGGAGATGAGAATTCCTCCCATTCTCCATGATACATTGACAGCCTTTTAACATTTAAGTCATATGCAGTATATGCAGTAGAAGCTTCCATTTCTGAATTTCTTTTTAAATGTTGCATATCTTATGACAATGTATTTTTGCACATATAGACATATGTAGGATCACATTCATGCATATATACTTAAGCTGTGAATGCAAATTTTCAGATATAAGCACACAGAACCAAATATACATAAATGATTTCTATGGGTATATGGGGGTCTATATCACTTTGACGAAATGGCAGAAGTTCAAAAGCCATATGTTCGAACTTCTAACCTCGAAGTGCAAAACCATCGAAGGCTTAGACCAGGGATTTTTTTTCCCAAGGGAAAAAAATCGCTGTTCCAAGAAAATGCACACACAACACAAGCACACTAGAATAAATAATCTACACATATACACTTCACAAAACCCTACTTCTAACTCTACACTAAATCGTACATACACTACTATCTATACACTTACCTTAACCCAAACCCTAACCCTAAGGTCCGTAACTATCGCACACTCACTTTACCCACTCCCTAACCCTAAGGTCCATAACTATCGGGCACTTAACTTACCTACTCCCTAACCCTAAGGTCCGTAACTATCGCAAACTCACCTTACCCACTCCCTAACCTGAAGGTCCATAACTATCGCACACTCACCTAAACCCGGTCTGTTCACACACTTACCTTAACCCAGTCCTTAACCTTCACACCACAGTGGAGGGAATAGTGAAGCCGCAGCAATGGCCCACCAAATTCTTTCCTTGGGAAAGAATTTGGTGTTCCGTGATTTCACGATAATCAGTTTTCGAACTTCACAGTTCGAACATATGGTGTTCGAACTGCTGAAGTTTCGACGAACTGATAGGTACAGTTGGCATGCATTGCTAGCTGCTACAACTGAATGCAAAATAATACTCCAAGTAAAAATGTTGTGAATTGAAAACATCTGCTTAATTTTAATCACATGCATTAGGTTAACAAAATAAGAGACCTGGTTTTAAATGGTACATGAAATACCGTTCAGTGCTACTACATTCAGGTCTCATGAGGGAAATAGTACGATTCTGACATACAAGAATAGTTATCCTGAGTGTCAGGTTTGTCACTGGTAATTTTGCATTATGTCAGTCCCAGTCAGTCCATGCATTTCTTTACCATCACCTTTAATTCCATGATGGTGCCTTGTTTGTGTTCCCTAAGCAATGACTGCCTTGGACCACTTACGGCAAAATACTTATATTCAAGTCATTCTCTTGGACTCTCAGTCATTGTTTGCAAAGTCATAATCATATAGTCTGACACTGAAGCCATTTTATGTCATTATTTGACAGATTGCTGTTTGCAAATTGATGGCTAACTTATGAATGACTTACACTGGCAATTTCTTAAATACAGCATTTAAGATGTGAAAACTTTGCCAGAGGCAACTAAAACCAATTAATTGATGTAATTATAAATCCATAGTCAATAAAACAGTTTAAGAACATCAAAATAATGTACTAGACAACAACACATGCTAGCTGCAAGTTTAAGCAAGCCACAAATGCAGAAAATGTAACATGAACAGGAATGCAAAATGGATGTTCTTTTGAGATAAATAATGGATTTCTGCGTGTTAACAGGTTAATAGATTAGTACTAGATTAACTGGCCTTGTGAGCTATTTTAAGCCTTGCCAATTACCCCATGTGAGAATCAAATACTGCACCTTGGGTCTGTAAGGGAAACACCTTATAGGTTCATAGGTTCATAGGTAGGTACTAGGCTATCGGCCCAATGGCCTAAGTCACCCTAGCCAACAAGGTTCCCTGTCTTACGCCACCCAAGAAAGTTAATTTCCTGTGCCCCTGTCAAGCAGAGCCACAGAAGTGTTCCCTGGGGTGTATTTCCTATTTCCCATCCACTCATCAAGATTTTTCTTGAAGAGTGCTAATCAGGAACATTGCTTGACATAGATGGGTAGCTTGTTCCAGAGTACAGGAAGTCTCTGGGACAGGAATCTATCCCATCAGCATGTCCTGTTTATTGTGGTGACAGGGTTTAGGTCCCTAGAGCATGTAGCTCGGAGGGATTGGGATTTCTTTAGGTGTAGCATGTCCAACAGCTCTGGTTTTATATGTTAGACAGAGATCTCTTCAGAGTAGGCGATATGCTACAGAGTAAAGCTGGAGTTTTTTGAGATGGTCAGTGTAGGACATGTGTCTGAGGTCATTAATCCTCTTTGTGAGGTACTTCTGTGGCCTTTCCAGCTGCTGCAGATGTCTTGTGAGGTACATTCCAAATGGGGCATTGTACTCTATAATGGGTCTAATGAGTGCCAAGTAGAGGGGAACAATGACCTCTTTTTTCCTGGATGAGAACCCTTTTGTGATGAAATGTGCCACGTAGAAGGATTTCCGGACTACTGTGGCGATGTGATTATCAAAGGAGAAAATACTGTCCACCTGGGTCCCAAGGTCTCTTATCACACATTCAGTATTAAGTAGTCTGCCGTTTATGTGGTAGTTCATGGGTACAGAGTTTTTACCAAAGGGGATGACAATGTACTTTTTGGCATTGAGCTTGAGGCCATGCCTCTGATACCAGGCATCTGTCTCAGTGAGGGCCTTCTGTAGGATATCTGCATCATTTGGGGACTCAACTATGGCTCCTAGTTTGCAGTCATCTGAGAACTTCATTAGCCAGAGGCCTTCTGTGTTAGCCTGTACTTCAGAGAAGTAGATACCAAACAGGAGAGGTCCCAGGACTGAACCCTGTGATACTCCACTTGTCACTGGTTTGAAGTCAGATTTGGAGTCTGCAACTTTTATAGTGTGGGTTCTGTTAGTGAGCCAGTTGGCAATCCATCTTGTGATGTAAGGATTTATACCTAGTTTAGTGAGTTTAACTATAATTCCAGCATGAGGGATGGTGTCAAAAGCCTTGGCAAGGTCAAGATAGGCTGTGTGAACCACCTTACCCTTGTCTACAGCTTTGATGACTGCCTCAAAGAAGTCGATCGGGTTCAGAAGGCATGATCTGCCGTTCACAAACCTGAACTGGGTGGGGTCCAGAGTTTGGAGGTTACCAATGTCTTTGTATATGAGTTCCATGATGATACATTCCATGGCCTTACAGACCAGGCTCATCAGGCTCATAGGGCGATAGTTCCCAGGATCAGTGGTGGCTCCCCCTTTGTGGAGTGGGATAACTGTTGCTGTGCACCATTCAGCGGGCACAAAGCCTGATGTGAGACTATGATTGAACATGGTGCTTAGGCGGAGAGCCAGTTCATTCTGAAGTTCGTGTAAATCGCAGCCTGGGATGCTGTCCGGTCACATGGATGCTATGTTTTTGGTTTTAGACAGTGCAGCTTTTACCTGCATAAATGTAATTACAGGGACTCTGCATTCTTCCTGTATAGATATGGGCCCTTTAGGGGGTGAGAGGGGGGTAAAGTTAGCACTGAACCTATCTGCTAGAATGTTGGCAATATCAGTCGGTTCTGTAATTTTCATGCCGTTGTGCTGTAACTCAGAGAAGATCTGGGTGTTGCCATTGAGATTCTTGACATAGCTATAGAATGCTTTGTGTTTGCCCTTAGAATCAGTGGTGATTTTGTTTTTGTAGCTAGCTTTGGATGATCTCATAAGGGATCTCAGCTTCTTACTGAGGATCACCAGGGAGCTCCTCCACTCATGGGATTTTACTCTCTTTTGCAACAGTTTTTTTCCTTCTGTTGTAAAGTTTGTTTATGACAGGGGACCACCAGATTGTCTTCCTTTTTTTGGAGGATAGCATCTTGGTTCTGTTTGGGATAGCACGATCCATGCGCTCGTGTAAGTGCTTATAGAGTGCATTTGTGTAGAATTCAGCAGTCATAACTGTATTGTCCATCTGTCCATCTGCGTGGGTGTCATAAAGTTCACCACCTCTGTCTTAAGAAACATGAAGTTGGCTTTGGAGAAATGTTTTACCGTGGTTTCCTTAATGGTGGGTGGGGGCGGGATGCAGATATCTAGGGTGATTAGCTTATGGTCTGATCTGACCAATGAGGAGTTTACGTCAAGTGTTGGTAATGGCTAGGTCTAGGATACAGTTGCCCCTGGTGGGGGTGTGGATAAGTTGATCCAGGGTATTGGAATTTATGAGTTCCAGAAACCGTTGAGTGAAAGAGTTGGTACATGAGTAGTTTTCCCAATTAATGGTGGTGTAGTTGAAATTGCCCATTATTAGGGTGTTTGGTCAAACCCTAATATTTCCCAGTATATCAAGAAATGAGGAGTGGGAATCCTAGGGCATGGCGTGGGATCTGTACCAAGCTACAATTTGGATTGCAGTTTTGCAGAGAGTTAGTTGCACTTGGATAACCTTGGATGCATTATGCTGCGCAACTAGCCTGGAGGTGTGGATATCCTTAATGAATATGGATACACCTCCGCCTTCAGGTTAGATGGCCAAAAAGTGTGGTATGAGTTATAGCCTGGTAATGCAGGGGTGCTCTCTACTGCCTTGAGCCAGGTCTCAATCACTGTACAGATATCGATGTTCTCCGTTTTAAGGAGTGTCTCGAGTGAGTGTATTTTGAGATTTAGACTTCTAGCATTGAGTAGCATTACTGTCAGTTTTTGCTTGCCTGTTCCTGTTAAGGTGGCAATTTTTTCATTTGAGCCTTGCCTAAAAAAGGCATTATAAGGCCGGCAAAACCCTTAGCCAGTATCCGGAATCTCTGGGGCGACAGGTGCAGGCCATCTCTGGCAAAGTATCGTGGTCTGTTGACCATGTTGTCCCAGGCAGACAAATACTGGATCCCCTTAGAATGACACCAGAAGCTTAGCCAATTGCTGAAGTCAATCATTTTGTCCTTGTACTGCGGTATCATTCTGGGCAATGGCAGGATGCTACTCAGGGCTAGGGTCATACCTGCCTGGGCTACAGAGGTACGTCGCAGGTCATTCACACTAAACTTCAAACACCTCTTAGACGAACCCTATTTGTTGAATCTTCATCCATTGAATGACTGCTTCAGAGAAATGTTTTCCCATGGTAAGTAACAAGTTGGCCAATCTGACCGCAACAAAAAACATTTTTATTTAAAACTTACCCTACTGTGGGGCTGTGCCCCCCACAACTCCCTAACTAAATATACAAATTCAGATATTGCACTACAGTGGGGAAAAGGGCAAATTCCTGATAATGGCCGATTGATTATTTACCATTGGAAAAAGCTCATTGAAATGACCATTTGATGGATGAAGACTTTGACAAGTAGGGTTCAACAAAGATGTTTTCGACATTTAGTGTATTTGACAATATGATATGGACCCATAAAATATGTAGAATGTATAGATTTAATGTGGCGATTATCCATAAGTAGGCTTCCAGTAAAGGCAAATATGCCATATAAAAATAAAATAAAGCATTTGTGCATATTGTGGTGAAACAGAAACTACTGAGCATTTTCCTAAAGTAAATGAGTAAATGTATTATGGGAATAAATGCGTGTAAACGAATTGAAAAGTGAAAAACATAAATATGGACATGATAGAATATGGATACTATAAAAATATGAAACAAAATGATGTTGATAAATTAGATAAAAATTGTTTTGTATAATATGGATTTTTTGGAATGAAAGAATGAATGAGATGGCATTTAATGAGAAATTGCTATTGTCAGAAATTTTGAAGAAAATAAGATTTTGGTTGTAGAAAAAGGAGTGGGGGGAATCAAAAGATTTAAAAATTGAAAATATATGTCAGTTGTAAATAATTGTAAATAAGCTGTATAAGTTTTTATATAGAATGTATATTGTGAGTTTTAATAAAGGACCCCTACTCTTTCAATAGGTGCCACGGCATCTTTTATATCCACCTGAGCTGCCACCAAGTCAGGGAGATAGGTCCTCAGTTTAATGTTTCATCTGAGGGGGTGACACATACAGGAGTCTAACACTCCTTTTTATTTTGTACTGCATTGCCAGATTTATCAAAAAGCCGTCTACCTGATGTGGGAATAGAGCTCACAGACGTCTGTACCAACAACAAGTGTACTACCTGTAACACAACTGACAATGACAGTACTACGTGCTACAGCTTCATTTAATTACAAATATGCTGGGCTAGTAGCAGTTGTTCTCAGCTCAGCAGGCAGATGCAGGGGACTGGAGGGGAACATACCTTGAGGGAATCTGGAATAGCAGCATCATGAAATAGGAAACAGTGTTTCAGTAGGCATTCCAAATTATAGTCCAAACAAAAGAAGAACACAGAGGTCTTTAACCATTATTGGCATTGCAGATTATACTGCTGCAGTTTGAGACATGTCTGACAAGGCATTAGGAGCAGTAAGCATATACAGCAGTAGTAGAATAAAAACAATTCCTCAATTTTAGAAATGGCCATGGTCACCGAATGTTTGGGCAGGGATCTGTAAATGTGTCAATCCAATGAATCTGCGAATATGAAAAGAAAGATGTTAACTGGAATGATAGTCGAGTGCATTGCTCTTCATAAAGATGTTCATCTCTGGTTTTCTGTAATATTATATCAGTTAACAAAAAACATGGCATGGGTGAAATGCAAACAATGCAAGACATGTGCCTTAAAAACATGGCATGGACTAAATCCAAATAAATGCAAGGCACATGCCCTAAACACATGGCATGGACAAAAATAAACAAATGCATTACAGTGCATTAAGAAAAACAAGGTTGGGACAAAAACACACACAGAACTATGAGCCATGCCTTAAAAGAAAAGAAAGTGGCATAGGCCAAAGAAAACAAATACATGTGTGGTGCATGACTTAAAAACATAGCATGGGCCAAAACAAATGAATAAATGCATGCCGCATGCCTTAAAAATGTGGCATGGATTATAACAACTAAATACATTGCACATGCCTTAAAAATATGTAATTGACCAAAACAAACAAATTCATTAGACATACCTTTTGAAGTATCACTCTTGAAGCATTTTCTCTGACAAAAGACAATGCTTGCTGTATAACTACAGACTAAGAATGCATCAGTCCTGACATTTATTTTAATTAATGGGGGTTATCATAACACCTCCTCTGCTCCAGAAAATGATTCTGGTGCAGTCTACATCCTACAGCCTCTGTCTGTTTCCTGTATACACACACACACACACACACACACACACACACACACACACACACTGAAAATTGTAAATAAAGAAGACTTTTCTACCAGAAAGTATTCATTTTTGAAAGGAATGGACAGTGGGCTATCTTCTGTGCTGGGTCTGCATGTCCTCCTTGTGTTTTTGTGGGTTTCCTCTAACATTCCAAAGATATGCAGTAGGTGGATTGAACACTCTAAATTGGTCATAGGTGTGAGTGTGAATGTGAGTGTGTGGTATGGACAAATTACAGTGGCAGGGCTAGCTACCCGGCAGTGTAAAGCTTGGCTCTTGATGATTGCCACTGTTGAAGTGACACCCCAACCCCATGTGCAAAAGATGGGAAAAAGAGATTGTGGATGGATGGATGTCATGTGTGTTAAATTAAGTGTTCTTTTGCATAAAAATTAATAAAGGAATGGAGGAAAAATAATTTGTTTTATAAACAGTGCACAAAGTAATGGGAATTCTTAGAAACAATTGTCATTTACTGGAATTTAGAACAGTATAATGTAAAAGCAAAGATGATAATGTTCATCATATGAGGATGAGGACTCTAGATAATAAATGATGATTGTGCATTTTATGTCACATTGTTAATTCACAGAGCCATGCACTTGTAGTATTAAGATAATTTATCAGGCTGTGCCATCATCTCTTTTTTATATAGGCTCTAGTGATATTGTTTTTCTACATGTTGTTACTTGTTTTTAATCTGAGAAATGGTATAGCTGGGGATATTATTTCTGGGTGTGAGTCATCTGGTGACAGCAGCAGCATTCAAACTGAGTGAGTTCCAGACAATGTTAAAGCTTCTTGACTGTTATTAAAAATAGGGTAACCTCAATTTCTTGTTTACTGGTCGACTTCCAGAGAAACAACTCCTTACAACCTTGGATCCCTTCCCCGTTCTGCATCTAACCTACATACACACTCAATGAACCCCAGTCAACATAATATGCCTTCTGAGTTCTAATTGAAAACATATGGGAATCACTCCCTCAGCACTGCAAGTCTATTCCATCTTACCCTACATTTAGAGTAGAACTCAGTCCAGAAATGCCTGTCTCATAGTCAGGAATGAGGAAGCTAGAATCTGAGAGTCCACCTCTACAAAGAGGCCAGTCGCAAGCAGAGGCCCTCGGGATTGGTCCTGGGACTGTTCCTTTTTGGCATTTACTTCTGTTTGTAAATGTTTCATTTCCCATGCCCCTCCATACACTTAACAAGGGTACTAGAACTTGCTAGAGATTTGAGATGCATGGCTAGGCTTAAAAAGGCCCTTGTGGTCATTAGCCTAGTAAACAACTTTAAACCTATAAAGCTGCACAGTGTAAGTGCTTCACGAATGGAGAAGTCAACCTAAATCATACCATGTGCAATTCCCTGTAAATCCTAAGCTGCAATAAACAGAACATGATAAAGAAGGAAATGGTATTATACACTTTCACATTGTACAAGACTGTAGCATTATGTCCTTTCTCACACTCTGTAGGACCATGGTATTATACTCTTTTACACATTCTTTACAGACAACCAAACCTATTGTATGCATAGCATGTTGGCTTTAAACATATAACACAAATAAATAACTAACTAAATAAATAAATAAACAAATAAATAAATAAATCACTAACTTATCCAAATCAAATCTCAACAAAATCATTAAATGTTACAACAATATACCGAGATTTGCCACTGGCTCAGAATACAGAACTCACCACTGTCATAATTTTCAAAAATGAGGTTGGCTAGAGCTACCCAACCAGATCTATTATAACCAACTCATAGTAACTCATAAAATCATCCACCAACCTTCCCTCATCCCCAGTCTAGCTAATATCATTACCCCATATTGCAACCTAGCATCCCTTCGCTCTTCCAGCAGAATGCTAGTACAACCTACCAAAGCCAACAACTCTGCTGGAGATTCCTTATTCTCCAACAATGCTGGTAAAATATGAAACTCCCTTCCTGCTGAACTAATGACCAATTGCTCCTTGCCTCACTTCAAAATATCACTAAAGACACACATGTACATTAACTGGCTATGTCCTTGTCTAAACCCTGACTAAAACTTAAATTACTCAGTCTGAGTTACTTCACTGACTTGAGTTTCAACCAAATCTTGTCTCAGTCTTAGCTAGTCCCAGTCTAACCCGGCATTACTCATATAATCTATTAAACCATCCTAGCTATCTAAGAGAATTTCCATTTTCTCTCTCCGTACCCTCCTTCAATTAATTTCTTCTACCCCTTTGTATTAGCTCTAGCTTCCATTATCAGAACTGTAACCTCCGTTCTCAGCCTCTCTGCTTTCTACCAAACCTGCCCTTCTCTTATCTCATTCTTCCTCTCTTTCTTTATAAGTGATTTTCCTTTACCTGTTTCCTCTTCTCATACCCTCATTTCTCTTATATGTTTTTTTTTCTCCCTTTATAACTTCTCTACACCTCCCACATTGTTGTTGACTTTCTCTTATCTAAATATAACCTTACTTTGAACCTTTTTTCATTTTGGAACCTATTTGTAGTTGTCTTTTTAATTTTGTTAAATTGCTTAATATCTCTGTAAATATCACCTTACTCAGACCATTCTCTTAAATGTGTAACCTATGTGTATTTTTTCTTTTGATTTTTGTTTAATTGCTAAATATTACTGTGTACTGCATTTTAAATGTTTGTCTGTTTGGAGCTTTTCTCCCCAGGTCTCCCCTGAAAATGGATATGTTTCCAGTCAGACTTTCCCGGTTAACAAATGTAAAATAAAATAAATAAAATAAATAAATAAATAAATAAAATGGAAGCCGACCAACTTACACCACCACTCATTTATTAGAATAAAGTTAAAATTATAAAAACTGACTGAGCACTTTCATCTTAAATGCTCATAAGACGTCTTCAGAGTAGAGAGCTGCCATGATTCATGAATTTAAATACTGATATGTCAACCAATCAAAAGACATAGATAAGCATATCCTCGATGATGTAATTACATCATGTCTTATCTTTGTCTAGTGTATTAAAAAAAAGGCTAGCATCGTGTGGGTGCAGTGCAATTTTATTAGTGATTTTTACTGTTATTTGTTTTAAATAAGGTGAACTTCATTGTTTTTAACCTTGTTTTTAAAATCACTATTTTACATGCAATGCATCTTTATTTTTATTATTGTCAATAGTGGCACTTTATTTGATGTGATTACATCATCCAAGATATGGTAATCTATAGCTTTTGATTGGCTGACATATCAGTATTTAAGTTCATGAATCATGGCAGTTCTCTACTGTGAAGAAGTCATGTGAGCAGTTAAGACAAGAGCATTCAGTCTGTTTTTATAATTGTAACTTTGTTCTAATAAATGAGTGGTGGTATAAGTTTATTGGCTCCCATTTCATTTATTTTTTTTGGTTCTTGTTGCTTTTTGTTTTATTTGTATTTCAAGCTATAACCCCAATATGATCCTGAAAAAGGTCCACATGGATCAGTACCCTAACTAATTTAACAGATTTAAATAAAAAGGGGAAAAACAACTTTAGACCTATAGCTATGGATTAAACCAGTAGCATCTGGTTGTAAATTATGTCAATAACTAAACTCACTGCCTGAATGCAGTTAAATTAATGCATGCTTATTCCATTGCAAATGTTGTAAACACCCTCATGTTCATCTAAAAGTAAAAAAGAAGGTTAAGTGGGCTCAAACCTAAGCCTGCTTTACTAAACTGTGCAAACTTTAGTAATATAGCCCAGTTATGAGAATATGCACAGTTTCTTCATACCATCAGCAAGTACAGTTTAATCCTTAAGACTACACCATCCCTAATGCTTTTTTTAAGAAAGAATCAAATTCTAATTGTTTTAAATATGCAATGCTATATAATGAATTTGTCTGTTGTACTCTACAATGCATGATCTGCGTCTACAAATAGAAAGTGGCAATAGCGGGTTCATAGCTGTGCCTGTTTATGCTGAACTGACTAAGCAACCATGCTATCTCTACGTTGAAGGAAAGGGGAATATGTTTTTTTGAGATTCATACTTCAGTTATAAGAAGAAGTAAGTTATTATATCATTTACTGTGGATGATTGTCATATGTTTTCCTTTTTTTAATGCTTACTCTTAACCAATATCAAGTAGGATCATGGGATCATAGCAGATTACTAAGCTATCGACCCGGAGGTCATTTCAAGCCTAGCCTTTTCATCCCAATGTAATACCATAGAAATGTTAGTTAATGCCCAATATTGCATTTAGTAATGGCTGCCCATGTCCTGGAGGGTTGTGGGTGCTATTCTCAGTATGATTTTATTGTGGACCATCCACTTGTCCAAGTTCCTGTTGAACAGTGTCATTGAGATCTGTTTCACATGAATAGATAGCCTGTTCCAAAGATGTGGTAATCACTAAGAGATAAATCTGTCCTTCCAGCATGTAATATTTAAGTCACAGGTCATATTTATGCCCCTGGAATGAGTAGCCCTAGTCCAGTTTGATTTATGGATATGCAGCAAGTTCATTAGGTTTGGGTCTGAGATTGCTCTGTAAACCAGACATAAGTCTCTCCTAAGAAGTTTATATGATACAGACTATAGTGACAGGGACTTTAGTCAGTCTGTCTAAGGTGCATGCTGAAGTCTCTTGATCGATCATACTCAATTATGGGCCGGATTAATGCAGAATATAAAGGGATTATAACTGCTTTTGCTCTTGAGGCAATGCCTTTACTAATCAAGTGTGGTATGTAGAAAGCCTTCTTTACTACCATAGACACATGGTGGTCAAAGTTAAGGTCTCAGTCAACTTTTGATCCCAGGTCCCTTAACATTTTATAGGTACTTAGGGCATTGCTGTTGATTTGATAGTGTGAAGGGACATTATTTGTGCTGAATGGAATGATGATGCATTTCTTTGCATTCAGTTTGAGATCGCGACTAAGACTCCAGTCATTGGTCTGCGTAAGACCCTCCTGGAGTATACTGACATAATTTGGGGATTCAATAATTGCACCCAGTTTGCAGTCATCTACAAAGTTGGTCAGCCACAACCCCTTAGTTTTGTCCTGAACCACTGAGAAGTATATACCAAACAGTAGGGGACCCAGCACTGACCCCTGTGCCACCCTGCTAGTAACAGGTTTGCTGACTGATGTGGAGTCACCCACTTTGTTAGTGTGTGTCTGGTTTGTGAGCCACTTGGCAACCCATCTTACAACAAAGGGGTTTACATTCAGTTTGCTAAGTTTATTGGTAATGCCTGAGTGTGGGATTGTGTCAAAAGCCTTTTCCAAGTCAAGGTATGCTGTGTGCAGAGATTTGCCCTTGTCAATGGCCCTGGTCACATTTTTGAAAAAAAATCCACCAGATTTAACAGGCAGGATCTGCCCTTGACAAAGCTGAATTGGGTAGGATCCAGGGTTTGGAGGTTGCCTATGTCTTTATTTATGAGGTCCATAATGATATGTTCCTTAGTCATACAGCTGAGGATGGTCAGGCCTATGGGTCTGTTACTAGGCAACCTTTGTGGAGGGGAATAACTGTTGCTGTTCTTCATTCCACAGGAACAGACTGTGGTTAGATTATCACTGAAAAGGGTACTTAACGGTGATGCTAGTTCATGTTTTAGCCTGTTTAAAAAAGATAGCCTGGGATGCCTTCTGGTCCCACAGAGGCTGTGTTTTTTGCCTTGGACAAGGCTTTGATGACCTGTTCTTTAGATATGTAGGATGGGGGGAATTTGGGGGAAGGTTTGTGATAGGTTTGGTGTGGATAAGGGAGTGAGACATTCACCAAACCACCTAGCAGGTTTGCTATCTCTGTCAGGTCAGTGTGTGTGATATCTTTGGTCACTAGTTCTACATATGCTTGGGTCCTACGTTTTAAGCTAAGTATTTAGCTGTAAAAGGCCTTATAATTATCCTTGGCTGTACTTGCTAAGTTTTTCTCAAAGGGGCCATTGGAGTATTTGACAAGTTGTCTTATTTGCCTGTTGAGGCTGAGGAGGGTTCTTTTTCATTGTTGGAGTCTTGCCTTTGTTTTCTTGGACAACAACGTTGTGCATTTATTGTAGAGTTTGTTGATGCTGGATGTACACCATATAGGCTTATTTTCACTTGGAGCTCTGGTTTTGATTCTTTCTGGTGCAGCTGAGTTTATACACTTAAGGAATGGATTGTACAGGGCTTTAATGTAAGCTTTGGAGTAGTTAACACTTCCAGCTGAGGGTGCGGCTTGGAAAGCATTTATACCTTCACCTAGGAGGAAGTAGTTTGCCTTGGTGAGGTTTTTTAGTCTGATTTCACTCATTGTGAGTTGTGGTGTTAGTGTTAGTTCAAAGGTAACTAATTTGTGGTCAGATTGAACTAATGAGGGTCCAAGATTTGCATCTGTTTGTCATGTTAGTGAGGACCATATCTATCAGGTTTGTTCCTCTTGTTGGGGTATCAACAATTAGTTCCAGGGCATTTGACTTAACAAAGTCAAGGAACTTTTGCACTAGCAAGTTAGGGCTAGGATAGGTTTTCCAATTGATGGTGGGATACTGAACTTGCTGCCCCACAGACTTACTCATTTCCCAGGGTTAAAATCTTTTTGGCACAGTAATTTCCCATTGACAAATCTCATGAAATCCAGAAGTGTATTGTCATCATCCAAATGTGAGGTACCTTATTTTTTAATTTTCCACTTTAAGTCCCCAAGAATGCACATAGTACTCAACGGTTGGAGTGCAATGGGCCTTTGCAATGTATGTAAACACCTCTGTGTATAAAATATTGAACAGGCATGTCCCTCTTGCAACAGCATCCCCGCAGCTTCCCTGGTATCCATCTCAGGTGCCAACATGGAGAGTGTGGAGAGCAGCACCTGTTTTTACTTTTTAAATAAGGGATTAACTTCTTTAATGCAATATTGACAGAGGTACCAAATTAAAGACTATTTTGGGAAAAGTGGAGTTCATTCACAAAACGCTGGTCAGACTTGACCAAATTACCATGACTCAATATTCTGTTTTTTTTTTTCTTTTTTTTTCATGTACTATTTAGAAATTATTGCAAATATGTTTAATATTTTGAACAAGTTTTTCTATGCCACAAAAGGTAAAGTTCTGCATTTTTTAACATTTTTATGTTTCAGTTATGTTTTTGTACATTATACACTTATACTCTGGCTTCATTGTATGGTAGGATCTTTTCCCTGTGGGGCTGTTCAGAATTTATCAACAATGGTAAAACATATTTCTTTGTCGTTGGATGAAACATGTTGTTCCTGGTTTAATAACATTTTTGTGCATGCTGGTTTCAATGTTAACATACATTAAAGAATGTATACACATTAGTTCTGGAAATAACATTAATTGCACAAATACAATAGCAATCTTTTCATTGACACCCTAATTATCAGCCCTCCAATGTGTGATCAGTAATCTGTGATTCTGAGTTTTTGTCTGGCAAGATAGAGATTTCAGTATCTTAGGGAGTTGTAGTTTTTTTGAGGGGCTACATATTATGGGGTGTGGAGTTCATAGCTGTTTATTGATTGCATTTATGAGACCCAATCACAAAAGAGTCAGAGTTTCTTGAAGGAGCTGTATAAATAATGTATTTACAGTGTTTCCAGGATAGCATACCATTTAATCATCTAGAGAGACAATACTGAAAAGTAACTGATAGTGTAGTCACACTGAGAGTGTGTTAATAGATTATATGACTGGTTCTTAGCTATGAAAGAATTCATGAACGGTAACAGATCATTCTAAGCTGATTTTTAAGTTGGTAGCAAGTTGCATCATGATTACCTACAAAAGTGGTTAGACTATAGTAGCAATATGCCTCCTGCAACATAAGTACTTTAGAAACTTCACTAGTGTGCTGCTCATCAAGATGCCTGTAATAATCGTGTAAATCCATGGACAATAATTACTGTGATGCTCTGTGTGTGTGTGTGTGTGTGTGTGTGTGTGTGTGTGTGTGTGTGTGTGTGTGTGTGTGTGTGTGTGTGTGTGCACCTTTTCTAGGAATTCATCTCTCCACCAGTATCCATGTATGTACCCTGATAATCTCTAGTCTATGGTTCAGTTATTGAAACATACAGACACACACTCACTGCGTTAAGGTGAAAACTCCGTAGAAACTTTGGTTCCAAACTTATTTAACAAAGGTGGTGATGTGACTGGGTAAATAGCAACTAGCTTATCATAACAAAGATATAAAGGTACAACTGCAAAGAAATAAAGCACTTAAGTAACATACCTGTATCTCTGAACAATATAAGGAGAAAAATATTTCTGCTAAGTTTTAATCTATTGAAGGAAGAAAAATAAAACAACCTTTCCTGTATTCATGTTTTCTTGTCTAGCTATTTCATTGACTAAAGTCTAAAGCGATGGACAGCATGTGCTACTCAGATTTCTGTACATTTCATTTATGTATCTGTATTTGTTAATCAGGGTAGAGCACTGCACTGATGAACATTTTGCAGACTTAGCTATGAAGTACTTCCTAGTTAATTGATTTTCTTTGAGTCACACAGTAAACAAAATGGCCGAGGAAATCATGCCATGGACTATAGGAAGGAGTCTGTAAATAGCTTATACCCACAATCCTATGTGCTGCCATATATAAGAGTTTATTTAAAAGTGTAACAAAAGCAAAAAGTCCTGTAGAAGTTTATCTTTCTAACAGGTCATTTCAGTATATAGTTCATATAAAGCTGCTACATTTTATGTCTAAAAAAATCAATTGTCTGAGTAAATACTAAGTGATAATTATTCTCTCCCATTAAATCACAGTTTTATTTTATTTAGTTTTCCTTGATAATTTTTAGTTACCTAGTTTCCTTGTCTGGGCTTTGTGTGCATTAACTGTTCCTTAATTGCACTGGTGACTTTTTCTATGGTTGTGACATTTTCCATTGATTTGACTAACCTTTTGCATATGCCAGACTGGATTACAGGTTATACATTTAATTCTGCTATATCTAAGTGAGACAAAGCAGCTTTCAATGAATACAACAAAGCAAAGCAATCCTCTTCTAGGGATAGTGATTAATATGTTTATTCCAGATATTACTTTCACATGAGCAAAGAGAAGACTCTTGTCAGACTTTTAATTGTTCTGTGTTGCCAATAAATGACAGAAATTATCAATGGCATCTGTTGTCTCATACTATCCCAAATCTGCGTGTGATAACATAGCCAGTGATTAAAGGTGTAATCCGGCCTAATTTTTCAGATTTCAGAACTGAAACCCAAAATTATAATGGGGTATGTCATCTAGAATTAATGCTACCCTCAATGGTTTTATTATTTGCCGTGACATCCCTGACAAGTACAAAGCAGTACATGAGTGGTTTACTATGATCGTCCATCCAGAAATGTATCTTGCACATACAAATGATGTTTGGAACTATTATAAGGAACTGATTTATTCATTGCAAGTCTTTTAAGGATTGTAAATTGAAATAGCTATCACTTTATTCCCCAACTAGTAGTCAGTTACAGGAGTTCTGAGCTGGATTTTCATTTAATGTATTATGTGAATGAAGAACAAGTTAAACAGGGTCTTTAATATAGAAAATCATAAATAAAATGTGTTAAGTAATGTATCGTGCCACAGATATTCCTAACATGCCTAAGTAGATGGGTTTTAGCAGTTAATTACTACTACTATGAACTCATGAAAAACAAAATCCATCAAGCATCAAGCTTTAGCCTCTGCATTGTAATAGTGAAACTGCTGTTATGAAGCACTATCACTGTGAATATGCAGCACTTCATTTAATGCAAAATATAATTCTTATGAAACATCTACTGTTATAACATCTAGACCAAATAATAGCAACAGTAGCAGTTTGCTATGGCATCTAGAGTGGCAAATGTTCTCCAGGCACAGTGCAAATAAAATGGAGTTTATAGTGTTATTCTACATAACAGTGTAGTAGCTGCGGCAATTAATGCCTTTTATCACAACAGAATCCATGTCACAGCTACCTGGTGATTGTAATGACCCTCTGTTGTAGTGTTCTCATTCTGTCTGTCAGATGTGACAACCAACCTGAGAAGCACTGCTCTGCTGATAAGTAAATCTAGGGAGACCTTATGCAAACAGGCTTTCTCATGCATTATTGCTATACATTGTCTGGGAGCACACAGCATGTTATTACTATATATAAATTGGCAGTATCCAGAAATGGAATCTGGTTGATGCATCTCAAAAGGTGAGAAATGAGGGTACTCGCATGAGTTACACTGTTATAATGTCAACAGAAAAACAGAGAAAAACAAGATTAAAAAACAAAGTATTGCTTCTAAGCATCTCAGTTCTCTATAAAGCACAGTCTATTAAGCATGCATTCACTTTAATTCAGTTATCTAAAACAATGCATTTGTATATCTTGATCAATTACAAAAGTCCCTTCTGAAGGAACGCCACACTTCCTATTGCTGAAAATGTCATCTTAGACTTATAAGTGCGTTATGCAGTTTACAATGTGTTCATGTTTTTATTTGTTTTTTTTTTTTTTTTTTTTTTACATTTGTTTACCGGGAAAGTTGTGTATGAGCCCATTTTCAGTGGAGGCCTGGGCAGAAAAGCCCTACAATAAATGTCATACAGAATTAAAAATTGAACAATGGCTACAAATATTAAGACAATAACAAAGTAGTACAACATGTGCCTACAATAAAAGAAAATAAGCAAAATATAAGTTAAACAATAAAGTTGACCATACATTATGTACAAGATAGAAGAGAATTCCTAATACGCATGTTACATAATGATGCATGAAAAATATATAACAGAATAAGTAAAAGGTTGTAAAAGGCATATACTCTTTCTGGCAGGAGAACTAGACAGTAAATTTCAGTGATAAATTCTGGGACAGATAAAGGTTAGTGCAAGAATACAAAGAAAGGACATTAGAATGTTAAGGAATTAAAGAGAGGTGAGTCTAGAAAATATGTAATGCAGGAAGGGAAGTAGGATAGATCAAGAAAAAGTCTATTAAGACTGGGGGGAAGGGAACAGAAAAGAGTACCTAGATGGCGTGGAGCATGGACAGTTCCAGTTATTGGTTAGATGTCCTTTCAGCCCAGACTTCAAGGAATAGTAATAGGGTAAAGTATGATTGTTTCTGGAATGCGATTCCATGATTTGGCAACACAGTGTGAGTAAGATTAACCACATTACATTTTGAGGTTTATAAACAGATAGTAGATACTTGTGAGAGGAGCATCGGTCACGAGATGGAATACAGAATTGAAGTAGCGATGAGGTAGTATGCAAAAATGAGGAGTCCTATACTATTTTGTGAGTTAATGTTAGTTGAATTAGTTTCAAGTAAAAGAAATATATTTTGTAGAGCAGTTGGTACTCTTGTTAAACTACATTTAACATTATGAATCTATATTTGCTATTTTTCTCTCCATTTTCTCTTCAAAATATGTATATTAATTTATTTTCTCTAAATATAGCATATCGCTGTCCTGGGACTCCCATCTGTACTATCTTTGGCTACACTTGTCATCACTATGATCTGCAAAGACAATATAGCTTAATTCTTGAAATGCAACTATCGTTTTGTAAATAGTTTGTTACTCTTTAAAAGCCACTAAGGGAAAACTAGTTTTAGCTGAAGCAGAGAACAAAACAACTGCACCTTATCAAAATGACATGTATAAAACCAGAACATAATACACCAAAATAATAAATTTTTTGGCTTATGTAATTTTAATAAAATTAATTTCTGTTGTTTCATAGTTTGGTTTCTCATATGACTCTGCTAGGTCTGCCAAACTTTCGTAAACAAGTAAGATTCTATGAGCATAGGAATGGGAAGTCTGGTTAGCTCTAGTAGTAATAATACAATGTAATGTGGTGATAGAATGATGCTGCCCACTAGCCTTAGGATCCAGGGTTCAGTTCTAGCTTCTGCATGCTCACCAGTGGATTAAATGATCTCTCTTTCTTCAACAGGGATTTCCAAGCTAGTCTCTAAGCTCCAAACATGTAGTGTTTCAGTAGGTTGCTATAGTGAAATACTTAGGTTTGAATTATTGGCATTTTGTCGTTGGGCTTCCTTTGCAAAACAGCCTTTACTTCAGTGTGTCTTACCCAGGTAGAAAAACAGATATATGAACAAACTAATACGTAAATATATATGTACATACATACACACATGCATACATGTGCACATAAATAATAGAATGGTCAGTCCTAATACTGAAAAGGAAACAATCCATGTACTTATATGCATTAATACATCATTTTTATGTTTCTGAAATAAGGATGAAACATTGTCATCTGCAAGTAATTATAATTGTGGGTAGAAAAATGGATGCAGTAAACTGAAAAATGAATGAAACTCTGTAAGTAAAGAACCTAAACGTTTAACAAAACATACAGTACAACTAGCAAATGATGATCATGTTTCCATGCATTCCACTGGTCTGCTCAGCCTATATTTGCTTAAACGAGTGCTTGTAATTTATTTTATTTTATGCTTATCTTCTTATTATTTTGCTTTATTATTCCATACATATGGCAGTTGTCCTGTTACTGGTACAATGGTACCACTAGGAGTGGGCAGAAGCAGTTGCACAGAGGATCAAAATCCAAGGCATTTGCTAAAAAAAAAAAAATGCCAAAAAAGACTTTTTAAGTTTTTTTTTTTTTTTGCAGGGAGTCAATCCCCCTGAGCTTATACATACAACCTACATGGTCTCAAGAACTTAAAAAAGGGGGAAATTCCTCCAAAAAAGAATAATTTGCAGCACAACTCATTCACAGTGATTTCCTATGGGGAAATTCTGCTTTTCAATGGGTTGAACCTTGGACAATTGACTCTCAAACATTCAGTCTTCACCCACGAGTAGGTTAGGCCTTCTAGCTCTTATTGCTTAATTAATATTTAGCGGTGTACTATAGTGTCTATATACTGCTATGACATATGTCTATGTTTATTAGGAATTTTTGTATCATTTTTTTCTATAAGTCCTGCAAATGTAGGACTACTTCGTTGTTTGTTGTTAAGATGCTGATTCATATCTTCACCTTCAGATTGCTAACATAACGAAATAAAATATTATTACTGTTATCACTCGTAATCAAGCAAACCATAATTATATATGAATAATTTGCTAACACCTCTGTTTATTTAATCTGGACTTCTTTTAATAAGCAGGGTGTTTTTAAATCTACACAATGCGTATTTTTGGTTATATATCCTTTAAAGGTTGTGATTCTAGTAACATGTTATATATTGTATTACTTTTCTGATTGTAGGAAAGTTTTTTTTTAATTTAACTATATGCATGTGTTTTTCATCTAAGTGCTCATGAATACAGAAAATAATAATATCAAGGAACTCATTGACAGCATCCTGAGCATATTTCTTTTAGTCATTGAGGAAACTATTTCAATAGTATTTCACTGGGATTTCATACATATGTTATTTATTGTGTCACATTTTTCACTAGTAAATTCTTATAAATGAGGGTTAGGTTCTGTTATAGGAGTACATTTTACTGACAAATCATGATCTGCACTGATTACAGAGGGTATAAGTATAGTATGGAATAGAGACATATTCAGTCTGTCAGCACAATATTTAATTACACCATCATCCAAATTGGATTTCTTACAATTTTCTCCAAATAGTGCAGATAAGCATACTCAGTTAATATTTTGATATATTTGTCAGATGCTAACTGTTTTACCCAGACAATTTTAGAAAATTAAAATCTCAAATAAAGACCAAATTTCCATCGATCTTATCATTCTGAAGTTTAATCAAGAGGGAGGGTTGGTATAATGGTTAAGGTGTTTACCTCACAAACACAAGTTTGAAGGTTTGTTTCTCACATTTGAGGAAAGTTGGCTAGGCTTAAAATTGCCCTTAAGGACAGCTAGCTTAGTGCTAAACTATGAAATGCCATGTTCCATAAGGAATAAAGACACCACACTGTAGATTCCTATATGATATTTAATACCACTTATGTTAAGTATTTTATGAGTAATTTATATTGCCTGGTTGTTTTCTATCAGAAACATACCTTACTCCATACAACTTTTGTGTGAGATTAAGAATTTTAGGTGTATTGACGTGTATGATTTGATCAGGTGTTTTGTGATCTTCACATCCCTTTTATAGCTCTTACAGTGAATACTGTTATTCATAAAGAAAATATACACATTCTAAAAGTTACATCAATCAATCAGTCAATCAATATAGTCTTAATATACAAAAAAATAGCAAAATGTAACTGGCTGATATATGATAGTTCAAGGATAAAATCTAAACATTTTTACCAGAAAAAAAAATCTTTCACTGAAACTGCATGAACCTCTAGAATCTTCCTAAAATGTTCAAACTGATCAACACATTAAAAAAAATCACATTTAACCTTTTTCTACACTATAAACCAGTGCCATAAGGTATATTGTGGCAAAAAAAAATAACAAAAATAAAACACACACTTCCACTTACACACACAAAACAAACAAAACAGGCACTATCAACAAGAACAAATATTGTAGCATAATTTTAAAAATGAGGGGCAAGTGGCTCTGCTGTACAATGCATACATGTACAGTGATATGCATCAGGAAGTGAATGGTTAATGTGATCTCTCATCACAATCCAGACTGACAAATCTATCATAGAATTAGTTAGCAAAATGTGCTTAAAATATTTGTTTAAAATGAATGCATTGCATTGTATTAGAGGAATCATTTAATCTAGATTGTAGGCAATATCAGAAAACTAGCTTATTGAAATTTAAGTGAATATTTGGACCATACTGTGGTTTCTGCAATGTTAGAAAACAAATCAGGCTAGAAGAAAACTGCAAATACTAAAACTAGCTTTCCTGCATAAATATCTGTCCTCTGAAAGTGGTAGCACAAATTCAAAACAGAAACCACTGCAACAAGATGTTTTGATACATGTATAATCTGTAAGGTCCAGAAAACTATACACTAGAAAATATAATGTCTATATATTCAAAGCGAACTTCTTGCAGTAATTCTCTTCTGAGACTGAAAGAAGAATATAAATTACATTATAAGTCTATTGATATTTCAGCTCCCTTGATAAAAATAAGGTCCATTTCTCATTAGCAGCTGCATAGTGTTGCTTGCAATTTTTTTCACTTTTCAAATAACGTATTACTCCTAAGAGCATAACTGCTGCTAATGAATTTCTGGCCCATTAACTAAAGGATGAAAACATAATTAAAAGAGAATGTATTTCCGAGTTTTGCATGTGGATGTACTAAAAAAGGAATGCTGTTCTATTTTAAATTTCATTACAGCCATGAGAACCATTTCAACCATTCCATATCTGTCCATCACTGCCTGTGGAATTACTAAAATATACTTGAAATTACCTATGTATTAAAATCCTATGCTCTGAATGTTAATTTTGAGATATGGATATTCATGCAAACATCTATGTGACAACCAAGATTTTCTTTGCTTTTAAGGCAAAATTATTATTTACTAACAGTTTGGATGTATAGTTTTTCACACTATCCTGAACAATACTAACATAATTTCTGTGATCATGAACTGCAGGGTCCAAACGTTGCAGTTTACCCAGTCATGTAAAATTCAATTAAAAGTCAAGCTTCACTGCAGTGAGGAAATATCTTATTATTAAGTAATTTGCATGTCTCTGAATTGGGTGCAATTACCCCCAGTGCTAAACAGCACTTTTCAGCAATAATTATGATGAGTGGACCATGGATTGTGTAAGCAAGGCATATCTGTCATGCACTGTTCCACACATGTAATCATTCACACACACACACACACACACACACACACACACACACACACACACACACACACACACACACACACACACAGTCAGCAAAGATAAATCATACCCTTGCAGACCTGCACACACACTGCCATACACACACACACACATCCCCAACCACTATCTCCATGTCATCATATGTAACCTTACCTGTAATATGATCTCACCTGCTGACTATAATGAGGGAATGCAGCATTTTGGCTGTGCAAGTTAGTGTGTCTGGCCATGCTAATTCTCTTAGCTGCATAACTCAGTTCTTGCAAGCATTCCATGAAAGAGCACATAACTAATTAGCATTAACCCCCTCCTATGGAATGCATTATTAGCATTTCGCATGGTTGTGGAGATGGTCTGTAGCAGTGATTTGACTGTAGTTGGCCTATCTCTGAAGGTGAAAGAGTGTTTCAGAATTAGTGATCACTTGTGTTAGGGCTTACCACACCACTCAAGTGTACCTCATTACAAAGAATGTACCTCATTTGGGAACTTAAAAAGTTCACATTCCTCAAAGTTCTACATTGAAAGGTCCTGTTAAATATTCAGTGTTAGGATTTTTTTTAACTGATATCCATGGTAAATAAAACTGAATCATATTACTTCATTACAAGATCTTTTTTATAAGTAAAACCAGCATTTTGTAACCATCCTATGACCTTCCTAGTTGAAGTTGTTAGTAAGCCATTAGTATGTGTTCCTCATTTTGTCCATTTGTTCAACATTATGAGGGCTAGTTTTCCTCATTTTGGAAATGGGAGGTTGAGAGCTGTGGGGCTTACAGCTCACAGTAGCGCTTTCTGAATCCTAAGGAATATTCATTTCTTATAAATCCCATCCTTGTTTGTTACATTTTTAAACACCTTTTCACTAATGAGAAACATTTAATAAGATGAAATAGAACATGTAATTCAGTCGAATGTAGTTTCAGCGAACACAAAAAGAGCTAGTGCAATTTGCCAAAACTACTTTCGCTGACAGTGGAGTGTTTTTTTTTTCTCCACTTTTTTGCAACCTTAGAGTTGGTATATATATATATATATATATATATATATATATATATATATATATATATATATATATATATATATATGCCAAGGGATGAGGGTGGTTGTCCCCACCCACATGGGGGATGCAGGGGGGCCTTGCCCACTTGTAGAAAAAAATTGTTGTAATGTTTGTTGAAGGCAGTTTCAGTGAAGTGTTTGCATTTTGTTTCCATTCGCTGAAATCAGCTTCAGTAAGTGACATGAATCCAGATGAAATCACTTATATATTTTGTTGTTTTCTTGAATAGTAAGGTATGCAGATATCTGCAGTGATATAGTGAATATTTTAATTAATCAGCCCTTATGCCAGTGACATTGTTTATCCTGAGGCAGTACTCTAACTGTTGATCTCAGCTGGCTTTACAGAATCAGCACCTAGCATGACAACCACTCTAATATTTTCACGCAGCTGCTATTCACCCAGCTACAACTTTTTTCATATATTCATAGATTGTTACTAGGCAAATGAACCAGGGGGCCTTTCTAAGCCTAGCCAAGCTTTCCCAAAGGAATAATGATGTCCTGTGTCCAAATAGGACATTAAGAGACAACCATTTATAAACTGCCTCTGCCCATAAGGGACATGGGTGACAGGTTTATATGGTTTCTGATGTAGACTGGCTTCTTACCTCCATAAGGGACATGGGTGACAGGTTTATATGGTTTCTGATATGGACTGGCTTCTTACCTAATTCTTTGCTAAAATATTTTCTTTACCTACCATATTCATTTTAATAAATTTGTTTTTATACGTTTTTTAATGAGATTAACCCAGCAGACTCAACTGTCCTCTTTCAGAGGTAACTAAAGAGCACTATTAGTATAAACAAATTGTTTGGAGTCATGCAGGAGGCAAATCAAGGTGGAAACAAACTATCCATATACCCCTGAGTACAGGAGTGATCCTGTTAACAGCTCAGAATGTTTCCATTTCACTCATCCATTAAACAAATAGTCTGTGCCAGTGGCATGACTGAATAAATCCTTACTATATTCTGTGCAAAGTAAGTTACACTTCTGCTGTGGCACTTGATAGCACAGGCAGGGAGGATGGACATGACCATACTTCAGGTGGAGTGGTGTGTGTGCTGAGGGGATTATGTATTCTAGTTTAATTTCTTTTTCAAAACCATGGAAACAACCAAACTGTGTATCCTGTGGGTGGACTGGGCAGTTTTGCCAATGTCAACTCCTTGAAGAAATGAGGGCCAGTGCAGCTCAGATGCCAATGCATGTCCAACCCATGGGTAATCACAGGGAATGCTCAATGTGCAGTGCAAAATTGCAAAAATATTGAACCTCCCTGGCTGGCTGCCTTTATGACAGCCTCTCTTGCTGACCTTCACCATCAGTGATGGGGGGAATGGACCAACTGACCATGAGGGTGCTGATGACTGGCAGGCAATGAGGGTGAAGAAACAAAATAGTCTTGACAGAGAAGCCATCTGTACCATGGATTGCCATATGTCTTCATTTTCCCTTCAAAGCTATTCAGTCTGTCTATCTGTTTGCTTGCTTTTGTCAAGAATTTTAACATGTAAATCTGCACTCTGTCACTACTAGCTTACCCAGTCCTGAGGTCCCCATTACTCCTGCGGTCCCCATTATGCCCATTACTATTGCATTGTAATGTTTGTTGCTTTAAAATGCTTAGCAGGTTAAGTGTGTTAATGATGTCAGCGACCTACAGTATCCAGTTTGATTTTAATGAGTTGCAATTTTATTTCTGCATTTTGCAATGCTCATTGCTTTGCTCCTGCTAGACAATGAATAATAACTATATCCTTTATTTCAGGTAATACTATCTCACTTTTCTGCAGTGCTTATTCATTTATCCCCAGAACACACAGTCATATAAGGCTATCACACCGATGCATGCACCAGACAAATCTAACTCACAGCTGTAATATAGCATATTAATTTATGAGTTAACCCTGTGCCACATGTCGTATAAACTGAGGCCATATCTTCCTGTGGAACTGCCTCCATAGTAAAAGACAGAGAGACACAGACAGATATACACACAGAGAGGCACAGACACAAATGCACACTTAATCACCCACGGAAATCTGTACTTACATAAACTTTCACATTCACAGGCGTATATGATTAATAGCAATCAAGTTTTTTATTCATCCCTCCAAGTCAAACCTCTGTATAGAGATTACTCTTCAAAACTGAGCCATAACAAGCTACTGCTTAAAGTTTTTTCTCTATACCTGAAAAACTGCTGTTACAGAAACACCTGCTAAAGAAAAGAATATATGATAGAAGAAAATAACATAGATATTAAGCAGTATAATGATGCAGACATTTTTCACCAGCAGGACTCTAGTAACTTTGAGTACTATAGACAAAGACAGAGTGGAAGCATATGGAGCTCTTAGTTAAAACCTTTCATTCCTACAAAGTAAAAGAAGGTAACATTTCAGCTAGAAAGCCTTCAAGGTTTCGAAGTAATTATGCACATACCAGTATGTTTAAACCTTGGTAAAAATACATTTTCTGATCATATACAGGCAACAATTCATCTCTTAAAGGTAAGAAGAATTTTAGAAGGAGTTTATTGAGGATAATATCTTTTAGAATAAATGCTTCATATTTAATTCGCTATTAAGTCCTTTAGGTTGTAGTAAGTCCAGAGAAAAGATGTATTGTGCATCAGTATACAATGACAACTGTCTTTTGTGTAAATGTAATTGTGCTTTAGGAAGGCAATACAACAGAAAAAAAATCTTAGCCCCTTAGGTTAGAACCATGGTGTAACATGAAATGTGCAATTCAGTTTGTTTTGTTGCATTGTTTTTCTGTAACTGGTAAAACATGAAAATGCATTTCACAAGGTTTTACTAGAAGATTTAGTGGTTTAAAGGTATCCATTTTTGCCCATTGCTGAGTTTTTGTATGTGAAATCTTGTGCAGCTTTCCAGACTATTCAAAAGCATAAAACTTTATCACCATGGAACATTCATGCTTTGTTAATGTAATTCCTACTGGGTGGCATCTTCTACTACAGCTTCATCCAGAAAAGAGAAGTTTAGGTTCAAATGTAAGTATTGGGCTAGTTGCTTTTGTGGGATATTTTAAGTTTGTTCAGTTTTCTTTTCAAAGGTGAGATTCAAACCATGTACCTTGTGTCTCTGAAGTAGAGACCTTAACCATTATGCCAATCCCTACCCCATTGATTGAGATAATCATGAATGGAGGAAAGACCTAGTCATTTACATCTATGTGGAAAGCCAGAGAACGTTGTCTATTTGGCATGATAAATATTAGTGAAGGCATGTCTGACAATATGGAAGCTGGCAATAGATACAGGACGAAGGACTGTCACTAACACTTTGTACTATATGATGTATCAGAACAAGTGACATTCCCAAATCATTGTAAAAGAATAGTGAAGTCAGTATGGCACCATATGAGGCAGATAGTCATGAATGGTTATTGAAATTCAGAGCCATGATGTTAGCCCTACATTCTTACTTTCATAACTAACCTAAGGTACAGGATTTTTTTCCATAAGAAATAGAATCAATATGCAGTAGCCATAACATTTATGATATGCCAATAACTTGATGTAGTCTTCTCAAGGGGTCATAAGAAAGTCATGTCTTTCCACTGCAGGAAGTATTTCTTGAGGCTATCAGTCTATATTCAGTATACATTTCATTTTTCTTCCCCAGTAGCTGTCCATTAAACTCTCTTTTTATGGCCAAATGTCTTTGCCTGCATGCCTCACCCTAGAGAACCCCTGTGTACCCCTCACTGAAGTGTCACCTTCCAGGGAGAAAACACACTTCCGTGGAAACTTGCAACTCTTTTTACAGGCACCATGGGACTGGACTCCCTGTCTGGTAAGCAGGTGAGAAAGAGCTTGGAAGATGGGCCATCATCAATCCAATGAGGGAAATTTATCTGCTGTCCTAAATGTGTGCCCCCTGTGTTGTCACCATCCTTTAGATATAAGCTGGGGTCAGGCTATAAGAAGACCATGCTGAGTGTGTCTCCACCCCTGGTTATAGAGCACACACACCTAATCAGCTTCCCTGGTTACTCAGCCCAGTCGCCTACAATTCCAAGATTTAGCCTCCTCCTGGGCTCACAAAGTGTTGCCCAGCACTGTCCCTCCCCCAGGATAGCCACAGCTATACTTCCTCCTGCTTTCCATCAGGCACCAGAGCCACTAATTTAAACTTGGGTCACTTGAGCCACAGTCAGAGTTTTATCTAGCTATGCCAATGGAACAACTGCTCTGTTAAGTCTGTTTAATGACCTGAAACATGGCATATCCTTTGACATGGCTTGAAGTGGATTGTTGACTCAGGACTCTACATTTATTTGCCATACATATTTAATCTACTGTTACACTAGGAAAGGATAGGGTTGTTTTAACCTGGCTAGGGAATTTTTTCATTATACAGAGGTTCTTCTGAAATTACAGATTATGAAAGGAATCGGTGGGGAAAAGTGACTCATTATCTGCTACTTTGAGCAAGTTGACAGTGGTAACAGGTTGTACATAAAAGGAAGCTTGTAGCTAGGGGGTTTACTTTGTTAAGAAGCAGTCTTGGAGGATTCAAATAGACTGTTAAACTCGCAGTCTTTTTTTTTCCTCATAGAATCAAACTAGCATGCAAAACTTTCATATCTCAAATATATACTAGAAGTTTCTGTTTTGCTTTTGCTCCATCATGCTTGTATTTGTTTGTTAGTTGGACAACTGTTGTTTTCCTTTGTTCATGGAAAATAAGCCAGTTACTTTGAAGATGTTACTTAGGTGGTTAAATATTAGAGATATCAATTCAAATGGTCGGTTATCGGTGATGTCTTTCATTAGCAGTTCTGCTAGCCATACTGCAGTGAGGTTAATAGTCTCAACCATACATTATTATGAGGAACAGTTCCTCATTTTGAGTTTTAAAATTTGGTGTTCCACGATATTCCAAAGTGAAATACGTAGTTTGTCCAACATTCATAATTGAGATTTTTGTTAACAAAAATTCATGTTAAATAATGTTGAATTATACTATTCCATGACAAAATGTTTGTGTGAATTTAAAGAAACAGGTTTTAACCATCGGCTTCCTTGCTAAAGCTGAAGTCAGTTGTTAGCAAGTGTTCTAAGTTTGACCATTTCTTCCATATTACAAGAGTTATTGTCCCACATTTTGGAGCAGAAGGTTGGGAGCAATAGGTGAAGCATTTGTAAATGAGATTGTTTTCTAAGGTATCCAGCACAATGCAGCTGTGGATTCTTTCATTTAATTTTGTACTATAATCAAAATGTTTTGACAGCTCATAGAAAGCCCTAATGAATGTTTCTACCATTTTATTAGGCCTTTTTACTATCTGATGAAAACAAGCATGTGTGTGTGACACATTTTATGTGTGGCAGATGTACTCACAGAACATCTGTAACTCTACAGGAAATTTGTATTGTCATCTTCTCTTTCATATGTAAAGGATCTGAAATCTTCTGCACTTCACTCTCCTTTAAATAAATTATACAATTAATCATCACTCATTTTTCCTTAACAATCTTAAGGTTCTGAACTTCATAAAATGCTACATCAATTCCAACAATCCTTTAGACATCTTGAATTGAAGTCTGTGGTCGGGCTACATTTCTATCATTTTCCAAACTCTTTGTCTTTTAAGTATTATAGTCGTGAATCTGTCTTCAGTCTTGGTTCGAATAAATGAGATGGGAGGTCAATGCAATTAATTAATTAATTCACTTAATTTATCCATGACAGAGTACTCATCAAATTACTATTATCAGGTCCCATCTGGGAGTATATACTCAGAGAACAGAGAATATTGAGGAAGGGTTTTATACAAACTCAATCCAAATACAAACAAGGTTAATTAACAGTCCTCTTTGTAGTATGCAGTGAAATAATACAATCAAAGAGAGGACACACAAAAAGATTTGCCTCATGCCCCATTACATAAATCCTTAAAGAATAAACACTCATTAATCCATCTTTCTTTAGTCACTGTTTTCAGGTGACACCCAAGGTGGCATTGACACTACCAGGGAAAATTTGGTCAGAGCATCAAGGAACTTCACTATGTTTTTTTTTGATAGGTGCAATGGGATATTTCACATCCACTTGAGCAACCACCAACTTAAGTAGATGGGGCCTCAGTTTAACATCTTGTCCGAAATATGGCACACTCAGGAGTGCAGCATCCCCTGTCCGCCCTGCTCTCCTTATGCATCACTGCCATGTCAGCAATCAGTCCATTTGGTATGAGAATAGAACTCACAAGGCAAGTATGCTATCAGCTGCATCAGTAAATTAATGTGTGTTAAAATTTCAAACTGTAGCAGAGACAAGTGGCCTGCTTTTGCTAATATTATACAGTGTCCTTGCCATGAAACAGGTCAGATGCAAATAATTTAGCCAATTCACAGGAGGATGGGTCTATATCACAACATTGAACTTACAAATGTTTGATCATTGTAATATCGACTGTTATGTTCAAAACATCACAAAACCAAAAGCACAGAACAGTGATTTTTTTCCCAGGGAAAAACATTGCTGTTCCCGTGACAAAAAAAAAAATTAACCTTAAACCTAAACTAAAGTGGGGGCTGTCTCCACCACACCTCCCCAACTTAAATTTATCAACTCTGAGATTGCACCACAGTGGAGGAAATAGCAAAGCCCCATAAATGGTCCACCAATTTTTTTCCCTGGGAAAAAATTTGATGTGCCGTGTTTTTGCTATTTTCCACTTTTGGACTTTAGGGTTCGATATTACAATGTTTGAACTTGTTTTAGTTTGACATTGTAATATAGACCTCAGGAGGACTTATAATTCTTTTGGGCTAGGGAGCTACAGATAAATCTGGAAGTTTCCACTTGGAAGTATACTAAGAGGTGGGCTATTTTGTGGAATTCATGCCTTGAGCTCCGTCAGGATGGAGATGTATACTGGTCTTGCAGTGGGACCAACACTTGTCATTGTTACTGCTTCCTGGATTCAGAGATGGATGCCACATACTGTGAAGTGAAAAAATAAAGTAATTATACAAACAATATTTAAAAAATAGTGCACTATTCATGACACAAGTACGGTTTTAAGTTTATGACTCAAGGTTTGGACATTAATTCTTAAATCCCTTCATTCACTTCAAAATATCTTTGACCTCAGTTAAAACAAAATGTATAACATTTATATTCTGTTATATGGTACTATGAATTTTGGCTTATTCCATAAATTGCCTGTCTTCTATGTTATGGGCCAAAAATCTGGTCAACTGGCCTATATACACTAATTAAAAAATGTGATCTTTTTATTTACCTGTGATACTTGCTAATTTTCTACTAGATAATAGCTGTCAGATAAAAGAATTTTATATAGGTTCATAGGTTGATACTAGGCTATCTGCCCTAGGGTATTTATAAGCCTAGCCAGAGTGTGTTTGGCTTTCGCCACCCTTTTAGATTAGTTGACTGTGCCTCTGTATTGTAGGTCACAGAAGATAGCCCTTTTAAGGTTAGTTTACTGTGCCTCTGTCTAGTAGGGACACAGAAGAGATCCCAGGGGTAAACCTACGATCTTCCATCCACTCGCAAGATTTCTCTTGAAGAGGGTCATTGATGGACTCTGCCTAACAAGGATTGCAATTTTGTTCCAGAGTGAGGGGAGCCTCTGGGATATGAATCTGTCCCCCCAGCATGTCCTATTTATTTCTGTGCTGAGGTTTAAGTCCCTGGAGCGTGTAGCTGTAAGGGATTTGGATTTCCTGAGGTGGAGCATGTCCATTAATTCTGGGTTGGACATGGCTTTATATGTCAGGCACAGATCGCCTCTGAGTAGGCAGTAAGCAACTGAGTAGAGCTGGAGTTTCTTTAGCCTAACTACGTAGGGTATCTGTTTGAGTACCTTGATCCTCTTGGTGAGGTACTTTTGGGGTCTTTCTAGTTGCTGCAGGTGTCGGGTAAGGTACATCCCAAATGGGGCATTGTATTCAATTATGGGCCTGATGAGTGATGAGTAGAGGGGCACAATGACCTCTCTTGATCTAGATGTGAACCCTTTCGTGATAAGGTGGGCTATATAGAAGGTCTTTCTAACCACTTTGGCAATGTGATTGTCAAAGGAGAGATTGCTATCTACTTGGGTCCCCAAATCCCTAATTACTTCTTCCATACTTAATGGATTACCACCTATATGTTAATTTGTGGGCACTTTGCTTTTCCCAAAGGAGATGACTATGCACTTTTTGGCATTTAGCTTTAGGTCATGGCTCTGGCACCAGTTATCCGTCTCTGTGAGACCCTTTTGGAGGATGCTTGTGTCAGTCGGCGAGTTGATTATGGCACCCAGTTTGCAGTCATCTGTGACTTGGTCAGCCATAGTCCTCCCATGTTAGCCTGTAGCTCAGAGAAATATATACCGAACAAGAGAGGTCCCAGGACTGAGCCTTGTAGGATGCCACTTGTAACTGGTTTAGAGTCTGACATGGCACCTGCAATTCTGACCATGTGGATTCTATCCCCGAGCCAGTTTCCAACCCATCTTGTGACATAGGGGTTGATATTTAAGCTGGTGAGCTTATTTATGATGCCCAAGTGGGGTATTGTGTCGAAGGCTTTTGCGAGGTCCAGGTAGGGTGTGTGGACTACCTTCCCTTCATCTATGGCCTTGGTGACTGTTTCAAAGAAGTTGACCAGGTTCAAGAGGCAAGATCTGCCCTTAACAAAGCTGAATTGCATAGGAATCAGTGTTTGGGGGTTCCCAATGTCTTTGTTTATGAGTTTCATGATGATACGCTCCATAGCTTTGCAGACCAGGCTAGTCAGGCTTATAGGGCGATAGTTTCCGGGGTCTGTTGTGGCACCACCTTTGTGGAGTGGGACCACTGTTGCTGTACGCCATTCCTTGGGTACATATCCTGTAGTAAGGCTGAAATTGAACAGTGACTTTATGTGAGCGTTCATTTCTTTTTGGAGTTCGTGTAAGACGCAGCCCGGGACACCGTCCGGTCCCATTGATGCTGTGTTTTTTGCTTTGGAGAGGGCAGCTCTCACCTGTGCATCTGTGATGTCAGGGAGGCTACACTCTGTTGGGATAGACATTTGCTCTTTTGGGGGGGAAGGGGAGGAGAAGTTTGCACTGAACCTGTCTGCCAGGATGTTGGCAATGTCTGTGGGTTCAGTGTATTTTTTGTCATTTTGAACTAACTCAGAGCATATCTGGGAGTTTCCACCCAGGTTCCTGATATAACTAAAGAAGGCCTTGTGATTATCTTTAGCATCTTGTGCAATTTTTCTTTCGAAGCTGGCCTTAGATGATTTTATGAGGGATCGTAGTTTCTTGCTAGTACTGATCAGAGATGCCTACCCTTTTTGGGATTTTGCTCTATCATGTAGTAGCTTCCTCCTTCTGTTGTATAGCTTATTTATGGCTGGGGTCCACCAGACAGGTCTCCTGCCTTTGGAGGAATGAGTCTTGATTTTATTTGGGATAGCATGATCCATGCATTCCTGTAGGTGTCCATGGAAAGCGTTTGTAAAGGATTCTGCGGTTTGGGCTGTATTTTCCACTGGCCCGGGGGCTTTGAAGGATTCCGCCTTGGTTTTGAGAAGTGTAAGTTTGCTTTTGAGAAGCTCTTCACCGTGGTTTCCTTGGCTGGAGGTGGGGACGGGATATGGATGTCCAGTGAGATTAATTTATGGTCAGATCTTATCAATGAGGGGTATACCTCTGGTATGGAACATAGAGTCCCCATGTTGGTGATGATCAGGTCCAATATGTTTAACCCTCTTGTGGGAGTGGTGACCAGTTGTTCCATAGCATTTGAGTTTATAAATTCTAGGAACCATTGGGCGAGGGTGTTGGGTCTTGAGTAGTGCTCACAGTCTATGTTTGGGTAGTTGAAGTCACCCAATATAATGGTGTTTGAAGAGACCTTCATATTCTCCAGTGTTCTCAGGAAAGCCGAGTGGGGTTCCTGAGTTTGGGAGGGTGGTCTGTAGCAGGCTACAAACTGAAAGGCAGCTTTGCCTACAGTTAGTTGCACGTGGATGGTCTCCGATGCTTCATGCAGTGCCACTAACCTGGAGGTGTGGGTATCTTTGATGAATATGGATACTCCCCCTCCTTTTGTGGTTCGGTCCGAGTTTTGGGGCCAAAAAGCATGGTATGAGGTATAACCTGGTAGTGCTGGGGTGCTCTCAGGAGCCTTGAACCAGGCTTCTGTTACTGCACAGATATCGATATTCTCCATACTGAGGAGAGCCTCGAGTGCATGCATCTTGAGGTTTATACTTCTGGCGTTGAGCAGCATTACCCTTAGTTTCTTTTTCTTTGTGTTGTCTATGGAGGTGGGTTTGTCTTTTGAGCCTTGCCTAAAAAAGGCACTATGGGGGTGGTAAGAGCCTTAGCCAGTATTCGAAAGCCCAGGGGTGACAGGTGCAAGCTGTCCCTAGCGAAGCAATGTGGCTTGTTGAGCATGTCATCTCAGGCTGACAGACACTGGATCCCTTTTGAATGACACCAATACTTTAGCCAATTGTTAAAATTGATCATTTTGTCTTTATACTGTGGCATCATTCTTGGTGAGGGTAAGATGCTACTCAAGGTCAGGGTCATACCGGCCTGGGCTACATGATCAGAGAGATCCTCTATGTCTCTTTTCATGTAGTCCAGGGAGGTACGTCTCAGGTCATTCACACCAGCATGGACAATGATGGAGTCATATTTGTACTTGCTTTGGAATGACCTGAGTGCTTCTGTTATGTGGTGGATCCTGGCACCCGACAGGCAGCTTACAGTGACCTTCTCCTTGTTCAACCTTGTGAGTGGGATGTCAGTGTGTCTGACAATAGAGTCACCTATTACAAGTGTATTAGGTGTGTTGTTTAGCCTTAAGGGCTGTGACTGTGTGGCACACTGACTTTGTGAACTATGTGATACGTGGGTATTGTTGTGGGGTAGCAGTTGCTTGGATGTCTGCTTTGGAGGTCTCTGTTGCTTGGGCAGATTTTTATTTAGAGCCTCCGAGTATGTTTTTGTGTGTTTATGTGTTTGGTTTTCTGTTGCGATAGGTCTATGTGAGACTGGATTTGTGGTGTGTGTGGTTACCTTCTCCTCCTGACTGACTGCGCCAGTACTGGGTTGAGAGAGCTCAGCCTCCAGTTTGGCTATATAGTTGCATCACTCACATATATTTGAGCTTGTTGGGAGGAGGAGAGGGTGGTCTGTGTACATAAGGCAGTTGTAACATTGCCTCAAGATTCCCAGATTCAACAGCTGGACTGGAGAGTAAACCCGAAACTGACTTTTGGACATGCCAGAATAGTATAAGGAACTACTTTTTGACTGATCAAAAAGGACCAATAGGGAGCCAAGTACTTAAAGGGAGTATAAGAAGGTGTAGTGCTTTAGTTTATTAGTGCTTACTTATAAGATTACTTATACGAGCAACTGCAGGGCTTTAGATATGAAAAGATACTATCCTATATTTTGCTTTTTTAAGACTTCTATCACTAAGACTTGCTTTCTAGTATTTTGACAGATTATATACTCTAGGATGCATGTTTTAATCTTTAAGCAGCATTGAATAATTTACATGCTCCATCAGAATAAAAATGTCAAATCAATTTGATATGGGTAAGAAGTATTTAATCTCAAGTTCACTGCTGATTACTTGAACCTAGTTGTGGGGACAGGTGTCAAAGAATAAAGACTTTGGATAATAAGAAATGGTTGGGCAAGGTTATCACATTTTACTGTCAAAACTGGCATATGGATTTAGCCTTTTTTATACTTCATACTCCATTTGCTTTAGCTAACGATCAAAATATCAGAAAAGGCACCAAGCTTTAAAATTTTGCTTTTAGAACTGTAGCTTCCTGAAGGCAGTTATGTTCTGACCAAATAATTGCTGAGCAAAACATAGTCAATTTCTGCCTTGGAATATATGGGGGGTAAAAGAATACTTTGATAGCCTAGGGGTACTTTGGCCTGTAATCTAACAAGACACTTAATCAGCACTGGAAAATAATAGTAGCCTCTTGCCGAGAAGGTAATGTTTTGAAACAAATTTTTTAAAACTGACTTAAAAGGTGATCAGCCGCTGGATTCAACTGCCTGTGTTTCAGCCCTAAACCCCATGTTTTATACTTCTGTTGTTGTATTCATTGTCCCTGAGTTGCAAGTTGACTAGGTCTATCCTGGAGTAGTTAGAGTGGCAAGGAAAATGGTTGTCATCAACGAAAAAGGCCATGTATGCTTTTTGCTTTAATATAATATTAATTAACTGAATATTTCATGATGGTAACCTTGTGAATGAATGCACTTTAACAGCATAGAAATGCAAGAATTTCAGTTTGCACCAAGAATGGACAATCTATTTACTAAGCCATTGTAATATCATCTTATTTAGTCTTTGGTTAACCTAGCAATGAATAGAAGTGACAAGTAAGCTTTATCAAATTATAAGGATTTGCACAAGATGTGAGAGGCTGAGAACTGCTGGAAGTTTGTATATGAAAAAATGTGATTTAATCTCCAAAACTGCAAATTTAAAAATGCAGTGCTGCACCAATATAACATTTTTTGCAGTGGCAAAATCTCACTGCAGCTCCTAAAATTGATGGTAACATTTTTCATACTCCACACTAATTATTTATATTTTCAAAAGGTCACTGTACCTCAGAGTATTGGTAATATTCAGGCATACCTCAACCACTACAACCTCAGACAGTGTATACTCTCCCCCATTGTCAAAATTAACTTGTCAACATTGTGTAAATCATAAATAAGGTCATCATAATTAAAACAGATGACAAATCTACACAATTAGGGTTGACCTTTGTGTGTTGTGTGTTGTAACTGTTTTTGTTCCAATAGTTTTGCTGTTTTATATGTCGGAACTTTACTTTGTATACTAAGCGAGATATACCGTGCTGTGAATGGGAACAGTACACCTTAAGTATATGGGAAAGGTCAAATCTTGAAGGAGAAATAATTGCATGGTAGCACTGAGGCAAAGCTGGTATAGTTTTGAACAGTCAGTGGCAGCTGTATCACAGTAAATATGCAAATGTGCTAAACAGCATGGATAAGTACAACATCACAATTAGGATACAGTTAGAGTGAGAAACAGTATGCCCTACTGAAAGGACAGTAAATGCAAATGGCAGATGTGAACTAACACAAGACAGACTATGGTGTCTCATGGAGGAACAGGTTAAAAATCCATTACTGTTTGAAATGGAGCTTTTGTAGACATGATGTGAATGATGTGTGTGTGTGTGTGCAAATATACAAAAAAAATAAATGCACACATACATATATACACACACACACATACACACACAAACAATATATATATATATATATATATATATATATATATATATATATATATATATATATATATATATATATATATATATATAGAAAGATAGATAGCTATAGATATAAATATATATATATATATATATATATATATATATATATATATATATATATATATAAGTGTGAGTGTGTGTGTGTGTGTGTGTGTGTGTGTTTATGCATGTATATAAAAATTTGCATAAATAAATACATACATGCAATAGCTATAAGTATAGATGTGTGCGTATAGGCATGTGTGAGTGTGTGTATTTATATGCATTTATATATACTTACCTTTAATTTCTCTACAAACTGTCTAAAATATCTCTTTTTCATTGGTTTCCTTGCATTAGCTGCTTTATTCTTGTTTGCATGTTGCACACCACTGTGTAGGGGTGGGTACCATTGACGGTTATAGATGCAAATTTCTTGCTTGTTAAATTTCCCTTAGCCCAGTGTTCATGCTCCTTGGAGGGTTTTTGTGGTCCTGCTCCACTGTCAGGTGGAAGACTTGGCGCAGCCTCTGAGGTACCATCATAAGTCCCACCCACTATCTCCTCCTTAGTTAGACCTCTTCTCCTGTCCCTCTACCTTACCTAGTCCTTCCTGTCCTCTTTCTGTGCTAACCACATTGATTTACCTTGCACTATGGACAGACAATTTCCCACAGTTTCCCAGCCAGCTTGGTCGTCATTCTCAGGCAGTATAGCAATTGCCTTATGTACACTGACAATACTCTTATAGGTTCATAGATTCATAGGTTCATAGGTAGGTACTAGGCTATCGGCCCAAGGGTCTACATAAGCCTAGCCAGCAAGGTACCATAGCTTATGCCACCCAAGAAAGTTATTTTCCTATGCCACTGTCCAGCAGAGACACAGAAGTGATCCCCGCGGTGTATTTCCTATTTCCCATCCACTCATCAAGATTTTTCTTGAAGAGTGCTAATGAAGAACTTTGCTTGGCATAGATGGGTAGCTTGTTCCAGAGTATAGGAAGTCTCTGGGACAGAAATCTATCCCTCCAGCGTGTCCTGTTTATTGTGGTGACAAGGTTTAGGTCCCTAGAGCGTGTAGCTTGGAGGGATTAGAATTTCTTTAGGTGTAGCATGTCCAACAGCTCTGGGTTTGACATAGCTTTATATGTTAGGCAGAGATCACCTCGGAGTAGGCGATATGCTACAGAGTAAAGCTGGAGTTTTTTGAGGTGGTCAGTGTAGGGCATTTGTTTGAGGCCAGTAATCCTCTTTGTGAGGTACTTCTGTGGCCTTTCCAGCTGCTGCAGATGTCTTGTGAGGTACATTCCAAAAGGGGCGTTGTACTCTATAATGGGTCTAATGAGTGACGAGTAGAGGGGAACAATGACTTCTTTTTTCCTGAATGAGAACCCTTTTATGATGAGATGTGCAACGTAGAAGGACTTCCTGACTACTGTGGCGATATGACTATCAAAGGAGAGACTACTGTCCACTTGGGTCCCAAGGTCTCTTATCACGCATTCAGTGTTAAGTAGATTGCTGCCTATGTGGTAGTTCATGGGTACAGAGTTTTTACCAAAGGGGATGACACTGCACATTTTGGCATTGAGCTTGAGGCCATGGCTCTGACACCAGGCATCTGTCTCAGTGAGGCCCTTCTGTAGGATGTCCACATCATTTGGGGACTTGACTATGGCTCCTAGTTTGCAGTCATCTGTGAACTTCGTCAGCCAGAGGCCTTCTGTGTTAGCCTGTACTTCAGAGAAGTAGATACCAAACAGGAGAGGTCCCAGGATGGAACCCTGTGGCACTCCACTTGTCACTGCCTTGAGGTCAGATTTGGAGTCTGCAACTTTTGCAGTGTGGGTTCTGTCAGTGAGCCAGTTGGCAACCCATCTTGTGACATAGGGATTTATACCTAGTTTAGTGGGTTTAGCTATAAATTCAGAATGGGGGATGGTGTCAAAAGCCTTGGCGAGGTCAAGATAGGCTGTATGAACCACCTTACCCTCATCCACGGCTTTTGTGACTGCCTCAAAGAAGTCGATCAGGTTCAGGAAGCATGATTTGCCTTTCACAAACCCAAACTGGGTGGGATCCAGAGTTTGGAGGTTACCAATGTCTTTGTTTATGAGTTTCATGATGATACGTTCCATGGCCTTGCAGACCAGGCTCGTCAGGCTTATTCTAGTTCACACAAATT
>NC_056732.1:1142871073-1143056073 GCF_019279795.1 Protopterus annectens | reverse complement strand
GACAGTGAGTGTGTTTTTCACCCCTAAGCTGCCACTATCTATCTAAAAGTCAGACACTGCAAATTTTTATGAACTTTTGAGGTCCCAAAAATAGATGGAATAATGGGTTTAACAGAATTTAATTTAGCTTTAGAAATTCTATGTTAAATCAATAATTCTTGTAAACACATATCTGTCTTGCAATGTATATTTACTTCATTTCTAGGAAAAAGAATGCAAGAACTATTATCTTATAGTATTTGAAACACTGCACAGGAGTAGTCCATGGCATCAAAGAGCAGTGTTTCCCCACCCTTGTCCAGTTTCATAATTCGGTTATTTTTATCAGAAACCATGTCCTCTAATGTTACTCACTCTTTAATAGTCAAGTTATACAATTTTTGAGCTTTTGCCACTAGCCAATTTGTAGATTTAATTCATACAAGCCTTTCAAAGTTTTCAATAACCGGATGCAGGGGGATTAAAAAGACTTTTTCTTAGGAATTTCTTTTTCTGTAGAAGGAGCCTTCCCTTCCCCTTAAAAGTTACCAAATTTAATTTTCTGGTAAACAGTTTTAAACCCACTAGGGTAACAACACTACTAAATGATTTCAAAGGCATACATTTCAAGCCCTTTTCAAATATAGAAAAATGCTGTAATCTGTACCTTGCTAGAATTAAAGATGCTGTACCTCCTAAAGGAATTTATAATCCCATTCAGGTGAGCCAGTTTTATCTTTCCCCCTTCCTTTTTTTTTTTTTGCTCTCTAGAAAATCATCATTATTCTGGGTACCCTTACTACTAAATTTAGATTGGTCACTTATACATTTTGACCTTCTAAGGCGAGAAACTCAGCTCCACTTTCAAAAAATATATCACCAGAATTAAGTTGGTTGCTATTTATCAAATCAATATCACCAGCACAATTCAAACCATTGCCTTGACTAATTTCCTCCCTTTTTTAGTTTGACTTCTTTTCCCCACTAATTTTCATTTTCAATGGATAGTTAGTGTATATATATATATATATATATATATATATATATATATATATATATATATACATATTATGCTTAATAACAGAATTACACTTTAGATCAATCCTTTTAAAAATATTTTTATACATCATTTTATCATTTTATAACTGTCAGCTAATAAATCTCTCTGAATTTGTGAATTCAAAGCATCAGCTTCATTCAGTAACTTTTTAATTTTAACATTGTCGTGTTTAATCAACATCAGGCTGTGACATATAAATGGACTGATCTTCAACGTTTAAACGGAATGCAAGATTTGTGCTATAAATTTTAATTTAAAATATACGCTTTACTATCTGCTTTTCCATGACACTTAAATTCTTGAAAACATCACTTCTAGATATAAACCATGTTTTTGACAGTTTGCATATCAATAACATCCTCCTGATTTAAAACACCAGATAAAAATATTTGCTGCAAAGCAATATTTTTGGAACTTTGCAGTTTGTCAGTTTCAGTTGGAAATTTTGCCATGATTTTTGGGTCATCACATAAAGATTATATCACTAAAAATGGCAGACAGTTTCCAGAGAGACTTTCAAGGAAAGTAATTGGGGGAGTTTAGCAAAGAAAGTACAAGATTGAGCATTGTATCTCAAAGACGAGAGCAGCTCCATCTTGTACTTTTGTGGGAAAATAATATTTTAAGGTCCATTTTCATTCAGTAACATTTCAGTCTCTTAAAAACAAATATTTTAACATCTGATTTTTAAATCAAAACAATATATTTTTGTTTATTTACTTATTTATTTATTTATTTTACATTTGTTTACCAGAGGAGTCCGACTGGGCGAGTTGCCTATTTTCAGCTGAGGCCCAAGGAGAAAAGCTCCATACAGTACAAGATTAATATTACAGAAACATGCACGTGCAAATATTCTTAGAACTATACATACAAAATATGCATAAGAAAATTATACATAATAAATTTGAGGACAATATAGTTAAAAGAAAATAAACCCTTACCTACATTAAGGTATAATCATAAGATCATGCAAAACACTTGGCAAATACACTAAACAAGTATGTGTGTGTATTATATACAAATATGTACAGCAGCCTGTGGAGATATATGGCATAGAGTATGATATTTATGGTGATGGAGATATATGGCATACAGTATGATATTTATGGTGATGGAGATATATGGCATATAGTATAATATTTATGGTGATGGAGAAATATGTCATAGAATATATTTATGGTAATGGAGATATATGGCATACAGTATGATATTTATGGTGATGGAGATATATGGCATACAGTATATTTATGGTGATGGAGATATATGGCATACAGTATATTTATGGTGCTGGAGATATATGGCATACAGTATGATATTTATGGTGATGGAGATATATGGCATACAGTATATTTATGGTGGTGGAGATATATGGCATGCAGTATGATATTTATGGTGATGGAGATATATGGCATAGAGTATGATATTTATGGTGATGGAGATATATGGCATACAATATATTTATGGTGATGGAGATATATGGCATACAGTATGATATTTATGGCGATGGAGATATATGGCATACAGTATGATATTTATGGTGATGGAGATATATGGCATATAGTATGATATTTATGGTGATGGAGATATATGTCATAGAGTATATTTATGGTAATGGAGATATATGGCATACAGTATGATATTTATGGTGATGGAGATATATGGCATACAGTATATTTATGGTGATGGAGATATATGGCATACAGTATATTTATGGTGATGGAGATATATGGCATACAGTATGATATTTATGGTGATGGAGATATATGGCATACAATATGATATTTGGTCTAGTGGGAGGTTATCCTGGGTCATATTTATGCTTGTAATCTTGTGCATTTATTTGTATCATCCTAAGCATAAGTAATAACAGCATAGCTGTTATAAAAATATTTTGAAAATTCCAAGTACAATTTGACACATCCCAGTGGGCATTTTGGCTGTCAAAATTAACATTCTATAAAAGTGGCTATTTTGCAGTAATGCTTATAGGATAAATTGCCATTAATTTCCATCAATAACTAGCTGAGACCCCCCCCCCTTTTTTATCTTGTTCTTTATGGACACCAGTCCAGGTATTTGGTTTATTATTTTCTATATGTGCTAGGGATTGTCACTGAGGGAGGTCTGCCATGAACAAAATGTCTTCTAATAACATCTGTTGTTAATTTTTTTAGATTAATAAATAATAAATTTGCCTCTATTATTCACGCATGGGGATTTTTAGCATTCCTACAAAATAAAGTACCTGGTTTTAATCAGGGAGTTTAGCTGTTAGGCAAGCTGTAGTCTGGGCTATGATTTGCACACTATGCAGATGTCAAGAAAGCTTTTCGCCTGTAGGTGCACTAGTGTCCCTGTCAATGTATTAACATCCTCACTGGAATTTCTGCTGCTTAAAACAAGGGAAGAGTCAACTGGATCTAGCCCTCTTTTCAACGCAGATATATTCCGGTCACAATTTTTATGATGAAAGCTGGTACGTTTTGGTAGAACTTTCTTGGCTTAGAGTATGAGAAGGTTGTTGATGAGTGGTTACTAAAGGAGATAGGACAGATGTCAATGTCTGAGATAAGGTTTGCAAACTCATTGATGAATGGACACTAAGGGAGATAGGATGGATGTGTCTGAGATTTGGTTTGTGGAGTGCATAATGGTGAGATCATGTAGGGAGTAGTTGTCTACTTTGGAATTTGGCCTTGTCACTGAATTTATTATTTGTGAAAAGTTTTGTTCAGTAAGGAAATCATAGCTGTCATGTCTGTGAGAGTCTAGGAGGTTGATATTAAAGTGTCTTAGAATGATATTGTTGACTACAAAGATTGTAAAAATTAGATTGCTAGCTTTTAAAATTAGGCAGGGGTGATAGAGAGAGAGAAAGGAAGGCAATGCAGTGTGAACAGATGTATGATGGTTGCTGGAATATATATGGCAAGTCATCTTTGGTCATTGTCATTGGTAGAGCTTAATTGAGCTGATGCCTATTTGCAATGAGGTTTTTTTAAGTAATAATACACCACCAACAATTATTTTACTAGGCAGGGTATTTTATATATATATATATATATATATATATATATATATATATATATATATATATATATATATATATACATATATATATTTATTTATTTATTTTATTTGCAGTTGGTTTACCAGGATAGTCCATTGGGCCAAAAGAACCCATTTTCAATGGAGTCCTGGGGAGAAAAGCTCCAAAAACAATTAGCAAGGTTACAATAAGGTATTTAGTTTCAATTATACAATTCCTATGGACTTGAAAATACAGTAGGCTAGAGTACAAACATATACAAATATTACAATCTTGTATCGCTGGAAACAATTTACAATATAGAAACTGAGAGGCTTTTACAAATTAGGGTGGGTTACACTGGAGATATCTTTCATACATTCAGGATGAGTAGCTTAATACAATCAAGAGAAAGGTATATGAGCTGATATAGAACTTTTCAATATAGAAACAAAAATATAGAAACAAAGAGTTTTTTCCATCTTAGGGTATATTTACACTTAGGCACCTTTAAGTATTCAGAAAAAGCTAATACAAGCAAGAGCAAGATCTATGAGTTTAGGAGAGTAAGTAGAAATTCCCATTTTGAATAGGGGAGGAGAAGTGGAAATTCTCAGCATGAGGAGATTATGTTGGGTGGGAGCAGGAGCATTCCCACTGGGAAATAGGTGTGAGTGAAGGGATTTTTTGAATGAGAAGTGATTTGTGATGGTACAAATGGATGGGGGTAAGGAGTTCCAGAGACGAGCAAGACTGTAGGATAAGAGATTTTTTTCCAGGAGGATTTTTTCCATATAAAATAATGGAAGCAGTGTTTAAAGTTATGAATATCATCCTTCATGTAGCTTTTGGTGATATGTAAAATGACTGGGTAGTAAGTAAGACATGCTTGAATGGTTGGACAGCAATTGTTGTCAAACAATAGAAATACTGCTTCTGTCAAAAAGTCCCAGAAGGTATGGAAGGTATGGATATGATATTTGCAATCTAAACTTTATGGAACATCATTGCCTGTCTCTTTCTAATAGCTATTTAGGCTATGTGTGGTTTCTAACAGCACAGTTACATTTGTTGAATCTTCCTGTGAACTCCCTTTTGTCAAGATGCACAGTTTATGCTTCAGAATCAGTCTTTAAGAGACAGTTATTGATAAATAATAGCAATAAAAATAATAATACTACTTATCATCACCGTCATCACATTAATCATAATAATACCACAGTTCCCTTTTGAAAAACAGTAGTAGGCATTTTTAAAGTGAATTTAGGCTAATGAGAGCTTGAGATTTGTGACATTATAAAGTAAATTTTGGATATTCTGCAGTTTCACTGTTATACCATTTTCCATTAACATTTCAAGACAAGATAGGATGGCCCAGTTGCCCAGATGGATGAAGCCCTGTGTATGATTCAGGGTCATTTAGCAACTTAGACTCTGTAGGAGCTAGCCAGGGAAGGGGGAGCGAGCAGCTGCTGTTAACTTGTCTGTCCTGGGAGAAAAAGCTCAGTTCATCTCACTGCGATACCAACATCTAATAGAGGCTGGGTATTGTATCTCATACAGCTTAATGAACATTACTTTTTGACCAGACACACCAAATTGTGAACTCTAGTTAGAGCTGAGCATGTATGGGTGGTCGTATGCCTAAAGGACCTGGTATCATAGCTGTGTAAAGGTAATGGAGTTTGGCCTAAAACAGAAAATGTTGATGACTGCTTGGATGACAATTCCTTCTCAGATGCCATGGATAAGGGAACCTGATGCTGCCTACGAAGCCGGGAGATAAATTACTAAAACATTTTAGATTAAGATATGTAAATAACATACCTCTCAACCTCTTAGAGGAAGAAATCTGGACAAAGCCATCAATAAAAGTGGAACAAGGCCCAAAATTAGGGACAGTTTTTAAATATTGCTCTTACAAAATAAGTTCATAGAATAACAGGTTGTGCATTAAATTGGATTTTTCTGAAGGGTATGAAGTCTGAAACTCAAATATCTGTCATTATTTCCTAATTTCAATCTTTAATGATTTCCCACTAATTAGCAGAATATCTGGGAAAAGGAAAAGGGAAGTAATAGAAGAGGAAAAAATGAGATAATAGTGGTAGATTTGCTGTACCAAGGAGCTACTGGCGAGGGAGGAGGACTACACTGGCATGTAATCAGAGATTCTCATGTTCTGAAAGTTACTAAGCAGCCATGTGCTCCAACCTCTGCCACTTGCATGTTTCTATTTTAACAAGAAACATCTTTGTTGAGTTATTACTTACTTATGGCATATGCAATCATTCATTTATATAAAAGAAAACAAGCCATTCTGACATCACCATTTTAACATCACGTGTAATCTATACAGTCACTGTCAAACATTATATAGTTCATTCAGTTCCTGTCTTGCCTTGACTCTCATTCCTCCTATAAAACATTTTTCTGCATGTATTGTTCCCACAGTTCCCATTTTATCCTATGTAATTTGCTCCTACCCTTTTCCAAAGATCCCAATTCATGTTCTTTTATCTCTGTTATTATATGCATTGCATTACTTCTAGTAAAGTTGGTTTAGACTTTGATTTCCAATTTCTAATGACTGCTTTTTTGGCAACCATCTGAATTAAACTCAGCAAGGCCTTACTATGTCTAGGCAATTCCGATTCTGTATCAGAGCTCCAAAAATCGTTTCCTTAGTTACATCAATTTGCTCACCCAGTATTTCTGACAGCTCATTGCAGTCCCAAAACATATGTTCCCAGTTATCACTTTCTTCCCTATACCACCTCCAACATTATCAATTCACCTGAGGAAAAATTATTCTGTGTCTGCTTGAGGTATAAAAATATCTATGCAAACACGTCCAAGCAAATCTCCTAAAACTTGCAGAATTTGTATCACATTTGGAGGCCATCCTCTCATCAATGTTTCTTTGTGAATTGCTTATCCAATCTCTCTCTTCCCAATCCTTTCTAACCTCTTCTGATTCATTCCTACAGTTATCAGGCAATATGTTATATGCCCTACTAATTATACTCTTTTTAAAAGCAACTTATGTTCAAAATTCTTCTAAAAACTCTACCAGTGTATTTGATAAGAACCCCCCCCCCCCATTTCTTTCTCTCTGCTTATAATATGACAGCAGTCTTTGATAGGGAAGGTGATCTCTAGTCTGCAGTCCAAATGAATTCTTGGCCTCTTCCCACTCTATTATGTTTCCCTCTTTAATTATTTACTTGGCTCCTTTGCTAGTTTTCTCTGGCAAATTCCACCCCCCTTCTCTATTCTCTGTACACCTAATTGAAGTCATCCCTATTGGAAGAATCTCATTTCTCCATTCCTGTCTTGGCTTAGTTCTTAGAATTCTTTCTGCTATTTCTGTGAGTATAATATTCTGTATAGTTACTGTTATTATTCTTAAGGATCTGCATCCAAAATCCCAGTCTCACCTTGTTACTTGAGTTTCCCCCGTTTCATTATCATCCTTTTCTACATTGAATTATAGGTTTCTGCTTGTTCTATATATAGGAACCGTAACTCGGTAGCTCTGAAATACCCTTTCAAATCAGGTAATCCCAAACCATCTTGTTCTATATATAGGAACCGTAACTTGGTAGCTCTGAAATACCCATTCAAATCAGGTAATCCCAAACCATCTTGTTCTATATATAGGAACCGTAACTCGGTAGCTCTGAAATACCCATTCAAATCAGGTAATCCCAAACCATCTTGTTCTATATATAGGAACCGTAACTCGGTAGCTCTGAAATACCCATTCAAATCAGGTAATCCCAAACCATCTTGTTCTATATATAGGAACCGTAACTCGGTAGCTCTGAAATACCCTTTCAAATCAGGTAATCCCAAACCATCTTGTTCTATATATAGGAACCGTAACTCGGTAGCTCTGAAATACCCTTTCAAATCAGGTAATCCCAAACCATCTTGGTCTATTGGAAGGATCAGCTTATCACACTTGACTCTTGCTCTCTCCCCCTCCCAGATAAAATCCTTCAGCTCTTTATTAATTGGTATCTTCACTTCTCCTCTTGTTGATAAAAATATGCCTGACCAGTGTATAAAACTAAAGGTGCTAAAAACATTTTCACTTTGAATCATGCTATCCTTATCCATAAAATATAGCTTCTAGTTTCTCAGTTTCTGTATTATCTTTGTTTATTCTCTTCCCATGTATCCTTAGCTGCCATAACAGAATCTGTTTTAATCCATACTTCTAAATACTTCATTTTATCATGTTCCCATAAATATGGGTACTGCTGAACCAGTTCATGTACAGAGTTTACAGTTATTGCCATTGATTTATCTTCACTAATTTTGTATACTGAAAAGATCTGAAACTGTCTCAGAATGTTCCTTAACCCTGAAATATCCTTTTCTGGTTTTATCAGTTATAAAATAATTTCATCTGCAAATAGAAACAACTTTTCTTGATTACCATACCAATTATATCCTTGAATTTCTGAGTCCCTTATTTTCTTTGCCAGTGGCTCTAAATATAATGCAAATAACAAAGAGGAAAGCAGACACCCCTGCCTGATTCCTCTGCTCAGGCAGAACTTATCAGAGAGGAACCCCCTCCACTTTAACTTTCATCTTTGATTCCTCAGATATCCTCCTAATTAACCATATCTTTTTATTAGGAAAAAACAATGCTTCCATTGCTCTAATCATAAACTCCCAGCTAACCCTGTTGAATGCTTTCTCTGCATAAAGCCCCAACAACAACAGTTGTATTTTCTTGCATTCTGCTTCCCTCTAGATCACCATTGTTTTATTAATACTGGCATATGTTTTCTTTCCCTTAAAAAAACCATACTGGTACATACCTATCAATTTTTATATCACCTTTGCAATTGCTTCAGCCTTTATAGACATAAACAATTTATAATCATGGTTTCAAATAGAAATGGGGCTATATGAAACTGTATCTAATGAATGGGGCTATATGAAACTGTATCTAATGAATGGGGCTATATGAAACTGTATCTAATGAATGGGGTTATATGAAACTGTATCTAAACGAATGGGGCTATATGAAACTGTATCTAATGAATGGGGCTATATGAAACTGTATCTAATGAATGGGGCTATATGAAATTGTATCTAAAGAATGGGGCTATATGAAACTGTATCTAATGAATGGGGCTATATGAAACTGTATCTAATGAATGGGGCTATATGAAACTGTATCTAATGAATGGGGCTATATGAAACTGTATCTAATGAATGGGGCTATATGAAACTGTATCTAATGAATGGGGCTATATGAAACTGTATCTAATGAATGGGGTTATATGAAACTGTATCTAATGAATGGGGCTATATGAAACTGTATCTAATGAATGGGGCTATATGAAACTGTATCTAATGAATGGGGCTATATGAAACTGTATCTAAACGAATGGGGCTATATGAAACTGTATCTAATGAATGGGGCTATATGAAACTGTATCTAATGAATGGGGCTATATGAAACTGTATCTAATGAATGGGGCTATATGAAACTGTATCTAATGAATGGGGCTATATGAAACTGTATCTAATGAATGAGGCTATATGAAACTGTATCTAATGAATGGGGCTATATGAAACTGTATCTAATGAATGGGGCTATATGAAACTGTATCTAATGAATGGGGCTATATGAAACTGTATCTAATGAATGGGGCTATATGAAACTGTATCTAATGAATGGGGCTATATGAAATTGTATCTAATGAATGGGGCTATATGAAATTGTATCTAATGAATGAGGCTATATGAAACTGTATCTAATGAATGGGGCTATATGAAACTGTATCTAATGAATGGGGCTATATGAAACTGTATCTAATGAATGGGGCTATATGAAACTGTATCTAATGAATCGGGCTATATGAAATTGTATCTAATGAATGAGGCTATATGAAACTGTATCTAATGAATGGGGCTATATGAAACTGTATCTAATGAATGGGGCTATATGAAACTGTATCTAATGAATGAGGCTATATGAAACTGTATCTAATGAATGGGGCTATATGAAACTGTATCTAATGAATGGGGCTATATGAAACTGTATCTAATGGATGGGGCTATATGAAGCTGTATCTAATGAATGGGGTTATATGAAACTGTATCTAATGAATGGGGCTATATGAAACTGTATCTAATGGATGGGGCTATATGAAACTGTATCTAATGGATGGGGCTATATGAAACTGTATCTAATGGATATGTACCATCTTTTGGTATTACAGCCACCAAGGATTTCTTCCGGGATGCCAGTACTTCTCTTCCTTTTAAAATACTGTTAAACAAAACCTTCAAGATCTTTATCACTTTTTTCCATCCTAGCATCCAAACTTCCACAAGAATACTATCTATTACAGGAGACCTTCGTGTAGATGGATTATACATCACCAATTTTATCTCATCTCCTCCTATCCTGTTAGTAATTATGCCTCGTTTACCTCTAACCTTGGCATATTTAATTCTTCCATAAAAACTTCCATTTGTACTTTTTTCTTTTGATTTCCACATTTTTCTGCTTTATATAGATTTCCATAAAATGTATTTTAATACCTCTTCAGAATCTTTGGTTATTTTCCCTGTTATAGGTGCTCTAAGCTTGGCGACGACCCTTTCTACTTTCTGTTGCCTGAGCCATTGTGCTAAAATATTTTTGTGCTCTAATATCAAAAAGCAGTTGTTTAACAGCAATCTTTCTAAACTCATGCATATTAACAAGGTAGTCCCTTATTTTCTCTTTAGCACTCTGCAATTGCACCTCTTCTTGTTCTGTGAGATTCCCCCTATTCTGCCATACATTAACCTTTGTCAGTCCCTCTAAATAATTCTTGTTACTTCTTAACCTTATCTCTTTTTTCTTTTTTTCTACCCTATTTTTAAACTCCACTTTAATTTCACCCTACCCATTAGCTATATTTTCAGAAGAAATTTCTATCTTCCATAATAAATCCTGAATAATTTCCATTAACTATTTCTTTAATCCTGTAATTCCACAGACAGGTGGAAATGCACCTATGTCTCATTTTTATTTCACTACCCTGCATTTTATTGGAGTTATTATTGGTGTGTGATCTTAGGTTCATTGGTTCAAAGGAGGTTACTAGGTTATTGGCCCTAGGGCCTTTATAAGCCTAGCCATATTATAACCTTGCTCCCTTACTGACCAAGTTGTATGGTCTATATTCACAGTGCAAATCTACTATCAGCACTGACTGCCCTTATCCAAGAGTGACATAGGTGACACCCCTGGAGTAAATTTATGGTCTCCCATCCAGTTACACTTAAACAGGGTCATTGAGGAGCTCAGTTTTATGTGAATTGTGAGTTTGTTCCAGAGGAGTGGCACTCTCTGGGAGACATATCTTTCTCTCCAGCATGTCCTCTTAATGTCACGGGGTAGGTTATGATCCCTAGAGAGAGCAAATCTTGTCCCATTGAACTTGCAGATGTGTAGCATTTCCACTAGGGCAAGTCCAAGACTCCTCTATAGCCCAGCCACAAGTCACATCTGAGCAGCTTATAAGATACAGAGTACAGTGGCAGGGACTGCAGTCTGTCCATGTAGGTCATATGTTGAAGGCCCAGAATCTTCTTGATGAGAAACCTCTGAGGTCTCTCCAGCTGCTGCAGGTGTCTGGTAAGGTACATACAGAGGGGAGCATTGCAGTCTAATAGTTGTCTGATAAGGGATGAGTACAGAGGAGTTATAACTTCCTTAGCTCCGGAGGCAATGACTTTACTTATGAGATGTGCAACACAGAAGGCCTTCCTTACCACTGTGGACACATGGTGATCAAAGTTAAGGTTGCTATCAGCCTGCGTTCCCAAATCTCTCACCACAGGGTTTGAGCTAAAGGGAGTATGTTAATATTGGAATTTGCAGGAACTTCCCCTTTGCCAAAAGGGATGATAATGCATTTTTACCATTTTGTTTAAGTCCATGGCTTTGGCACCAATCATTTGTCTGTGTAAGCCTTTTTTGTAGTATGTCAACATTGTTGGGGGACTCAATGATTGCACCCAGTTTGCAGTCATCAACAAACTTGGTAAGCCACAGATCATCTATTTTCACTTGGACTTCTGAGAAATAGATTCCAAACATTAGGGGGCCCAGCACAGATCCTTGTGGTAGACCACTGGTAGCTGGTCTGCTGGTAGAGGTGAAATCCCCACCTTTGACTGTAGGCATTCTGTTGGTGAGTCAGTTGGCTACACATCTAGTGACATATAGGTTAATTCCAAGCTGGGTGAGTTTCTCAATGATACTTGAGTGGGGGATTGTATCAAAAGCCTTGGTTAATTCAAGATAGGCTGTATGTACTGTTTTGCCTACATTCAGGGCTTTGGTGACATTCTCAATGAAGTCCACCATGGTTTAATAAGCATGATCTACACTCAGTGAAGACAAATTGGGTTGGGTCAAGAGTTTGAAGGTCACATGTGTCTTTGCTGATAAGGTCTATGATGATTCTCTCCATAGCCTGGCAAATAAGGCTGATTAGGCTTATGGGCTTATAGTTTTCATGGTTGGTTGATGGACCCCTTCGTGCAAGGGAATTACTATTGCTGTTTTCCACTCTGCTGGAACAAAGCTAGTCCTAAGATTGTGGTTGAAGAGAGTGCCAGGTGGTTCTGCTAAGTCCTGTTTTAGACCATTTTGTAGGCAGCCTGAGGTGATATCCGGATCCATAAAGGCATTGTTTTTGGCCAGGGACAGTGAGGTTATGACCTGCTCTTTGGAGATACTAGGTAAAGGACTGGTGACAGGTATGTTTGGGGGTATGTCTGGTGGGGAAAGGGGGATTGACTTTGCACCAAATCTGTCTGCTAGCAGGTTGGTGACATCCTCAGGGTCAGTATGAGAGGTACCATCCACTACTAGTTTGACAAAAAGCTGGGCCTTCCCCTTTAGATTTCTGACATAGATAAAGAAAGCCTTGTGATTATCCTTAGCTATGGATGCAAATTTAGCTTCATAATTAGCTTCAGAGGACTTTACATGACATCTAATTTGCTTATTCAAGCTGTGGAGGATGTCCTTCCTCTGCTGAGTCTCTTGGTCTTAGGCATTAATTTCTTCCTCTTGTTGTATAACCTATTTCTGCTTGATGTCATCAGGGTGACTTGCTTTTGAGAAATATTTATTGTATGTGTATCAAACCTTTTAATTAAACGTGCATGTGCCTGTGAAATATAATTTCTGTATAGCCTATCACAGTTTTTGTACCTTTTGGAATAATATGTAATTCTCTTCTATCTCCTACTACTAAATTCACATCTTCTGTACCAAATATTTCCATACATTTCTTCAAAAATGTATGTCTTTTGTTATATACTTCACTTCTAGGCCTCCAGGATACATTCTCACTGTTGCAAATCACATTCCATTCCCACCTATAAGTAATACTCTCTACTGAAAGCTGATTATTTCTCCCAGTATTTTCTCAAGCATCATTATAGCAGTTTTAGGAGGAATATAAATATATGCCAGTGTAGTCCTCCTCCCTCGCCAGTAGCTCCTTGGTACAACAAGTCTATCACTATTATCTTATTTTTTTCCTCTTCTATTACTTCCCTTTTCCTTTGCCCAGATATTCTGCTAAATACCCACCCTGAAACCCTTTCTTTATCAAATTCACATATTAATTTCTTTCCAAATATACCTTCTGTAGCATAACTATTTATACTCTCATTCTCCTTTGAATATAACTGTGATACCATTCACATTTAAAGATAATATGGAAAGTGTCACTATTATGGTAAGAAGGTGTTATTCCCCCATTATGTATAACAGCTTTTTTAAATATCTAATTTCAGCTTTTGTATTACATGCACAAAGTGGTATTTGGCAGGTTGATCTTTTATACAGTTGTTTCTTGTCATATCCATTTGAATCAATGTCATATCTTACATGACTTTTTGTCTTAATGGAAACCCTCAATCAAAACACAAACACCCCTCAGAACTTATTAAGTTAAAACAAATACACACACATTTAAAACCTTTTAAATAATGAAGTTTAACCATTCTACTAAGAACAATTGTCCCAGATTAACAGCCACACTCATATGTTTGAATTAACCTATAATGAATGTTATCCATGCTATGGCCCATGGTACAGCCTGTGCTTCTGCTTACATTAAGTACTGTCTGTTTTTGGCTTATCATTATTCCTCTCCAAGATGTATGAAACAGTTTGACTGCTTTCAGAAAACATTATCTCCTAGTCATTGAAAGAAAGAAGTATTCTGTCTTTATTGCCCCCTTATCAAATTGTCTCCATACAAACATGAGATCCAGATACAAAGTTGTCTTCTGCAAGAAACCTCATATTGCACTGTGAACATATATTTGCTAGAGAAAAACTTTTCATTATATTCAGTGTTTATTTTCTTGCTTTCCCATTAAAACTTATTAGATCTTGTTTGCATTCTCATGGCCAGGTTTGGAGCCTACACATGATGTGTTCTTCACATTATCATCTCCTGCTGTGGAATACCAATCCAGTTGCTTATTTGTGCTTTCATAAAATTAATCCAGTCCGCTCCTTCCAGTTTTCATGTTATAGCAGAAAATCTCAAGTTTTCCCTACATGTTCTGTCCTCTAATTCTATTTTTTAATCATCTCTTCTCGAGTAGTGTCATACTCAGCCAGCCTTCTCAACATTTAGACCTCTGATTTCTGCAGTGTTATCAGCTCAAATGAACATCTGTTTAAAGCTTTTTCCACTTTTTCCAGCCTTTTGTTATTTGAGTTGATATAAACCTTCAGTGTCGTGTTTATTTTAATCAGCGCTGAGCACATTTGACTTATTTTTTCGTCTAAATTACCAGAAGTCATATCTTGCACCAAAGTTGGAACTGTTTGTTTTTTTTTTTTTTTTTTTTTTTTTTTTGCTGCACAGCTGCAAGATTCTTCCCAGCCAGTGTTTTCTCCTCACCGTTTGTGATTGATTTCCTTTCATGTTCTCTGAATTTCTTCTTTTTTGTCATTCAGGTAGTGCTACCCAGTAACTAGAATCTATCCCAAAAAATCACTGACTCTCTTTTCTGAGTTGCTGTTTTCACAGTGGGAGAGCTGAAATTAAGCTGCTATACAGTGTGCAGTGATCTTGGAAGCACTCTCTCATTTATTAATGTTTTCATGCATTTTAGCTAGCATTAAGGGATTTAATAGCACTTTTAACAGTCACAATTTCAAGAAGTGAAACAGAAAGCAGGTGTTGTAATAATGCAATAATGCAGAACACAGAGGAGAAACAGCAGAGTGCTAAGAATTTTTGGAATGATAAATGCTATTGTAGTCTGAATATCAGTGCAAAGGCCAGTGTGGCTATGGTCATTAAAGAAAAGTTAGGCTTGACAGCTAAGATAATAAGAGTCACCACGAAACAGACAACCAAAACGCAAAAAGCAGGACTGGCCGAAAAATGATTTTACTTCAAAAACACGAATAGACACAAAGCTTAGATCAATGTTGCAATAAAAAACTACAAATCCAAATCGAACAGTCAAATCAGTAAGCGCTTTCATTTGGCGTTTGCCAAACTTTTTCAAACTTGTAAAAACATCACTTCCTGTTCAATAAATACTATGTAATGATGACACAATGAATCTAATTAAAACTTAGTTATAAATTAGCTTAAAGAAACAATGGAAAAGTATGATAAACAATGTCCATTATACTGAAATTAATACTTTAAAACACATTCATACATAATGAATCAAGCAGTGTTCAAACCTACACACAAGTAAACAAGTGAATAAAATAAAAATCTAGAATTATATATTAAAATATATTAAAACGATAGGTGTAACCATTACCTATATAACGCAGGAAAAAAACATCCTACTGTGAATTTCCTCTTTAGAATGCGTTCACAACATTTTCAGTTGATAACTATTTGCGATGTAGTATATATATATATATATATATATATATATATATATATATATATATATATGTATCCCATTTAACACTTTTTTTAAAAGAATATGTCTGACATTATGTACAATATATTATCTACAAAACTATGATGTATTAAATCTTGTTCAGCACAAGTAATGTCCGTTAAAACAATCAGTGTGCTGTGAGCAACACTAAATGATATTCTAAATAAAAAATACCAAATAAAATCTAATCAACTGTTACAACTCCATGAAATTATTATATAAATGTGTCCACTTAGAACTTTAAGTGTCTGAATCTAATAAACTGTTACAACTCCATGAAATTATTATATAAATGTGTCCACTTAGAACTTTAAGTGTGTGTATATATATATATATATATATATATATATATATATATATATATATATAAACTAAAGTGTTGTATATAACCTACAATAATAAAATATGTTGTAGCCTATTTAACACAGATGATAGTATTTAGACACTTAAAGTTCTAAGTGGACACATTTATATAATAATTTCATGGAGTTGTAACAGTTGATTAGATTTTATTCGGTATTTTTTATTTAGAACATTATTTAGTGTTGCTCACAGCGCACTGATTGTTTTAACGGACATTACTTGTGCTGAACAAGATTTAATACATCACAGTTTTGTAGATAATATATTGTACATAATGTCAGACATATTCTTTTAAAAAAAAGTGTTAAATGGGATACATATATATACTACATCGCAAATAGTTATCAACTGAAAATGTTGTGAATGCATCCTAAAGAGGAAATTCACAGTAGGATGTTTTTTCCTGTGTTATATAGGTAATGGTTACACCTATCATTTTAATATATTTTAATATATAATTTTAAATTTTTATTTTATTCACTTGTTTACTTGTGTGTAGGTTTGAACACTGCTTGATTTGTTATGTATGAATGTGTTTTAAAGTATTAATTTCAGTATAATGGACATTGTTTATCATACTTTTCCGTTGTTTCTTTAAGCTAATTTATAACTAAGTTTTAATTAGATTCATTATGTCATCATTACATAGTATTTATTGAACAGGAAGTGATGTTTTTACAAGTTTGAAAAAGTTTGGCAAACGCCAAACGAAAGCGCTTACTGATTTGACTGTTCGATTTGGATTTGTAGTTTTTTTATTGCAACGTTGATCTAAGCTTTGTGTCTATTAGTGTTTTTGAAGTAAAATCGTTTTTCAGCCAGTCCTGCTTTTTGCGTTTTGGTTGACAGCTAAGATCAAGTGGACTGACCCAGAAAGGTTAGATGTATGTACATTTTCAACATCCACAAGAGCTTCTGGCATTAGGATGTGTAAATGGATAGAAAGCTGATTACCCAGAATTATTTCAGAATTCTTTTCTAAAACTGAACGGTTTTGTCTTGACCTACCCCCAAAGTTAATGACAAGCAAGTAAAAATCAGAATGAAATTAGCTTAGGCTTAGAGGATATATGGCATGTTATTGAAGTTGAATACATTTTCAGAACTCCAAATGCTCATAACACCATTAAATTAGACTATTATCTAGTTTATGCACAGCTTGTCTCTTTTATATAATCATTGAGATTATCCCTTCCCCTATAACAAACCATAAGGCAGTATTAATGCTGAGACAGAGGTCTGAAGGATATTCTAATACTAAGAAAGCTGCACTTACTGCAGGATATAAGGGAAGATGTCCAGCAACCTCTGAAGCAGGGTCTACTAGGCATCTGTCCAAATAAGATATGGAAGCACTCACTTTAATTAGAAATGTAAGAAACAGTCAAAGCAGTAAAAACAAATTACACAAGTGCTTAGATATATAAATTAATGTAATGGGAAAATTAAGGAAGCAAATGAACATTGCATTAAGCAATATTTCTGAAATAAGTACAATATATTAGAGCAAAAAACAATACCTTTCAGTTTAGACTGATTACTCAGGCAAATAAGACAACTGTATGTTTAGAGGACCTTTGCTACGACATTAGCGAAAGTAAGCAAGTCACTGACTTAAACAAACAAACAAAAAAGAAGACAGTAGTAACAACATCTAAGCAAATGTCTATAGCCAGGATTCTAAACAAAACAGAATATTTCATTAGAATATGTAAATACTTTTACTGGGAACTATACTCAGAAAACTAAACAGAAGATGAAGAGAAGGAAGAGGGATTAAACCATTTTTTATCCTTGGGCAGTATGTTGGAACTCACTAAAGAACAAACTTTACTAGTGGAAAAACTCAGACAAAGAGCAAGACCAGAGAACAGTCACAATCCTTGTTCAGCTCAAAAAATATTTACATAAATAGGCTTCTACTAAATGCTAACAAAAATAAAGCGTTGTTTAAATCCATTGTTCTGTAAATGCACTCTTTCTCACACTATCACAATCATCCATCATTCAATGCATTCCATCCTTTTTCCTGAGGTTTGTATTCTCTTCTCTATGATTGATTGTTGTTTTATTTTCCATCGGGCCGAGCCCGACAATGGTCCATTTATTCCAGTTAACTGCACACAAACAATATATAAAGCAGTGTCAGTGGTGCAACAGGTAACACATTTGCCTTTGGTGCAGAAGGCTGTGGGTTCTATTCCCACATCATGTAGATTGATTGCTAACAGGGCAATGCCTCATTAGGGTGGTGCTGCATTCTTGACTGTGTTGTCCTTCAGATGAGACTTTAAACCTGTGCCCCATCTGCTTGAGGTGGTGGTAGCTCAGGTGGATGTAAAAGATCCCATGGCATCTACTGAAAAAAATGGAGGCCAAATTTACCCCTATCAATACCACCTCAGATTGCCCCTGAAAAGATACAACATGTAACTTGGTCAATAAAAATAATACATACACATACACACACACACACACACACATATATATATATATATATTCATATATGGTTTGTGGACAGCTGGTCAGATGATCAGCTATGTTGATGTTTGTTTGGTCAGTGCAGATGATGGATGATGTGTGTGTGAGATCAACAATCCCAGGATAGGTGACTATTTCCTTTCCTTCGTGACTGTGTGATCTGTGAGTTAGTATATATAATTAGCAGGGAGTGTGGGGTCACAATCCCCCAAATGGGTGGTGCAGTAGGCTTGCCTCCCCACCACAAACAAACATTTATTTGGTTTGCTATGCTCCAAGGTAGTCCCAGACGTATGCAGAGAATGTGTTGATGTTTATTTAGTTGATGTTTTACCTTCAGTATTGCTGGTGTTGTAGCTGGTCATTCATTAAGCTGCTCTGCAATCACATATATATATATATATATATATATATATATATATATATATATATATATATAGATGGAGCTATAGATATTTAAATTCATATCCTTTAAATTATAGATAAAACAGCAGCCCAAATGAGTGACAAGAATATGGGCTCTCACTGTGAAAAATAAATAAAGTATTATTACAAATTCTTCTAGCAAAAATATATAGAGAGATAGAGACAGGCAGACAGAGAATCCAGAACTATCCTTTTATGTTTCAAAGGACTGAGCACATTGTATAGCATGGAAATCAAATGTTATAACAATTGTACATCTCTGTCCTTTTTTGGTGCATCTTTCCTCATACATAAAAGCAGCCACTGTTAAATTCAAACAGAATAGTCTTAGTTGTACTTCTACATTTTACAGGAGCTATTATGCAAGCCTTCTGTAATATCTTCTTCTTGCCTACGTATACCAGACATCAAACAAATATCTCTGTTTTACTTCTGCCTCTTTGGAGTTGTGGACACGACCCAATATGCTCTTTTTATTTTTACATTCCTACCCTTTTGTTGATGTTTTGTTTCCGCTTTCTTGAGAGGCAGTCTAGCCAACAGTTATGGAGTCCGAAAGTTTAATAATGTCTATAAAGTCAGTGTCATTTCTTCTGATGAATTTTTAAGTTATTGAATCTGTCTTCAACTGTAGTAAGTAGCATTATTCAGCAAGCAGTTTTTTTCCTGGGCCTCTGCTTCCATAAATTGCCCCTTCACATCAATTGAGAGTGGCAGTTCTTGTGAAATTGATGTATATAATCTGTTTCAGTTAATTCATGTGGATTTCTATATAAAGCTGGCAAGACATTATTACCTCTTTTGGTGGTTGAGCAGTAAGTGCTAGTACATGAGTGAATACAGTTAGTCATGACTGAGCCAGTGTACTCATGCACAAAAGAAGTTCTTGTTTCTTTGAGTACATGCCCTTAAGAAAGGGTTTCTTTGAGTACATGCCCTTAAGAAAGGTTGGTTGATTGAAAATAACAGCCTATATTATAAATGCCAAATTTCTGTCCTTAATAATAACATGCATCAGTTCACTGGAATGTATTCCATTTGAAATTATGAGAACCTTAGCTGTGATCCTCAGATTTGCCAAACTGCAAGTGTGAACGTGGTTGGCACAAATGATTTTGAATCATCACATCTTCACCAGCATCACTGACATCTTCATTGTCATCCTTATCATCATAGCTTCATCATCATTGTATCCTCAGTTTCATTGTCAACATCAAGGTGACCTTGACCTTTGTCATTGTCTTTGTCAACATTGCATTGGCATTATCAGATCTTTATTATCATTTCCATTATATTATCATATTCATTTATTTGTTGATTTATTATCTGATTGACTGAATGAATGAATGATTTGACTGTGCTGTTTTTATCTGTTGAAGTCTGCTATGGATAACAGAAAACACCTACGCACTATAAACTGGAAAAAAATGTGCTAACAATTACATCCACTGAAATTTAAGTCATGTGACATGGCATCATGAAGTAGCTGAGCAGCTTCTCAGCCTACATGAAACACAACCGCAACTTTACTATACTTAATAAATATATTTCCACTGAAGAAAGTCAAGCAAAAATACACATTGTCAAACAGAAAGCCTGCTTTCTGTGCTGAGGGCATAATTATAGGAAAAAGAAATAGAAAAAAAGAAAAAAAAATTGGCACAAGCTCTTTAACGAACTGTACCTCCGAATAAGTGTAGGTATGCCATCATGTTTAAATTTATGTAGCTGTCAAAGGCATTTGCCAGTAAATGAAGTCCTTCGGCATTGAGCATGTCACCATTTTTTTACATTGTACAAGGTAGTTGCAGGAATATTCATGATTTTGTTTTGAAAATAGTATACACTATGTTTCAGTTCACATTATTATTGTCATGCCAAAGTCAGTAGTCCCATCTGCAGGAGCTAAAGTGTCATTAGTCTTTTACTCCTAAACACCACAAAGCCTTATTTGAATATATAGTTTTTGATCAGCTTGATTGGTTCAAGCCTGTCTAACCTAAAACCTGTAATATGAGCTTCATCTTGTCAATTATTGAAATAGGTGTCTTGTGCTGCAGATCAGCTATGAGCTACTATTCAGATGCTGACATTATCTTCATCTGTTACTTAGTAAATCTTAAAAAAATGCATAGGATTTTCTTAACAGGCAATGGTATTTTTAATGAGTTTCCCTTTTTCCAGGGTTTAGGATGGGCACAGATTTTGGCCAGTGTGGCCAGTACAGCACTATCTTATTGAGCATATAGGCATGATTTTCACAATTAAGAAGCTATCAGGGGTCATCTGTTTGCGGATGCTAATTACTGATGTATTTCTGAATTTGATGATCTTTAGTAAGAAAAGAAATGAACACAGCAGTATTACCTCATATCCTTTTATAACGCTTTAAATTCTTTCTTTTGACAATTCAGTAACATGGGTTACATTAAAAAAAGCTAAAACTAAGTCAAGTGCTGCACCATATCAATTGTTTGTATGTGCTTATTAGTATGAATCAGACTTTGCAGGTTTTTATAATCAACATCATTCGTTGTACCCTGTTTTGATTTTGAGGAGCTACTGGGCTTATGAGGCAGTAATTACTACACATACTCACTTGATTGTTGGGAAAGTTGAATGACTAGAAATTCAAGTAATGCATTCTTATATAATTTAATACAAGATACCCCTTTTCCACATCTTTGGTCTTTGATTTATCGTGGAGTGTTTTTTCTAAGCACCTCACTTGTGAAGAGCACAGATGATCTTATGTGAGTGCAGTTTACTCAGCCCTTCTCTATCTTGCACAGCATTTGAGGTTCAACATAAAATAATATTCTGGGATACTAGCTTTTGCATTTGGTTATTTCATGTATTCTGAGCTTCTGGATGTTAGACTTTTCTTCTAATTATGCCATCTCTGACAGTGCTAGATGGAGAAACAGTGATGATTAAACTGTCTATCATGGTTATTCTATCAATGAACCCAACGAACTCTCTGCCTCACTTGCTTCACTTATAATATGTAGAAATGTCAGCCACACAAACTGCAGTGCTTAGTGTAATCTGATCTTATCAAGAAAGACTGCATTTTTTTTTCAGTTGGACTTGCACATTCTGCATTCAGACAAGTTTTTAATACACAGATGAGTACTGCTTCAAGATGTCATTTGTGTGTAATTTACAAACTATCAAACTTCTATTTATAGAGGCCCAACTATGTAATCATCAAGCTATTAGCAATTAGACAAGTTCTGACTTATTCAGAGCAAGTGTTACACAAGCAAAGCATCCTTTCAAGCAACAGATGTGCAAATCCTGTATCTGCATCTATAGAGGTGTTTGTCATGCAGATTATGAAAGTGTTTGATTTGTTTAGATAAGAGGCAGTCAGGGATTAACACTGTAATTTTCTCTATGGCTAGATGCAAATTGCTAATTGTTTAATTTACCTAGATTGCTAAACTTGTATGAAATGTCACAGTTGTGTTGTAACTAGGAAGTATTATATTTTGTTATTATGAATCAGTGCAAGTAAAAAAATGTTAGGTATGCATAAAAAGTTACCTTATCAATTTTCGCCTTGTTATTTTGTGTAGATTTAAACATGAGGTAAATATGTTCGTCCATTATTGTCGTCATCAGCCCCCTTTTTCGATTTAATATAGGGTCATGTTGCAATGTCAACCATTGCCTCATCTCTTAATTCAGAGCCACTCTCTTACACTCTTGTCTAATCATGCTTGACTGTTACAGGTATTCTCTCATGTAATTCATTCATCTCTTGGCTGGATGTCCACATCTCCTCATGCCTTCTTGAGTTTACCAAATTTTCTTCTGATTTCCTTTGCATGTGATGTAACAACGGTAATCTGTTCTCCGTGACCATCTCTGCAACTCACACTAATTTAACTTATGCTTTGCTGTCCTCATTTCTTTATCTTTAACACAGTGTACATCCTACCACCCATCTCAAGCACTTAATTTTCAATGTAAAATGGAACACTGCTTTATCTACTCCCCTTCCAATACAAATGGGTGTCCCTCAAGGATTCATTCTAGGGCCACCAATTTTCAACATCTTCACAAACCTGCTCTATACCTACTGCCCACACTCTTCTATTATACAATACGCTGATAACTCTACAGTCATAACAATAGCTAACTCCCACTCTGAACTCTTAACAGCTACCCAGTCCTCCTTTAACTCAGTAGAAACATGGCTCTCAAACAACCAACTCATCCTCAACCCTAAAAAAAACAAAACTTCTACTCTTCCTCCCTAAAACAGCCAACCACATAAAGACCTCTTTTACTATCCTGTCACTTAGCAAAACTCCTATTGTAGTTCAACCTAGCTCAAAACTCCTTGGTATCACAATTGATGACCAACTAAAATTCGACCTCCACATAAATAATTGTATCAGGAAAACTCACCTTAAATTAGATCTTCTATATAGAAATAACAAATTTCTTACTCAGGAAGCCAGGATAGCCCTCACTCATGCCTATCTTCTTCCCTGCTTAACATATCGCTCACAAATTCTTACTAACCTTAACTCCTCTCTGCTTACTAGACTTGATATTACATATCACAAAGTAGCCAGATTTGCAACCCAACAATCCTGCAGATCGCACCACTGTCTCTCTCTAAGATATTTAAACTGGCTAAAACTACCCCACATCATCCTTCTCCCTCAGCTCCAAACCATGCACTCAATTCTTTACCAGCCATCCTTCTGTCCAGCCTTACACTCTATTATCTTCCACTATGATCCTTCCAGAAACCTCGGAAGCTTTTCCCAAGACCTCTTAAAAATCTCTAAGCCCAAATCTAAAGCAGGATGTAACCTATACAGCTACCACCCCTCTATTGAACGGAACAAACTTCCCCTCAAAATTAGAACATACACGCATCCCAAAAAATGTAAACTAACTCTAAAAGAATATTTCAACAGGAAATGGATCTGCCAATGCTCAAACTGTCCTTGAAAACTCTCGACTTCACCTTCCCTAATCTGAGTCTTCCTCTTCATTATACATGTACTGTATCCTGCTTGATAAATTGCAAAAAAACTAAACAAAACACCTATGTTGCTGTTTTATACTAAGTACTACTTTTTTTAAAAAATTGTTATGTCTGTAATCAAAGTGTTTTTAACATTTTTTCTGCTTAAATAATATCTGTATGATGACAAAGGTAATCTGTAAACTCTCAAAAATGCCACTTGTATAATATCTGTAATCAATGACTAAATGTTATATGCATGTACTGGAGCTTTTCTCCCCGGGACTCTGCTGAAAAAGGCTTCGGCTCAGTCAGCCATTCCCAGTCAACAAATGTAAAATAAAATATAAAATAAAATAAATATCAAGATTCTTCAGCTGCTCTTCTTTCACTGTCCCAGTTTCTGTGCATTATAGTATCACTGCTCACACTACAGTCTTGTACACCTTACTATGCAGCTTCTTTAGCATTGTTCCAGAATGCGTTACCATTGGATCTTTCTGACACTAGGCTGGAACAACTTGGATAGCAGCTTCAGACTTTCTTTCCTCTCAACCACATGTCCCAGGTACTTAAGCTGTCAACCCCCCCCCTCACTATTTTCCCTTCTTGCTCCGTTTTCAGTTTTTTTTATTCTACTCATTTGCTTTTATAACCTCGGTCTTGTTTATGTTCAGTTTCATCCGATGTGCCTTCAGTTTTGCATTCCAGTCTTTGTCATTTACTGAAGTTCTTGTTATCAGCCTGCTTGCAGTGCCACATTACCTACATACAGCAGTTTTGCTGATCCATCCCCTATGACCTGTTTTACGTGGACTCATACCTGTACAGCCATTACCTCTCGAAGGCTCTTGGTGAATGAGGACTCTGTTCATATTTGTGCTATTGAGTCATTGTACATATCCTGCTCTACTTCTACCAATGACTATGGCACTTTGAACCATCAAAAAAGGTCGGACATTGCCATAATGGTTAAGGTGTTTACCTTACAGACACAAGGTGCAGGGTTTGATTCTCACATGAGATAACTAGCTAGGTTTAAAATGACCAGAAAAGGTAGTTAGCCTAGTACTAATCTATGAACCTAAAACAGGACTCCCAAATCAGTGTTCTTTTGGACATTGTCATATGCTTTTTACAAGTGAAGGAATGTCCAGTTGAACTCTTTCCAACTTTTTCTCCACTATCTGTTTCACTACAAACATTGGTGAGTTGTACTACATCCTGATCTGAATACAAACTGCTCATATCTCATCTTATTTTCTAGTGTTCTATCTATTCTTTTACTGTACATCCTCTCCATCGCTTTCATACAGTTTGACAGGAGTTTGATACTTCTGTGCTGCTTTCCTTTCTGAATATCCCCTACACTGACACTAGAATGTTAACTCTTCAGTCAATGGGAAACATCTGTTTCCTGTTCTATGTTCCCATAATGCAATGAGTACCCTCAGTACCCTTACACTTTGCATAAAGTTCCATAAAGCTCAGGTGGAATGTTCATCTATTATCATCAAGCATATCAAAAAGGAAAGATCAGAAAACGCATCCTTCCTCTGCAGACTACACAACCCCATCCAGCATGCTTGAGATATGAAAAGTTATTTAGTTGTTGAATCTCTTTTGGTGTCGTGAATGCACTTCAGTTTATATTGATATTTACTTATGAGAATTCCCACAGTTGTGTTAAACAAAACAGTAAGGAAACTTACTTATCATTACTTGATGCAACATTAGCTATATGCATATTTTACAGATAACACCCCCCTCCCATAGGAGGTCCCTAAAAGCTTACCTGAACATGGAAAGCTCATACTTTTTGGACTATAACACACTGAAAAAAGAACAGCTTGCTGCTGTTGGTATGTCTCTTGAAATACAAGTTATACAATTTTATAACTAGACATTTGACTCCAGCAAAATGGTAAGAGCTCAAATGTTTAATTTAAAATGTGTAAACATATGGCGAGTACCTGAAGTAAATAGTCAAAGCAAGATTATATTTATAACAGAAGTCGATAAATTCAAGACAGCACTCATAGCTAATGTATTGGCTTTCCAAAACGATTCTAAAAGTACTGACATAGTAGTTTAGTTAATTAAAAGATTGGTAATTAATGGCACTTTGTATAAAACTTAGCAAACTAAGCATGTAAGTAAAAAAATATCTCAGTTTCCTGCAACAACTAAGAAAATGTCAACAAATTAAATAATATGTTTTAATCTGGAAAGAAGGGATCCATTGCCAAGAATGGTTTAATAATGCTGTGCTTACTAGAAATGTGACTTTTGGCCGAGTTGTTTGAGATATGTGAATGCTGTGACTTTGGAAATTGTGATACCTAAGCAGCAAGCTGATAATGACTTTATACCAAAGATGTGTGATGAAATCATTGCTAGAACAATACAGTCAGCTTACTGTCTCCGTACTCTGAAAAAATTAACTAAGTGTACAGCACTGGTAGATGGAAAGAAAGTAAGGGGACTAATAGATTCTGGAAGTGGAGTCACACTTGTTAAGGAATGCTATGTCTTCAAGCTTAAACCCCACAACAAGAGAAATGTAGAAGTGATATATGCTCATGGGTATATGAAAGAGTAAGTAGCCTATAAAATGAGTATAAACTCAAACATTGTTGGGCAAACTACTGCATCCTGTATCCTTAAGTTCTAATGTAATACACAACAATATAATATGTCATTGTGAAAACTGTGTAGACTCCTAATAAAAATAAAATAAGAAAAGACAACAGCAGCCTGACATACTATTAAAAATACTCGAGTCTGATAAATTCAAAGAGATTAGTAGAGAAGCTTTAATAAAATAAAATAAAATTTGACTTTGGCTAGAAGGCAGAAAATAACCTGTATATTACACACACACACACACACACACACACACACACACACACACACACACACACACACACACACACACACACACACATGCACACGCATACAAACAGCCTATGAAATCAGTGAAAGAAGGCTCTATAAAAACAGAATGGTTGGGAGGGGGTGGGTATATCTATGGTTTGGAGGGGGCTGGTATATCCACATAAAACAAAGTTCATCCTTGTCCATATTCAAGTGCATCTTGGATTTATGGATGGCAAGCAGATATTTTACCACAAGACTTCCCCTTATACCACTGATGGAGTAAGGCAGCTCTTAAATGCTTTATCCTATGCATGGGTCTCCTCAAACTGTATATGGTATAATCCCAGTTATTCTCATGTGGGATAATATGTAATTATATTATTGACCTTGGGATGGTTAAGGCCAATTTCGAAATAAATGGGATAAGTTAATCTGAGCACAAAAAGGAAAACTGGCCAGGCTTAAAATGGCTCGCAAAAGCAGACAGCCTAATACTTACCTATGAATCCATTAAGCTATGTAATTTTAGTTAAAGATGCTATGGCCTCCACTTCAAGTCAGCATACCGATGGAAGTGTTTCTGACTTGGTAGAGTTCAGGTAAGTAATAAACATGGGAATGGAAATATATAACATATCTTGAGAATGGAAAGATAATACATTAAATAGGGACAGACAAAAATAGCCAGACAGGAGAGAGTCAGAGAGACAGAGAAACAGATGAGCCTGGTAGACCTATCTCATGCCCATATTTTAAACTGAAGAATGACTTACTGGATGAGGTAAACTGGTGTAACTTTGCTGAGCTCTTTTTTGACTGAGGCCACCACCAGAGACAATCCCTTTCCTCAAGGCATAATGACCTTAAAGTTATAAGTATGGGGTGCCTTGGGTGAAACCCCTGCACAGGTGGGAGTGGAAACTATATCTCCAAATAAAGCTGTGTCTGGTCTTTGTCAAATTCATCATTTTGAATTAACACAGAAACTGAACTAGTTTCACACACAAATGACATGAACCAAATATACCATTAAGCATAAATAGAATTTTCCTTCTAAGGCTACCACTGAAATGGATTGTGTAGTTAGATGGTGTATTTATCAAAACAGAAATATGTATATAGTACAGAATATATACATATTACATACAATACATCAAAATATGTAGAGTGAATGGTCATACATAAATATATATATATATATATATATATATGTATGTAGAAATGTACGGACATGTGAATGTAGACAAAACATATACTATCAATTAGACAGAATGAAGAACATATCAGAAAATTCTCTACATGGCACTATCATAAGTCCACATTAACTTATTTTTGTCTTATAGCTTACAAAATGTTGGGGATATTAAGTAATATTCTAATGTCAGATTGTCCTTTTCCAAGTCTTGCTTTTTACTTCTTACAGAATGGTAAATCTCCCTGTTGAATTATGTTTTCTATAATGGTGCACTGCATTCCTGGTAATGGCTTACCATAGCTGTATATGCACAGAGAAAATCATGTACTAGTCTTGAATTGAGTGTCTTTGTTATACATCCATGCATTTAGTTCTTTGTTTATTTGTTTATTTTTTTAATCTGGTATCATTCTTATCACTGTCATTACTGGTTCAGTGTCAAACTGAGTGTGAATTACATGCTATAATATGATGTGCTAAGCCTAGTACTGGAGACAGTGTTCTCAAGCAAGGAGAGGGCAGCACTTCAGATCTTGGTGTGAGCAGTCATTTGATAGCTGTAGACAAAGACAATGTTGCATAATCTGGTAAGTACTGAGTGGAAATGATCAAAACCGATGATTCTGAGCATTAGAAGAAGAAGAAAAAGTTAAGGTTTGTTGGCATCCAGTTGAACAGCTCAAAGCTAGGTCACTGACTTTTTAAATTAAATTTAAAAAGATTGAATAACCAAAAAAATAAATAAACAATATTTGCACTCCCCACTGCCCAGCTAACTATATAACATATCTAAAAGATCACACAACAGAAGGGCAAAGACAAATTCACAAACCCTGTTGTGTCGTGGTTTCACACAAAAAGAAGCCTGCATGCTGAAAAACAAGGGAAAATGCGCATTTTCTCTCTGCTCCGCCTCATTATTGAGCAAACACAAAAAGACTGAGCTCTTTAGATTTAATCTTAAAAGATCAGAACACAAAAAGATTAAACAAACAATATTTTTGCAGGGTTGCAAAGATTTGAGATTGTCACAGTCCATCCAGCACAAGTAAGTCCGTTTCAAGTAGTAATTGCTCATGCAGACTTAGTAGGGCTGAGCAAGTAGCTGCATGATACCAAAACCGGTTTTGTGCATCTGAATGCCTGAGGAAACTCCCAGGTTCTTGTGTGTGTGTGTGTGTGTGTGTGTGTGTGTGTGTGTGTGTGTGTGTGTGTGTGTGTGTGTGTGTGTGTGTGTGTCTGTGTGTGTGTATGGGAGTGAGAGACTCCCAATAGATGCTTAACTGAGAGATTCTCTCAACCCATGTGGCTGAATGCAGTTTGGCAAAAGTCCTGACTAGACACAGAGCACATATCTTTGCCGAAGTGTTATGCAGCCACCAAAAGTAATGCACAACAAGTGTCAGTGTCGTGTTATTATTGTGTGTTTTATAGGTGTTGCCTCAAAACGGATACAGCAGTAGCATGCATATGCAAAGCAGAAGAGGTGCACTGCGTGAAAAGTGTGTGCTGAGGACTATGTATATTTTCTGGTGCACATCATTACATGCCAGATAGTGATGGATGGCTACATTCACTAACAGCTGGATCACAGGTGCAGGTGTAGAGCTACAGCCCTCAAGATCAGTGGAGGTGGTATATCCCATCTGATACAGCTGTGGAAAACACTTTCAGAGGGTACATGCATTTTTGGCAGCAATGTGCGTGCTCCTATCCCATTCAGGACTTTTGACAGGCTACATTCTGTTGCATGGGCTGTGGTGATCTTGCAGGTGCCCATCCATCAATATTTCATTGGTTAGTGGTCACAAGCACTGGAACAGAAATGCCTCAATTATTCAATTTAAGTACCTTGGCAGCAGTACTATTGGACTTTGGATAGTGTGGGAATTACAAATTAAAATTATTGTAGTATAAACCAAAGAGAGGGTACATACCACTAATAACTGCTTTAAATATTAAATTAGACTTGGTTCTTACCAACATGGGTGACCACTGCACCACTCCCATAGTATGTTCTTCCCTGGTGAGATCAGATCATCGGTCTGTCTCATTCAAAGTTTCTATCCCACTAACCCTGCCCCCCAGCCATAACCAGGCTAAAAAACTTCTCAAAAGCTGACTACAACCTCCTAAGGGAGGGTATCAGTAGCTTCACACCACCACACCCCTCAAAGGATACAGACAACTATGCTGAACAGTACATCAATGTAGTATACAAGCACCTGTACAAGTGCATGGACTCAGCCTTAGCCAACAGAACTAAAACCTGCTCCTCAAGGAAGCACAAACCTGTCTGGAGGACATCCTCTATCAACAGGCTTTATAACAAAAGGAAGAAACTGTTGTCCAAGGGTAAACAGGAACAAATTCCAAATTGGAAAAACTCTCCTCAGCCTCAACAAGCAAATTAGATACTAGTGAAAACTACCAAAGCCAATTATGAATAGAAACTAACCTCTGAAACAAAGGGAAACCACAAACTCTTCTTCAGTTACATCAGAAATCTCCATGGCAAAGCCCAGGCTTCTTCCGTATTAGTACTTAATGGTACCACTTACACTGATCCTGTTGACCTATCCAACCTGCTGGCTGATAGGTTCAGCACAAACTTCACCCCCTATCCCCCTCAAAGGCCCATTCGACATCCCCGACACTTGTCCCGCACCTCACATCTCCACAGATCAAGTGTTAAAGGCCCTATCCAAGGCAAAGAACACAGTTTCCATGGGACCTGATAGTATCCCAGGCTGTATTCTACACCATCTCCAGCAAGAACTAGCTTCACCACTGAGCACCCTAATCAACCACAGCCTAATTACAGGCTTCATTATAGCAAAGTGGAGGACTCCCATTGTCATCCCCTTACACAAACGTGCTTCCACTACTGATCCGGGAAACTATTGCCCTATTAGCTTGAGAAGTCTGATCTGTAAAGCAATGGAGCATATTATTATGGATTTCAGAAACAAGGACATATGCAATCTCCAAGCACTTGACCCCACCCCACCCAATTCGGATTTGTCAGGGGCAGATCATGCCTGTTGAACCTGGTTGACTTCTTTGAGACTGTAAGCAAGGCCCGGGATGAAGAAAAGTCAGTACATACAGCTTACCTTGATTTGGCCAAGGCCTTTGACACAATCCCCCACTCAGGCATCATTGAAAAGCTAATACAACTTGGTGTAAATCCCTGTCTCATCAGGTGGGTGGCCAACTGGCTCACTGATAGGACCCACAAGGTCAAAATAGGTGCCACCACCTCTGACAGCAGGCCTGTCACTAGTGGTGTAGACGGGGATCTGTCCTGGGACTTCTACTCTTTGGCATCTACTTCTCAGAGGTCCTGTGGCTGACCAAGTTTGTGGATGACTGTAAGTTGGGTGCTGTCATTGACTCCTCAAATGATGTTAACTTACTGCAAGAGGGTCTCAGAGCCAAAAATGACTGGTGCCAAAGTCATGGCCTTAAGTTAAATGCAAAAAAATTTATTATCACACCATTCAGCAAAAATACAGCCCCTATTGATTACCACATCAACAGCAACCTCCTAAGCACACAACCTGTGTGAGAGACCTGGGTATTTGGGTTGAAAACAATCTCACATTTAACCATCATGTAGTGGCAGTCTTTTACTTGGTTCATCTCATAAGTAAAGGGATTGCATCCAGAAAAAAGGAGGTTATTACCTCTCTGTACTCCTCTCTCATTAGGCCTATAATTGAGTATAACGCCCCATTTCATATGTATCTCTTTAAACACCTGCACCAACTAGAAAGGCCACAGAAATACCTCACCAATAGAATCCATGTCCTCCAACACCTGTTCTATGTGGAGAGGCTCAAATCACTGTCACACTACTCTGTATCGTATAGATTACTCTGATGTGATCTGTGTCTTGCCTACAAGGCAATATTGGACCCTGCCCTACTATAGATGCTCCATATCCATAAGTTTAACTCCTGATGCATTACCTGCTGGAAAGGCCTAAATCTACAAAACCTGGTGAAAAAACAGGTTTGTTTCCCAGAGGTTGCCTCGTCCCCGAAATAGACTTCTCATACATGTCAAACAGAGTACCTTGCTGATCCTTTTCAAGCGCAATCTTGATGAGTGGATGGGAAACCACAAATTTGATCCAGGGGTTCCACCTTTGTCCCTCATTGACAGGGGTGACAGGTGCTGACTGAGGTTTCTTTTTCAGGATAAACTCTTGGCTAGGCTTGTAAGGGCCCCAGGGCCATTAGCCTAGTAACCTCCTTTGATCCTATATAAAGGTAAGACTGGAGACATTCTACTGTACTTGGGGAGAATTATGGGAGTCAATGAAAAATGAATGCTTCTTTTGGGATTAAGAGGAGAAAGTGCAATATTTTGCTAAAATGTTCCAATTTCACACCTCCAGTTCAAAGTGAGGCATCACTTTAACAGCATGTGCAACTTAGTTGTATGCTAAATGGAAAATACATGTCCACAATTTCTTTACCTTTGCCTTTTGTGCTATTTGCCTGCTGTTGTCCCTTACAACCACTCCATACTGATGTATTAATATAATACAATATATGGATAAAACTTGTAGTACTCCTGACCTATGTGCTGGCATTATGGTGCATTGCTAGTAAGTGGCCATCACTGATGCTTGAGACCAGAGTTGGATTCACATGCTAGTTGTCAGAAAACTGACTGGATGAGAAGAAGACAGGAGAAGTTGTTGGGCAAATCTTCTCTTGTGAGGAATGGGCTTTGAATTACCCAGTAATCCCACCAGCCAACAGAGTCAGGGGTCCTTCTGGCAAGCAGGTATTCCTATGGACTGGGGCATATTGTCATATGACCTTATAAATGGCATTGAAAGGAAGCATGACTGCATTGCTTCTGCTGTTGTTACTGCATGACATGTAGCAGTGGGGGTTACATGAATCCACAGTGTGGGGACATAAAAAAAATCAGTACAATGATTGTGTAACCTTGCTGGTAGCTGCAAGTCTGTCATTGTCATTTGAAAGCATGACTATGGTACACAGACAATGCATGGTCCTCTAACAGTTTAATAGCAGAAAGGACAATGGGAACCACAAATCATTATCACCTGCAATGAGTTTTCAGTCTCAATTTAAAATACAGCATTACTTCCAGAAGAACAGAGCTACAAGGGCTCTTCATCCTTCACTGGTACAATTAATAAAGTCTTCTTCGATCTTTGGTAATCTTCAGCAAAGTAAATCACTTCTGTCTGAGAAGCAATAGATGGATTTGTCATAGTAACACTTTCAGCACTGGTATTTATAAATGTCATCTGGGCAGAAGTGCACCATTTATGACATGTGATATCCAAAGGTACCCGGATACAGTTTGTTTATATGAAAGTATCACACATGCTGTCACCTGAAAAAAAAAACAGTAAAAGATGGGCTACATTCTGAATTAGAAAGAATAAATGACAGGCTTGTAAATGTAAATGGATTTTAATATTGCCAACAATAATAAAAATCAGCATTCCTAATTAAAATAAATAGATGCGTATATTAAGCAGCTAGTTAGGTGAAGAAAGCCAACAAATAGTATGGATTCATTTTGGCAAGGATTAATGAAGTGGATATCTAAACAAATTATAAAATTAACCTACTACTGTACACATTTCCAGTGGAGATACAAGTGTCCTGGTGAAGAACGGAAGCTTCAAAAGCTGTCAGACAGTTCACTCTCCTGCATTTTATATGACATTTTATGTGCATGACTGTGTGTGTGTGTGTGTGTGTGTGTGTGTGTGTGTGTGTGTGTGTGTGTGTGTGTGTGTGTTTGAGAAAGAAAGAGAGAGAGAGAGGGAGAGAGAGAAAGAGAGACAGACAGACATTGACTTATTTTATAGCTTTTAAAGCTGCTTTAGCTTCTCACTGCCATTCTGTCAGCTGGCACTGACTGTTGTTACTACTCAAGTGCAAAGTGAAGTTTAAGAATGATGAAAGATGATCAGCAAAACTTTGTAAAGCATCTTTCGTATGTCCCAAGTTTGTAGTGCAATTATGGCATTCCATATGTGTTGGTTAGGCATGTGGGTATTCATCACCATTTCTAATTTATTCAGAAATTATCATTTTAGAGAGTACAAAGTACAATAAAGCACATATTTTCATGTTCAAAGATTTAATGATTAAACAAGATTCATTATCATTAAGTAGAGGATGATGATTGTCATTTGATGCATGGCCTCAGCTATTTCTTATCATAAATGATTAAATATAGTGTAAAAATACAAACATGAGATAACTCAATAGTGACTTTAATGACATAATCAATCACATTTGATAGGTGCTGGGAATTTGATGTTAGCTATGACACAGCTGCATGTATTCCAAGGGCCTGAAAGACTTGTCATTATGCATTATTAAATTTCCAGAGTCATCTGTGGTTATTAAATGTGTGTATGATTGGGTCATTTTTTTAATAACACCCAACATGTGATTGGTTGTTTCATTTTCCATAACACCAAGTGTGGTACAATAATCTACAATGTTCCCATTATACATTGAGTTAGTGAGAAGGTGGCAGCTTTGCAGGTTGCATAATATTGGCTGGCCAATGACTTTCTCAGCTGTTATTACTGTGGATTTTGTTGTTGATAATATCCAGGAAATAATCCTACTATGGCTTATGGATAATCTCAGAGCAAAGCAATAAAAATGTTGTTCCATTTTGTTCGTAGGTTCATAGGTGTTTACTAAGCTAACGACCACTTGAGCCTTTATAAGCCTAGCTGCTTAACCCAATTATGTCCCTTGAATTTTAGGGATTTATATTAGGAGGGAGTATGCTAGTTAGGCAGTTGCTAGTGATTATACGGAGGGTGTGTGTGTTAGTTTGGACATAGTTTATTTATTTATTTATTGACATTTGTTAACCGGGTTTGTCCAACTGGGCTTGTGGCCCATTTTCAGTGGAGACCCGAGGAGAAAAGCTCCAGTAGTACATTTTAAACAAGTACAATTTCAAACAATATTGATATAATAGCAGTTATAGCAAAAAGATTCACCTATGTTGGGATAGATGCATAAAGTTAAAGTTGCATTAAAAAGAAGCTAAGTAACAAGTTTACATGAATTTAGTTCAATAGGTCAACGATAAAAAATGTTTGTTTGTATAAAATTATGCAAATGCATAGTAGACATATTGGAGAGAGAGGTGTAATGAGGTACTAAATATGGTCCTTTTGAGGGTACATAAAGGGAAGGAAGACTAGGTAGGGTCTTGGCAAGGGCAGGTTCTGGAATTGAGAAAATAAGCTTTTAATTCATTTTTAAAGTGTGAGGTGTGGGAGACAGAACACTAAGTCAAGGGGAAGTTTATTCCAAGCATGGACAAGGGAGTGTTTGTAGTGTAGTTTGCCTACTGACCTTTTTGGGTGGTAGATATCAAGTAATTGTTGGTTAGAAGTACAGAGGGTACAGGATGGGATGTAGATGGAGACTACAGAAGATAGAGATGGACAGAAGGAGGGTTTATAAAGAATAGAGTGTAGCATATGAAATTGATAAGATAGCAGAAACTGGGGAAGTTCAAGCCATTGAAGAGAGTTTAAAGAAATACAGTGGTGTGAGTTGTATGGGGAGTTAGTAATGAATCTGGCTATTTTATGGTAAGTCTGTTGGAGTTTGTTTAGAGTGGAGGCCTGGATATTGGTAAGAACTGGGGCGGCATATAAGAGGGAGGGGAGGAGGAGTGCCTGGCCCAAGGTAAGTCTAGATTCAGCAGTTAGGAATTTTTTGTTTTGATATAGCAGACCTAGTTTCTGGTTTGTTTTTTTTTATACATTGGAGTATATGTAGGTTGAACTTTAGTTCATCATCGATAATGACCCCTAGGTTTACTGTTTACATTTGTCCATCAGAGACAGGGGGGGGGGGGGGCAGACCTGGAGTGAATTTTCAATTTCTCATCCATTGGTCAAGGTTATGATTGAAAAGGGTTAAGGGGGGACTTTCCTTAGATCTAGTAATTCTGATGCTGTTCATTTTGCAGATGTGAAAAATGTTCATCAGAGCTGGAACCAAGGATGTCTTAAACCGACTGTCAGTAATCTGTAGGAGACAGAGTATAGAGACAGGGCTTTAAGGTGATCCATATAGGACAATGTGTTTATGCCCTTTATTTTCTTAGTAAGGAGACTGTGTAGGCATTCCAACGCTGCATATGTCTGTTCAGGTACATGCCAAATGGGGGCATTAGACTCAATGATGGCTCTGATGACGGCCAAAAAAAGTAGCACTTTGCCTTTCTCGGACCTGGATGCCATACCCTTACTTATAAGTTGGGTGACATAGAATGATTTTGTTGCTATCTTGGCCACATGTTGATCAAATGCCAGATTGCTAACTACATATGTTCCCAGATCCCTGACTACCAGCTCAATTCTTAGAGGTGTCTTACCAATGGCATAATTTACCTGGGTGGCCAATTTCCCAAAATATACTATAATGCATTTCTTTGTATTGAGTTTTAAGCAATGACTGTGGCACCAGTCATTTGTCTGGTAGATCCTCTTGCAAGATGTTTGTGTCATGGGGGGAAACTATGATAGCTCCTAGTTTGTAGTTGTCTGCAAACTTGGTCAGTCAAAGGCCTTTTAAATTAGACTTAACCTCCAAGAAGTAGAAGCCAAAGAGGACTGGGCCCAACTGGTGACTGCTGTTATTGTGGAGGCCGTTACTGGATCCCATAAAGGCTGTGTTTTTGGTTTCAGTGAGCATTGCCAGGACCCTTTCCTATTAATAGTTGGGGGTAGTACTGTAAGTAGGGATTTCATGGCAGGGTGTTGGGGCGAGTGGGGGGGGGGGGAGTTTAAACTGCCATCATTGACCACTAGTTCAGCACATTGCTGTGTGTTGCCTTTGAGAATTCAGACATATCTGTAGAAGGCCTTATGGTTGTCTTTTGCCAGAGATGCTATCTTGACCTTATAATTGAATTTATTGGACTTAATTAGTCCTCTTAGTTTTCTGTTTAATTTAATGAGAAACTCATCATTACGAGAGCTACTCTTCCTGATTTTGGCCATGCATTTTTGTCTTTTTTTGATTAACTAGTTAAGGTTGGGATTCCATCAGTGTAGTTTGTTTTAGAGTTAGTTTTGGGCTTACTTCAGGTATATACAGCAGCCTCTGTGCAGCCATTTACATGGCTGTACAGGGTATCTATGAATAATTTCATATAGGTTGCTGTGAACTCTGTATTATGAGAGGCACTGAATTTTAATAAACTAGGTAGCCTCCTTTGGAATAGCTCTAGTTGTTAAAGGGTTTGCTGAGGTTACCATGTTGATTTTTTATTTTGGAGACAGCTTTGTGTTCGATCTCACCAGTGAGGAAATAACATGGGGGGTGAGGGTGGGGTAGTCTTACAGTGTTGTCCCATATTGGTGAGTACCAGGTCCAGTAAGTTAGAACCATTAGTGGGTGTATGTACAATCTGATCAAGGGCGTTTGTGTTAATAAAGTGCAGGAATCTTTGTGCCTGCAAGTTTGAGGCAGTGTATGCTTGCCAGTCTACAGATAGGTAGTTAAAGTCTCCCATGAGTAGGGTGTTTTGTTATATGGTGAGTGTCTCCAGTAGGTTTAAATATGAGCTATGGATTTCTTGGGACATAGAGGGTGACCTATTGCTTGCATACGGTATGGTACTTTGTCTATAGTGATTTGCATGTGGATAAACTGCAGAGCATCGTCCTGTTTAAAAAACCTAGAGGTATACTTTTTGTTAATATAGATCAGGAGTCCTCCACCTTTAGTCCCTGTCTATGTAGTGTATGGTCTAAACATGTGGAAGGCATGGGAACCTTGCACTGCTGTAATACCTTCTGAACCTTTAATTCATGTTTTGGTAACAGCATAGGTAACTATATTTTCCTGAGTGAGGAGAACTTCTAGGGTGTGGATTATTTTTTTTCCCAAGCTCCTGGCATTGAGCAGTAATGCCTTAAGGTTTATTTGGGTTTTATGTGTTATGTTGTCAGGACTGTTAATTTGGCAGTGCCTAAAACAAGTCTAAGACTGTGGATAGGTTTTTAGCCAATACTTGGAAGCCTAGTGGAGATTGGTACATACCATCCTTTGCTAAGCAATATGGTTCATTAACCATCTTCTCCTATGTTAACAAATATTTTATTCCCCTGGAATAATACCAGAAACTAAGACAATTATTGAAGTCAATTATCTTTTGCTCATATTGTAGCATCATCCTTGGTAAAGGTAGAATGCTGCTCAGTGCAAGGCAGATTCCTGCCTGAGTCACATATTAATAGAGACCAATGCTGTCTCTCTTCATATGGCCCACAGAGGTGTGTCTCTATTCATTTACACCAATATGGACTATGATAGTATCACACTGGTACCTGTGTGTAGAGACTTGAGTGTATTTGTAACTTGGTTGATCCTGGATCCAGATAAGCAACTTCTTACTCAGTCTGGTGAGTGCGGTATCTGTGTGTCATACAATGGCATCTGCAATGATTAGAACACTGGGGAATTTGTTTGCTTGCTCATGAGCTTTGCTTTTGCAGCTCCAGTGGGTGTAGGTATGCATATGTTGTTTGGTGTTACTTTTGATGAATGCTTTAGAGATTCCTGAAGGCAGGCATTATCATTTATAAGTTTAGGTCTTTGAGGTTTTGGAAGATTGTTTTTATTGCCTTAGCATATGTTGGTTTGTGTGTGTAGTGGACACCCTATGTAGCATGTGTGTTCTTGACAGCCTTGTAAGTTTGAAAGATTTTAGCCCCCAGTGAAATAGTGTAAGTACATGTCTCACATCTTGTCCTTGTTTCTTTAAGAATTATAGAGTTGTCTGTAAACATGAGACAATTGCTATATTGTCTCAGAGTGCCCATATCTGCCATGCTGGCTAAAGAGATATTTGGATATACATATCCGTGTTGTCTAGACCTGTGTCTCGATGGGCTACTGTAGGATGTGGACTGGGTTTTACAGAGTTCTTCTAAAATAGTCTCTGGATTTTTGAACTAGAGTGTGAAGCTTGGCTGTAATGATTGTGACTGTTGAAGTGACTCCCCGACCCCATGTGGAAAATGGGAAAAAGGGGTGATGGATGGATGGATGGATGGATGGAATAGTTTAGATAGTGCTGAGATACAATAATAGCGTTGCTCAATGTGCATATTTGCTGCTCATTGTTATAGACTCAGTAAGTCACAGGTTATACTTTTAAGGGTACTTTTATAGATATAAAGTTTATTCCCTAGACATTTTCCTCTGTACAATGCACTGCTAACCAATGCTGTGAAGTAAATAGCTCCACACAAATAACCCAAATTTATACCAGTAGAGAAAAACAGAAAAACTAACAACTGAGCCCTCCCAGCAATAAAATTAACTTCAATTTGAGCCCTTTAGTAAGTTCCTATTTCTTTCTGTCTCTCAGGCTTTTGAGCTACTGGGTCAGAGTTCCAACTAATCTTGTAAAAATAAAGTACAGACTGAATGGCATGCCTTAATGCTGGTGTTATTCCTCCTTATGAGTATTATCGTAGAGAACATTGTTGGTTCAACTTGTTTGAGTCATTATCTTTAAACTACAGAATCATTCAGAGGTAGGGCAGAGTTCAACAGTTTTTAACAGTCCGTGGTCATACGTTCACAACAGAATAAGCATATAGACGTCCAGATTTTAAGGAATGCCCAGATTTTTACCTAATATTTTTGGTTCTGTTCTTCATAACATTTTTGGTTTTCTAGCAAATCACTGAGGATTGAAATCATTAAATAATGACCCACAGTTGAGTTTCTGACTTCATATCTTTCACAAAATGCATGCTAAGATAAAACCTGTTATTCTAGCAACTTTAAGAGCAATATTTTAAATCTGCCCCTTTTTGGGGTCTTTACCCCCCCCATTATTTTAGGCTTTGTCCAGATTTCTTGGGCAAGGAGGTTAAGAGGTATGGAATTCAGCTGTCTGGTTGGTGTCTACATGGAGACTTGCATGTTCTTCCTGGATATTCATGTTTTCCATCACATTGTCTCAGTTTCTGAAAGTATGCTGCTAAATTAGGTAGAGTAAATTGTGTATATATGTAAACATACATGTACCTTAGCATTTTATTTCCCTTTTAACAAATGATTACATTTAATTAATGTTTGTGGACATCAGCTAGGAAGTATAATAAATGAAATGAAACCAGCTACCACCATTATGGAGTTAAGGAACAAAAGAAATGCATATGATGTACAGTTCTGACTTTCTTTTGAGCCTGTCACAATTGATGCTTTGATACTTGTGAACCATGTTTTAGACTTCTTTTAATAGAAGTTGAATCCAGAAAAAAAAATAACATTATATTTTAAACAGCAAGCTATGACTTCTAATTGCCACCTTATTTTAAACCTCTTCAGTGAAGGCTTGAACATGGCATTTTATCTTGAAGTAGGGTTCCTTTAACATAAGGCTATCATTTCTCTATTGCAAGCTCTTACTAAATCATGACTGAATCATTGGACAAATATCACCAGGATTATATGTCTTACTTACAACACACAGCTGGCTTTAGTTATTCAAACTGTCATTTCCTTAAGGCCTAATTACAGCAATCTTCCACACTTAAATGCACATGTAGGTGGGCACTGCCATCTTCATGCACTTTAGAATGCAGCAGCTAGGGAGAGTGCCAGATAGAAATTCAATGCACTGGTGTTTACATTGCAAAATACAATCACTAGTGTGTGTGATTTATGAGCTTTTGTTAAAAAGACTGGTACTGTGCTATCTTAGAGAATTGTCCTTGTACTGAGGTACAGCAATTAGGAAGTTAATCTACAGTGGCAGCATTGGGGGTAGTTCCGATATCAGGGACAAATGGGGAAATAATCTATTGAGTTTCAATGATGGTTTTAAACCCCAGTATTTTGTGTTTGCATTTAAAAGCATTGATCACTAATATTGGATTCATTCGAAGAGCTATATTTGAGCTCACATCCATTTATGCAGGATTACCAACTCATAGACCTGGGTTCTAAATCTGGTTAGGGCAGTGCTGGGCAGCAACAGCAATATCTGCATGGAAGAAAGGCCTGGCAATCTACTTTTATAATATGCCATGAGAACTCTATGTAGGCCTACCCACAAAGTTGCCATGAGTCAATTTCAACTCATAGCATCTATTACATATATATTACATATACATAACTATGTCTGTATGTGCATGTATATCTGTACATGATTCATCAGCATGCAGAAACATCAAAGGAGATTATACTGATTTCTGCATGTTGAAATAAAACCAATCACTTCTCTTTTTTCAGATACAATTTATCAGCAAAAGGGTTTTAGTAAGGTAATATGTAAGGCTGGTGCAAGGGGAAGCACCAAGGTTATGATTAGGGTTATGCATGAGTAAGAATGGACAGGGGGCACAAGACAGCATAAGTCCATAGGTAGGATTTACTATCTAGGAGTTCCACATGGCTATAGTGAGCCTAGCCATATAACACAGAGAATTTAGTGGTTATATTTTCCACCTTGGTCAGTAAGGGCTATTTTGCTTACACTGAGATTAAATTTCTGGGTAACCATTTAATTGTCAAGGCAGAATTTGAATGAGACCTATGTCTTTGCAAGACAATCTTGTTCTGTGTGTAGTGATGAAGAATGTATCTCTTCATGAGATCCTCTTTATGTTGTAATGATAGCTGACATCCTTGAAGTAAGTATTTTTAATATTACCAGTAATTCTGAGGTATAGGAGGCTTAATAGCATGAATCTTTTGTGGCCTGGAAGATGTGAAATAGATTAGCATGTAAGAAATGGTATGGGCAGGTATAATCAAAAGGGTTTTAGCCTGTCCAGATAGTTAATGGCACTTAGTCTTTTAACTTTTTAATCACAGACTTTAGCTATCTTTCTAGGAGGCAATGTGTTTTGAGAGATACATTCCAAATAATGCATTATATTCCATAAATGTTGTGACACAGAAGAAATAAGAATGGTATTATAACTTCCTTAAACCTGGAGTATGTTTGATAATTAACGGGGCAAGATTGAAGGATTTTCTATCTGTAACTTATATTCTTCTAGAATACAACAATTGAGGTAAACAGTATACATTTAGAAGCAAGTGGGTCAAAATAGTTAGTACAGACAGGATTGTTCAGTAGTATCCTTTACATTTTCAAAGATCAACAAGGTAATAGGCTTGTAGATCATTTATTTTTCTGATTCTGAGGCTGACCAAGATGCATTTCAAGAATTTCCAGATGCTGTTAGTAATCTTATATGATGACAGATGCTATGGTTGGTGGTGTAGCCATTCTTCTGGGGAGGCAGCATGACATCTGTTCAACTGAGATCAGATAAATACCCCATGGAGAAACTAAGGATGAAAAGGTTTAGGATCAGGGTTTATCAATGTGGCACTTTATCAATAACCCGTGACTGGGTGTGGTTAAAGCTTTGTTTACTCATGGTTTGCATGGTTTGATCACAAGGGTGAAGCCCATAAGACTGTTTAGTTTACCCAAAACACACTGACACAGACTCATCCTTACGGTGATTACTGAGTTTACAACTGGCATGCTGATTGGCCTGCCCAATCAGCATGAATGTTTTAAGTATTAATTATGTTTCATTGTGTAATATTTATTAGACAGGAGACATGGAAAATTGTCTGAGTTCATGCAACTACTGATTTTTGGTTTTGTACAGAACTTCTGGAGTTTGGCCCTTACTGATTTTTGGTTTTGTACAGAACTTCTGGAGTTTGGCCCTTACTGATTTTTGGTTTTGTACAGAACTTCTGGAGTTTGGCCCTTACTGATTTTTTTGGGAGGGAAGCTCAGTGATACAAGCAATGAACCACAGGGGTGAGTGTGAGACATGAAACTGGAAGAGAATTTATCTGCTTGGATGTTGGCTATGGCTTTGGGATTGGAAAACGTATACTTGAGTGGGGCTTAGTGAAGTTTGGGAGGTACTTTTAATACTAATAGTACACATAAAAAAGGCCTTATATTAATCCTTTCAAATGGTGGCAGAAACAGAATATACCTTTCACAAAGTTAAATTAATTAGTGTTCATATACTTTCTTACCCTTCCCAATGGTATAGCTGAGTTCTTTGCTGGCTTGCCCAGTACATTATTATGGTGAGAAGAAGGGACTGTTTTTACAACACAATTGTTTCATTCTTTTTATGGAGTACATTTATTCAGAAATTCCACAATAGGAAATTAATTTTGATTTTTCCCATTTTATGTATTCTGAATGGAGGCATAATTCTCCGCACATTAGGTAAAATGGTTATAGAAATTAAAGGTATACATAGCAACATTAGTGAGTAAGGTAGGAGAGGGGTTAGGAATTTTGAATTTCTTCGTGCTCTCAGACAGGGATATTTGGTTGGTACTAGAGTAATCTGCGAGTATGGTAGAGTTAAAGGGCAAGATAGAACCAAGTAAGGCAGGGAGAAGAACATTTTCTAGCACTTTACTATGTGATATCTCTTACTGAAACAAAGTTGGTAGCTCATTGTTTTTTGATTATGTTTTCCATTATAAATACTTTATATAGTTCTTTGTTACTTTATTGATATCAAAGTCACTGCTACTGTTCTCTGTTTATCTTTGTATACTGTATTCCCATGCATATATGTTAACATGTTATAACTTTCTAATTTGACTTTTACCACTTGGTCTCGGTCATGCCTGAAAAAGATCTTTAGACCAGCTAGCCCACTCTATTAACAAATGTCTGTAAAATAAATAAATAAACATAATAAAAAACAGTTTTGTTTCAGCCGCATTCAAGGAAAGTATAACATTAGCAGTGATCAGACCTGTAGCTAGCCTATCTTGCTCCCAGTACAGTTTCCTGATCTGTTTCCCATTCAACTTCTCTTTTAACTTGAAATAGTAGCAAACTGCTTGCTACAAATGTAACAAGTTGCTTTTCAATAAAACCCACAAAGTGCTTCAGTGCTTCAGACTTCACCACATTTACAGTATTGGCACTAACTTCTTAATTCCATTACTGTAATCTCACAAATGGCAGATTATGTGCCCTCATACCTTGAGCCAGAGGAAGATGCCTTCTTTGCCGCATTCTGACTATGCTTTTGGCAGGGGTGCAGAAAGATGTAACATCTGTAAGTATGACTGCTTTTATTTACTGTTACTAGGATGTGTAAGAGTATTGTACAAGAGACATGAGGTAATAAGGAAATAATACATACAGATACTTCCAAGTTGCTCCCAGATGGTTAACTGGTTCACAGGAACAGTATCCTGATATGCAGGGAGTGTTGTCAGTATGCTGAAACAAGCTTAGTAATTACATATATATGCATATGTCTGACAGCCAGAAAAGCCTCAAGATAGGGTAATTTTTTTGTTTAGATTCCTAGCACTGAGAATTGTCACCATCATGTAAACTAGTTTGGAATTTGCAAGCATATACAAGAAACAGACCTTGCTTAAAAAGGCACTATGTAGCATTTTTATAGGGTGTTTCTTTCCTTTTATTTATTTTTTAATTTTTTTCTGCTATTCTTTATTTCTTTCTTTCAGTTATTTTGCAAATTTGTATTGTGGATACATTTCATATTTTCTTTCTCAATTTTCTCCTGTTCATCTTCCTATCATTTTATTTTTGTCTTGTATTGTTGGGGGGGGGTTGTCATTTTTTTGTTTTTGTGTATGTTTTCTTCATACTTGTAGTAGACAGCATTTAGTTAACATTTACTGTAGTGATTCTTTTCTTTTCTGGTGAGTTGGAGTTTCTCTGTAGTTTTACTTCTTATTGTGTGTGAAAGATATGGACATTGGTTGCTCTTATGGCCTTGATGGTTGTATAGATGTTTGTTGAACTGATTCTCAGCTTGTCTGAATTTATTAACATTTTACATTTATTGCTATTGTTTGTATACGTTATATGTATGTCTGGATATCACAGTGAATGTCAAATGAAATTTAATAAAGATATATATTTTTTACTGTTATATAACTTTGTGTTTTGGAGTTTAGTTTCTTTGTCTATGATGTGTGCTTTTGGTATGCAAAAAAAATTAAAAATAGAATTTTTTTTGTTTTTTAATTTATTTTTTTTTTTTATGCTCAAAGTTATGAAACTTCGGTCATATGAATTTCGAAGTATCGGAAGTTCAATAATCTGACATAGATCCATATCTATATAGATATATATATATATATATACATATATATATATATATATATATATATATATATATATATATATATATCTTGGACATTAGACCAAGAAAACTCAGACATCTCCAAGACTTTAGGCTACCGACCCTCCTTCATTTACAAAAAATACAAAATTGCTCAAACATACTTTTGAATCGAAGATCAAATTCAAAACCCCAACCACAGGCGCACTCCCAGGCATACATCAATGCGGCCACTGCCACTGGTGTGAGTTCATTACTTCTCCAAAGCCGACTTCACACTTCTAAAGACTATATATATATATATTTATGTATTTTATTTATTTATTTAAGTTTCATGACTGGGGAAGTCCACTGGGTCAAGAAGAGCCCATTTTCAGTGGAGGCCCGAGGAGAAAAGCTCCACAGTAATTGTAGGTTACATTTCACATGTTACAACAGGACATAGGTCATACAGCTAATTAAACATTTACAGATAAGCTCCATGATATTTGCAATTGGCTTGTCACAATGTTACAAAAATGAAAAGAAATAATTCAATACAGAAATTTCAACATTTACATAAAGTGAATATTTTTGTTATAAACTCAATTGTAGGTTTAACATTTCAAAATATATAGCTACTAGCCATTAGTAAGCTAGGAAAATATTATACATGGAGAGGCTAATAGTATAATTGAGATTGGAGACTATAGTACAATAGATATTAGATAGAAAATTAGTTTTTGTTAGGGGAGGGATTGTTTTGGGTGGGATGAAGTAATAGTAGAGGTAGTTGGATGAGTCAGTCCAAGGTGGAATGGGAGGGGGGTTAAGTTGGAGTCTGGCAAGGGCATTCCCATTTGGAAGAAAGATGAGAGAGTAGCTGAGATTTGAAATTTTTACAGTTAGGTAGGTTGCATAGGTCTTTGGGGAGAGATTTCCACTGTTTAGCTAAGGAGTGGGACAACAGTAAATGGCCAGGAGGTCGTGCAGGTTTGTGGACCTGAAGGAGATTTTGGTTTTTGGATCTGAGTGAGCGGTTGAGAATGTAATGTTTTAAGGCAGTAGCTTAGCTAGGCAATTGGCAGGTTTAAAGATGAGCTTGTGGGCAATGGTGAGTTGTAAGTAACTATAGTAGTTGGGTAGTTCAAGCCAGTTGAGGGTAAGGAGGGAGTGGCAGTGGTGGAATGAGTTTTTTGAATTGGTTGCAAATTTGGAGATCTTGTGGTAGCAGGATTCAGGTTTGGACCAAAGGCCAAGATGGAGATTGGTGAAAAGAGGGGAACCATACATAAGGGAGAGGAGTAGGAAAGTGGATAAAAGAGTTTGGTAGGTAGGGGGGCTTAGGAAGTGGTTGTGCCTGTAGAGGAGACCTAACTTTTGGTGGGTTTTCGTGATTGCGGAGCAGATGTGGGTGTCAAAGTTTAGTTCTTCATTAATAACGATGCCAAGAAGCTTGGTGTTGGGAACAATTTCAAGGAGGGTGTTGTTTTGGCTCTATATGGTGAATGTGGATTAGTTGGAGTTTTTGGTAGGGGAAAAAAACATTAGTTTGGTTTTATTTGCATTTAGTGCCAGATGGTTAGACTGCATCCAGGTTTCTGTTTTGGAGAAGGCTAGTTGGGTTTTTGCTAGGAGCTCGGAAGGAACAGAACCTTGTGGGACACCTGTGGGTATGGGAAGGAAGGAAGAGGTTGAAGTTTTCCATTGGACAGCTTGTTGGTGTTTGGACAAGTAGCTGGAAAACCAGGTGATGGTAGTGGGAGAGAGGTATAGGGTGGAGAGTTGGGATATAACTAGGGTGTGTGAGATGGTGTCAAAGGCCTTTGACAGATCTAGGAATAGTGTGGATATGAACTTGTCTGAGTCACATTTGAGGTTTATGGTTTCAAGAAAGGAAAGAAGGGCAGTCATGGTGCTGTAGCCAGGGTGGAAGTCGTGTTGGGTAGGGGAGAGGAGATTGTTTAGTGTTAGGTGTGCCATGAGTTGTGCTTGCATTGTTTTCTCTAGTATTTTAGAAAAAGGGCAAAGGATGCCAATAGGCCTGAAGTTGGTGGTATCAGTATTTTTGCCACCTTTGTGGAGGGGGATGATGTAAGCATGGCACCAAATAGAAGGGACATATGATTTTTGTATGGATCTATTTATAAGAATACAGATGAGATAGGCGATGCTGTCTGCAGATTGTTTGAGAAAGGTGGGTGGAAGGAATATATCTATATATATATATATATATATATATATATATATATATATATATATATATATATATATATATATATATATAGATATATATATATATGTACGTGTGTATGTGTGTATATATATTTATATATATACATATACACATGTATGGCTATATATATGTATATATATATATATATATATATATATATATATATATATATAATATATACATACACACATGTATACATATGTGTGTATATATATATATATATATATATATATATATATATAGTTACACACATGTGTATGTATAAATATATATGTATATATGTATATATATATAGATATATATATATATGGGTCTACTTAGAAACCCTAAAGCTCACTTACCTGACTTTCAAAACACCAAGATGAAAAAAACGAAACACCAGAAGACCGACCGCTCAAAACACTGACATTAAACTACAGTTAAGTAACTGCAACCCGGCAAACAAACTAAAACAAAAGCAAAGAAAGCCCACCCAAAAAAAAATCAAGTAGACAGTCCTACACATCTGATCTCCCTCCTGTCCGTGTACATATATCACCCAACCACCCAACCTAGTGTTTAAAAGTTAAGAAAGCCAATTCTATCACCTTTGCCTTATATTTCTTGTCACAGTGCAAAAACCACAAGGGCTGCTTTGCATTTCTATGCCTTTCAGCTAGGTTTCACTAACATATTTGGGAAAAATGACAACCTCTAGTAATGCCTCTAGATTTCAGCATTTTGACCCATAATTGTCAACATAATATTATCAATTCAAGAACAATATATGTGTCACCTTGTAATGATTTGAAAGTGTCATTTTTACATGTTTTGCAGTTATCTGTTAAATGATATATAAAAGACATCTCTACACTATGCAGGGATAAATTCATGAGTATGACACAGCACCCCAAGTATGATTATCAGTTAGAGTGCCTGCAGGATCCCACAAGTTAGTATGGAGATAAGCAAAGGATGTTAGTTACCCTATCCTGTGGGGATGGAGGTGGTTCTGCTGCTTCACAACTTTCTTGACACCAACCAGGAACACTAACTGTTACACCAGTATGGTATGAGACTTTCAGCATGTGGCAAATGTCTGCATCCATTTAAGAAGAGAGAATATGCGGAGGTGTGGTCCCTGCAGCTAGCAGCATGGAAGTGGAGAAAAGTGAGTTGCCACAAGGAAAGGAGGTCTTGCAATGAGGGAAGGAAGATCATTCCACTGTATTGTTAACCAGGCCTGCTCTCCACCATCAAATGTTTGCATGGCTCTCTAGGATCTACATGCCTTTAGAATTCATACTGCAGTGATTTTGTTAGTGCTAAATTAATTTTTATGCCACAATAGTATAATAATGTTCTTTACAAATTAATGTTCTGGAATATCATTATAAACCACTGGCACAGACAGACTACAAAGAGGCAGAAAGACAGTCTGTAATGAATGAAGCCTAGGCCTGCCAGCCTTCTCTCTATTGTGTATGCCTTTCAATAGGGATTGCACTAGCGTGAATTTCATTGCAGAGCTGCTACACAATGCCACATATTTTTCATAAGCCACACCATATGTGATTTCAAAAAATGCCATACCTGCTTCTACTGCTAATGTGTGCAAATGAGGAAGTGTACAAATTCTGTCGGATAGTAACGTCAGTTGCTATATGCATGCAACATACCAAAGGTTACTTATTATACTTCAGACTATTACATGGAGGGCTGTAATCTTACATAGTAGATGCTGTTTTATGTAGACATCTATGTTAAAGAATACAAAGCAGTTAGATTCTCTTGTGTAATGGCCTGCAAAAGAACTGGAATTTTTTAATACTAAGTGCAAATTAACGGACTTTGGAAAAAAATAACAGCAGGTACACCTTTGCAATAAACTGTCATATCTTATTGATGGTATGTAGTGTTAGAGATCTGGGGGTAAGTGTTGTCAATTTATGGACTTTGAGGATAATACATGCAGTATAATTAGGAAATGTTATTACACCTTAAGGGATATGTTAAGAAGAATTGTTTCCTGAAGCAAGGAAATATTACTACCTTATTACAAGTTTTAAACTTTAGTTATTCATATGGATATAGGGGATCTTATTTTGATATATAACTGCTTCATTAATGAAATATTAGTATCAAATATTGGTATATCATTTGTGTGTGGGACTAATAATACTTGTTTTCTGGCAATTCCAATTGTACTACACATTACATGTGAAGAAACACATTTTCTTGTTAGAGCACTAAGTTACAGAACAGCTTATGGTAGCTATCATATCATAGCTATGCCATGTCAATACTGCAAGATTTCCCTTTGGTGTAAAAGGTTGCAGGTTCTACTCCCACACTAGGAAGATGGATTGCTAATACTGCAGTATAAGATAAGGGGAATATTGCACTCCTGAGTGTGTCATCTTTTTGATGAGATGTTAAACTGAGGTCACTAGATCGAGTGGATGTAAAAGATAACACAGCACCTATTGAAAGAGTAGGGGAAGTTCATTGATTCCCTGGCCAAAATTTTATAGTAGTATAGTATAAAATATCACCTTGGGTCTCCCCTGAAAAGAAGCTACTAGCCTAGTGGGACTACACAGACAAAGAATACATAAAATGCCATTAGCTTAATTTTAAATATCAAATGTGTTACAGCACTGGAGAAAAGGCATATGACACAGATTTCTAAGGACTGAAAAGCCTGGATAATCACAGTTGATTCAAAAACCTGGATAACCACAACTGAAGCATCATGCCTGTGGCAACCTGTAGATGTTTGTGAAGCACTCTGGATTTTGGTGTGCAAATATACTGTCTGATAGCCTTCAGTCCTGCTCCACTGTACCTCGTTGCTTATGAACAGGGCTCTAAGTTCCACAGTGTGTTGGCCAGCTCCACCCTTCTCCCATTATGTAATCTGCAGAATTATCATTTCCTAGGCTTATAGCAGCAGAGTTTGTATGCATTGCCTTTTTGACTTTTTTTTTTCTTTAGAATCCTGCCCTTTACAAAAACATAATTCTGTAAAATATTAAAGCAATAACATATGAAGTATAAAATCATGAAATGTTGGTACTCTTATTACCTCAAAAGGTTTAATTTAATAAACTACAGCCATCTGCCAAAAACAAAGTAGAAAATACTGACCAAGCAAAATAAATAAATAAATAAATTCATATAAAATAAACAAACAAAAATTGCAATGAAAGTATTGTTCCCCTCTACTCATCACTCATTAGACCCATTATGGAGTACAACACTCCTTTTGGTATGTACCTCACAAGACATCTACAACAACTGGAAAGGCCGCAGAAATACCTCACAAAGAGGATTACTGGCCTCAAACAGATGCTCTATGCAGACTGTCTAAAAAAACTCCAGCTTTACTCCGTCACATATCGCCTACTCAGAGGTGATCTCTGCCTAACATACAAAGCTATGTCAAACCCAGAGCTGTTGGACATGCTCCACTTAAAGAAATCCCAATCCCTCCGAGCTACACGCTCTAGGGACCTAAACCTTGTCACCACAATAAACAGAACATGCCAGAGGGATAGATTCCTGTCCCAGAGACTTCCCATACTCTGGAATAAACTACCTATCTATATCAAACAGAGCTCCTTATTAGAACTCTTCAAGAAAAATCTTGATGATTGGATGGGAAATAGGAAATTCACCCCGGGGATCACGTCTGTGACTCTGTTTGACAGTGGCACAGGAAAATAATTTTCTTGGGTGGCAAAAGCCAGGGTACCTTTTTGGCTGGGCTTGTATAGGCCCAAGGGCCGATAGCCTAGTACCTACCTATGAACCTATGAACCTAAATACTAAAACTCACCAAGGAAAATATGGAATCAAATGATCCTATGTTCTTTTTTCATGGCTGACAAAACAGAAGAGTAATAGTAGGTGACATACTTATGGTCACAGTATCTACAAGTATAACCAGTAAGATTTTAAGGCATACCACCAACTCCTCATTCTAACCCATCAGCCCTGTTATGGTATTAATAAATCTACTCAGAACAAGCACATTACTCCAAGCTTGCTATAGCTGTATCAGGTGTAAGCTGCAACATGGTAAATCTCATCCTACATGCCTCTACACACTTAATCAAAGTTACACCAAAGGTATACAAAACACTTTATACATGTGTGTTGGTGAGGGGGGAGAAGTTCTGTGGGATGCTTAAACTTCTCCAGCACCACAGAATGGTCTTAAAGTAAATTCTCAGTCAACTCTGGTTACTTTCAATCCAGTAGCTGAGCAATCAAAGGCCCTTACCCTGAGTCTATCCTTAATGCCCACCTTACTCTAGATTGTTTGCTACTGCCCACATTGACCCTTGCAGTAATCTGTAGCTTCCTTCAGCATGGTAGCTAATAAAACCCTTATAACCTCACAGTTCCAGATGTAACTCATAATAGTCAGACTCCTCCTGCTCATTTCCTGTTGGAGACTGACTCCTCCTCCTTCACCCTCCCCTTGTTTAGTGACTGATGCCAGATGCATCCATCTACCAACCTGTCAGGGGTCAGAGACATGTAACTTTCCACTCTATTCAGATTGTGAAAAAGAGAAAGGATGAGTGATTTCTTCCAGAACATACTATTTCGGAGGAAATCCAGAATTAAAAAAGGAGGCAATGATCATTCAAGCTTCTTCTGGGTACAGCAAAAAGTATATTTTCCACAATTAATGCTGAATACCCTACAAAAAATATATATACAGCAAGTCTTTAGTCTACCAGCATTCATCTTGGCAGATGATTGCAACCTTCCTTTAAGTAACCTGTGTCATCATCTTTCCTTCTCCACTGTGCATGTTATCACTTTGTGTCCTGATATGCCTCCTCCCCTCATGCTCACCTTTACCTCCTTTCAGCAGTCTACATCCTTTCTCTGCACTTTTAGTGATCAGAATTCCAACCTCTCTTTTCATCCATGCACAATGATCTGAGCTCCCAGCATACTCTCCAGAGATGAGGTACACACCCCAGTTCTTTATAGCTGGGTATATGCTGGTAGTAAATGCATAGAAAGAGAAGATAAAAACTGTTACACTGATTGAATGGTGCTGTACATCCTTAGGAATGCATTCAGTTCTTAGCCATGCTGTTGATATGGTGCTTAGGAACAAGTCTGTGCTGTCAGTGATACCAGACTCATTAGTTTCTTATCAGCTGCAGTGCTAAGTAGGAGGGGGAAGAAAGAATCAGCTAATGCAGATCTCTTTAAGCCAGGCAAGTAGTGTTTTTTGGCTGAACTGGAGCTTCGTGACATGTAGACTGCTTGGTGAGCATCCTGTGGCTGTGTGCATTGATACTTATGTTACCAGATGAAGGGGCATGCACACAGCATGTGAAGGGGCATGCACACAGCACATGAAGGGACATGCACACAGCACATAGGAGTGCAGGAGATGGACACAGCATCAATGCATGTCACACCCTGCAGAGCTTGGTGAGCATCCAGTGGCTGTGTGCATTGCTACTTCTGTTACCAGATGAAGGGGCATGCACACAGCACATAAAGGGACATGCACACAGCACATGAAGGGACATGCACACAGCACATGGGAGTGCAGGAGATGGACACAGCATCAATGCATGTCACACCCTGCAGAGCTTGGTGAGCATCCGGTGGCTGTGTGCATTTCTTCTTCTCTTACCAGGTGAAGGGGCATGCACACAGCATATGAAGGGGCAAGCACACAGCACATGAAGGGGCATGCACACAGCACATGAAGGGGCATGCGCACAGCGCATGAAGGGACATGCACACAGCACATGAAGGGGCATGCACACGGCACATATGAGTGCAATGAGATGGACACAGCAATGCTACATGTTAGACCCAGCAGAGTAAGGGAAGTGATCCATGTCCACACTGCAGGTCCTCTGCAAAAAAAAAGGATCTTTCCTTCCTCTTTTCTAATTCATGCGAAAGGATTAAGAATGTCATGGTAGGTATGAGGGTAAGAGTAAAACAGAATTACATGAAAAAGAAGAATGTATCAAACTGTTGCAACATTCTTTTTTTTGGATTTATCCTTCCTATGCATTCACAATTTGTAGTGGCAGGACCCTTCTTGAACTTTCAATACATTACTGAGTTACTTTTTATTTCTTCTTTTTACTGATTTATGTTGTATTTTATTGTTTTTCCTGACAAGAAAGTTCCAAACTGGCTTCTTCATGCACTAAAGCTTTACCCTGGAAATCATTTAAATGATAAGTACAGTTACCAAAGTTAATAGCTCAGTACATTCAGCACAATGTACTGGTGTGATAACATATTTCACGGCACAGGACCCGTGTGATGATCAGATACTTTTTCTGAAAGCAGTGTATCTATTTTAGCTACCAAATGAAGCAACAGCATCAGCAGTTCTCTAGAAAGAGGTGTGAAAGTAATAATAAATCTAAGAGCCTTATTTATTCTACAGTTAATTAAATGGACAACACCAATGATTGTACCGTTGATGATCTCATTTAGCTATAGCGCCGTAAGCATTTTGAGCCCTAGGAAGCCATTATGTGATACTGACTGGGAAGACAAAGTACTGTTCTGGGACAACTAAAGCAAGGTTTTTATCACAGGATGAGCTACCAACTGTCAGTATAATCATCTTTTTGATAGATATGAAACTACCGAATCAAGGGGCCTGTAGTACAAAAAGAAAACATGCAGCGATCTTATTTTGCTTCTTTAAACATACTTCTGGCATGTCATACAGTGTGAAATTCCTCATCAAATTTTTTTCTAGCGAGTTAAATGAAAGGTCTAAGTGCTGAATACAGTAAGCTAATAAATTAATAATGCAATTAAGGACAAAAAAGTGCATTGCAACTCTAGTCTTAAAAAGCATTAGTGATTATTCCACAATTCTTGTTGTACAAAAGTATATACATGTATTGTAGAGAAACACTTTTCCTGTAGTTATAACAGCAGTATTTTGGAATAAAACAAAAGAACACAAGAATTGCATCTGTAAACATATGTATGAACATATTTCTAGTTACACTAAAGTTTTTGACTGTTAAAGGGGCAGCATTCTTATAAGTTCTTAATAGTAGTGCTGGTATTGTATTACTGTGTTTTGAACTATATGTCCAAATGATCTGCATGGCTTAATAAATAATGAGACAGCTCTAGGTCATTAAAAGTATGTCTAATACAAATTTTCTCACACTCCTCTAGAGGGGGATATGCTCCAAATAACCAGTCACTACAGCAATTTGCTCCAGGCTTGTTGCAATATGTGCATAACATAATTTTTTTTTCTTGACTGGACAGATGAGGAACTAATCTACTCTCATTCCTGGACTGTTTGCTACATGATGTTGATAACAGTCTGACAGTCTCCATCTGTCAATTAATGACAATGTCAGAAAAACAGGTAATTCACTTATTAGATAATCTGGCTTTGTGGATGAGGTCTTCAACTACTTCTGAGACATTTTCTTTTATTGTCTGGCCATGCACAATTTCTGAAAATACACTGTAAAAAGACTGCACTGGGTCACTACTGAAACCTATATAAAACAAGGATGCTAGTGGATTCCTAAAATTATATGAAATTATATTTGAACTTCAGAATTAAAGAAAAGTGAGACATGTCTGAATGAGTAATTTCCAATAAAGAAGCTTATTTAGATTTTTCCTTATTTAACATCAAAATTCTACAAGGAGAAATTTATCAATTCAGTTAGGGTGTGCCCCTCCAGCCATTGCATAAGTCATCTATCCTTACCTATATTGTTTTTCTTAAAATGGCTGACAAATTCATTAATAATGCAAATAAAGCTAAATGGCTGTACCACTGAAATCTTCCCATTGAACTTTAAGACAATGAGCTTTGTAACCATCTCTTCCCCTTTCAATTTACAACCAGCAACAACAAATGTAGTCTGGCGTCACTCTGTGAATAATAGATAAAGAACCAGTTATGACCCAGATGCTCTGCTTTTGAACAGTAACCTCAGTGCTGGACAATGGTACTGATGGAGCAGAAGGTGTAGAAGACTAAAGACTACTCACATCTCCATCTGGTAAGGGTACGGTCATTGATCTGGTGGCACACATTCCTCTAGTAATCTTTGGGGGACCAAATATGGGGTGGATGCACTTTTCTACAAGGAGAGCATTTTTTTTTCCCTGGGTTACTTCACACATTAAAGCAGGTGGCATAATTTCACAAACGCCACATCTTCCTTTCCTCCCTTTGCTGACTGTAGAGATATTAGGCTGAAGTAAAAACCTCTTATGGCTGCCTAGATGATGCACTCCCATATCTGCGCTCTTGTATATTTATTCAGAAAAAAATAGTTATTGCTGATGTGGTTACTGGCCCCAGTGTCAGTAGAAAAAAAGAAGCATAAAGTTGTCTAATGGAATGGAATGGAAAGGAAAAGAAAGGAAAGGGAAAAAGGAAAGGAAAGGAAGGGAAAGGAAAGGGAAAAAGGAAAGGTAAGGAAAGGAAGGGAAAGGAAAGGAAAGGAAGGGAAAAGAAAGGAAAGTAAAGGAATGGAAAGGGAAAGGAAAGGAAAGGAAAGGAAAGGAAAGGAAAGGAAATGAAGGGAAAGGAAAGGAAAAGGAAAGGGAAAGAAAAAAGGAAAGGAAATGAAAGGAAGGGAAAGGAAAGGAAAGGAAAAGAAAGGAAAGGAAAGGAAAGGAAGGGAAAAGAAAGGAAAGTAAAGGATTGGAAAGGGAAAGGAAAGGAAAGGAAGGGAAAGGAAATGAAAGGAAAGGAAAGGAATGGAAAAGGAAAGGGAATGAAAAAAAGGAAAGGAAATGAAAGGAAGGGAAAGGAAAGGAAAGGAAAAGAAAGGAAAGGAAAGGACATTTTTATTTGCAATTTTGAAATAAAAGGGTCACCAGCATACGGTGGCTTTCTCTCATCTTCCTTCAACTTTTGACTCCTTCTTCAGCCACTCCATTATGAATGACTGAAGCCACTCCATTTTGAATGACTGAAACCCTCCTCAATGCCAGTTAGGCAGCTATTCCACTTTCTAAATCTATAATGAGTTGGCTATACAATTGCATAAAGTCTTCTTTTTCCATGAGCCTTCCAGAGTTGTGGAAAAAACTGCAATAACAGAACTGCCCCATCTTCAGAAATACCAACCCCATGTTCAAAAAATAGGGAAAATGGGTATTGGATAGATGGATATGACATACAACATGGGTTAAGTAAAGGTGTTGGGGGCAGCTACAGCATAGACAAAGGGGAAACAACAAGTACTCATTTTAGCACGTTCAATGCATTTACTATATCTAATTTTTAATAATCCTGTACAGTCTATAAGAGATTAACCTGAAAACAAGACAGGACTGAATGTTATTTGTATGGAACAATGTGGCAATGCAATAGACTACAGTGATGCTTCCTACAGTTATTTCACAATCTCCATGGGAGTGCCACAAACAGCTTCTAATGTTAGCCACTATGGCTATCTTTTATGTTGCTGCAGTGAGACTGATGGATTACCAGAAAATATGTGGATGGTTGCTTTGTTGCTGTTTGAGACATCCAAAAGGAATTCCACCAAGACATTAACAGACCTGAAAAATGGCTCCTAGGAAACAAGCTAATCCTTACTGTCAATATAATTTTGTGGAAATAATTTATTTTATTTTTATTTTATTTTACATTTGTTGACCAGGATAGTCTGACTGGATGCATGTCCATTTTCAGCGGAGGCCCTGGGAGAAAAGCTCCAAGGGTAAGCAGATACAGAATTACATAATACCAGCATTACATATTACAAACAGACTATTTACAGAGATTACATAAGTAAGCAAGTTAAACAAGTTCCACAGGTTACAGTTAATCCTATGCGCAAGTCAGGATTAAATTAAATTACACAGTAAACTGGTTAGATTTTTACACATTCTAGAGAGAGTTAGCCAGGCTTGATACATTGACATAGCCAGTTAAGTGACAAATGTTTTTTGAGTCTAGTTTTAAATTGACCTAAGGTGGAAAGTAAGGTAATATCGGCTGGAAGAGAGTTCCAGGATATACTTACAGAGTTTGCAAAGAGAGAATCACCAGCTGTGTTATTAATTTTGCTAGTCTGAATTAGTAGTTTGTTAGAGGATTGAAGCGGTATAGGATTGTTATAGGGGGTGATAATATTTTTAAGTGCAGGAGTATTGTCCGGATTATAGAGGATTTTATAGGCCATAACCAGTTGGTTATACTGGATTAGGCTGGGTAGTTCAAGCCAACCAAGCTGATTTAGATTGATGCAATGATGTGTCCTAAAAGGCAGCCCAGTGGCAAACCTGGCAATGTGGTTGTAGTAAATTGAGAGTTTAAGGACAGTCTTGTTTAAATTCGAGAGTAGAGGGGATGCATACAGAAGGGTTGAAAGAAGGTGAGAGCGAGCTATGGCAATTTTAGCTGGAGGGATTAGGAAGGCTTTTATTCTGTAAAGTGACCCTAGTTTTTTACTGATGGTTTTGATAGTTTGGTTAACATGTAGGTCAAATTTTAGATTATTGTCTATGATGACACCTAATAGTTTTGTAGAGGGGTCAGGGGAGATTATTGTGCCATCATTTGATTTTATGGTAAATGTGAAGGTGGTAGACCTACGTGTTTGTGAAAATTACAGCATTTTAGTTTTTTTGGGATTTAGGATCAGTCGATGTTCAGAAAGACTGTTTTCTATTGTATTAAAGGTGGTCTGGGTAGCTGACCATAACTCTACTGGAGATGTGGCTGAGCAAATCAGAGTAGAGTCATCAGCATATTGGATACAGCTGACTTTTGGGATGACAGTATAAAGGTCGTTAATGAAGGTGGAAAACAGCAAGGGCCCTAGTATAGAACCTTGTGGTACTCCAAGGGTGTTAGGTAGAAGGTTAGAGAGTTTGTTCTTCCAGAGGACAGCCTGCTGTCGACCATTCAGGTAGGATTGAAACCATTGAAAGGTTCCAGTATCTAGACAGAATGTTTGCAGGGTGTGGATTAAAAGTTGGTGATCAACCATATCGAATGCCTTGGAAAGATCCAAGAAGAGGGCTGATGATATATAATTATTGTTGCAATTATGATTTATGGTGTTGGTCAAGGCTAGGAGGGCTGAAGTAGTGCTGTGATGAGGACGGAAGCCATGCTGAGTGTCTGCCATAAGGTGATTCTGGATTAGGTGGTGCATGAGTTGTCTCTGAATACATTTTTCCATAATCTTTGCATGTGGAGAGAGTATAGCTATTGGCCTATAATTGGAGAATTCAGTAGAGCTGCCTCCTTTGTGAAGTGGGATTACATAGGATATTTTCCAGATAGTGGGAATTTTAGCTTCTACTATGGTTTGATTGATTAGCATTGAGACGGGGTAAGCAGTAGCATCAGCTGATTTTTGTAGGTACTCGGCAGGGAGTTGATCAGCAGAAAGTGTAGTGCATTTTAATTTTTTGATCAAGGTACGGATAAGTGAAGTGGTGACTGGTTGGAAGCTGAACGCGAGTAGGTTTCTAGGGGTGCTACTTTTAGGACCAGGGGAGCTAGGAGGTAGTTGGCTAGCTAGGGCTTGAATTGTCTCAGTAAAGAATTGGTTAAAACTATCAGAAACATCTTCAGGGGTTTTATCAATAGTTGCAGCAGGGATTGGGGTTGAAGTTTGTCCAGGATGTAGTAGATTATTTAAACCTGCCCAAATCTTCTGAGGGTTATTTTGATTTACTGTCTGTAAATTACAGTAGTATTGTTTTTTGTCTTGTAAAATTGATTTTTTGGTTTAATTCCTGGATTGCCTGTATTTAATGTGATCTTGAGGGTCTTTAGAAGAACGCCATAAAGCCCATGCTTTGTTTCTAATGATAATTTTGAGTTTAGACTCTTTAGAAAGCCATCGGGCAGTTTTTGTCTTGGTTCTCTTTGAACGAACAGGTGCATGCAAATCAAGGATCTCAAGGAATTTGTTGTTAAAGTATGCTACTTCTTCCTCTAAGGGGAGATGGTTTAAAATAGACCAATTACATGAGTTTAGTTCTTGTTGGAATTTGGCAGGGTCAAAGTTTTTATTGTTTCTAACCTTTCTGAGTACGTGTTGTTGGGAATTAATGGTTTTGTGCTTAATTACATATGTGAGAAGGTGATCACTTAGGCCATCAAGGAGGGTACCAGAGGTGTACAGTTGGGGGTGACTATTTATGAGTACCCAGTCAAGTATACTTTCTTTTTGGTTGGGTTTAGTACTATAAATTTAGAGGTACTGGGGGTGGGAGGAAATTGGGGGCAGGGAGGGAAGCGAAGAGAGCCGGAGCATAGCGAGGGCGAATGTAGCGGGGCTATTGCAGTTTACAAGGTTTCCTAAGGTGTCCTAAAGCTATAAGGTTAGTATTATAGCTCTTAATGTAAGAGTCAATTTACTTAAGTTACAGGGGAAGGAGGCAAATGCTCAAGTAGAAAAAAAGAGCCCTATGGCTGACCAATATGGTGACCTGCTTAATTACACAGCACTGTAAGTGAAAGCTTAACAAATGCTTTGTGTTTGCAACCTACTCTGTTTAATTGCTGAGAGAAACTGATTGCAGTCCTGTATACACCGTTTTGTAGGGAGCTGTAGAGTTCAACTAGGAAAAGAGAAAAGCAGAGATTCTAGGGTAAGCATGAAGGCAACAACAGGCAGTTATTTTATAATAATGCATTCAGAAAGGTTTGGTGAAGGGGGTAAAGTAGCATACTTCAGAATGAACTAAGATTTATAGCTAAGAAACCTAAGCAAGAGAGCAATGCAGTAAATAAACATTTGCCAGATTTTAAAGATATACCAAAAAAACTAAATCAATTGTTCACAATTGTAAAACTAGAAAATTGCCAGTAAAAGCACTTCAGGTATAGCTAGCCCAAGTTATTCAAGTCATAAAAGCACTTCTTCAATGTGTGTGTGTGTGTGCAATTTAAACATTAAAAACACATGCAGCAAGTAGGGGCTGTGATTATACACTTTCTCTAGGTACAGGTTCAGTTTAAACACAAATATTACCACAGAAATTCAGTAAAGTCACTTATAAAACATACTTATAGAGCCTCTGAAAAAAAAAATAGAGCTGTCTGTGCAGAATCAGAATTTAGCAGCAGGACATTCAGTTACACAAAATCTCCATACAATGAAGAAACTTTCTCTGAGTCACACCAGGTCAGCCAAGGGGGAAGAGAGAGGGAAATCCTAAGCACCTAGATTTGAAAATGATGCCTGCACTGAATTGTAGCAGTTTAACCTGTTTGAGGAAAGAGGGGGGTGGGGGAAAAGAGAAGGTAGTGGGAGTGGTTACAGGGAATACCCTGATTGACTCAAAACACCACACCAGAGGTAAGTTGAATGTAAGGGCCTAAAATCTGCACTCAGCACTGTGTTACTTGCACTCAGTACTTTAATTTTAATGTTACTTGCACTCAGCACTGTAATTTCACTTATGTTTAGCAAAAAAGACAAACCAACAGTATACAATTTTGGGAATTTTTACAAGGGTTACTTGTTCAAATGTCAGGCTGTTGCAGTTTACAAGGTTTCCTAAGATGTCCTAAAGCTATAAGGTAAGTATTATAGCTCTTAATGTAAGAGCCAATTTACTTAAGTTACAGGGGAAGGAGGCAACCACTCAAGTAGAAAAAAAGAGCCCTATGGCTGACCAATATGGTGACCTGCTTAATTACACAGCACTGTAAGTGAAAGCTTAACAAATGCTTTGTGTGTGCAACCTACTCTGTTTAATTGCTGAGAGAAACTGATTGCAGTCCTGTAGACACCATTTTTTAGGGAACTGTAGAGTTCAATCTGTTTAATTGCTGAGAGAAACTGATTGCAGTCCTGTAGACACCGTTTTGTAAGGAACTGTAGAGATCAATCTGTTTAATTGCTGAGAGAAACCGATTGCAGTCCTGTAGACACCGTTTTGTAGGGAACTGTAGATTTCAATCTGTTTAATTGCTGAGAGAAACTGATTGCAGTCCTGTAGACACCGTTTTGTAGGGAACTGTAGAGTTCAATCTGTTTAATTGCTGAGAGAAACTGATTGCAGTCCTGTAGACACCGTTTTGTAGGGAACGGTAGAGTTCAATCTGTTTAATTCCTGAGAGAAACTGATTGCAGTCCTGTAGACACTGTTTTGTAGGGAACTGTAGAGTTCAATCTGTTTAATTGCTGAGAGAAACTGATTGCAGTCCTGTAGACACTGTTTTGTAGGGAACTGTAGAGTCCAATCTGTTTAATTGCTGAGAGAAACTGATTGCAGTCCTGTAGACATCGTTTTGTAGGGAACTGTAGAGTTCAATCTGAGTCATACCAGGTCAGTCAAGGAGGAAGAGAGAGGGAAATCCTAAGCACCTAGATTTGAAAAAAAATAATGTTGACAAAGACAGAATTTCTCTCATTTTATTAATGTGCAGCACTAATCCAAAGGTAGTTACTAGTCTTGCAGTCCAGGGGACCATTGAGGAGCCAAATGTCCAATTGCCCCCAAGAATGAACTGTTAATTCAGTTACTCAAATCATAGAGTGGGGAAAGAAGGCTGAGGGACTCAAACCCTGAGCCACAGGAACTAGCTCATTAACAGCTCATAGCCTTAAGCCTGTGGATCAACTAGCAAACTTTAGCTATTTATTTTCTGAAACCATACGTTTTTAATATAGTCCATTTCTTAGATGGATCTGTCCTGTTATGGCAACCATCTCCAAGGTCTTCTTCAAGACTAACCTTGTATAACCTGTGCACAAATATTTCAATCATACTGGGTATAAACTTAAAACTGATGCCTTTATCACTGTGTTTATCTTAGACATTGTAGTAAAAGCTTCTTTAATAGGCCAGGTTAAAGTAACATTAAGTCACCTAGTACAATGTAAACGTAATGCTGATATCTTTCCTAATATGTTCATTTAAGCCATTGTAGTGCAAGATTCTTCAATAGGCCAGTTTAAAGGCCCCTTAAGTCCCCTACTACAAAGAAGCAAAATGTGCAGCATAAAAATACAGTCGTTAATTTTCCCTGCAAGAGTTACAGAAAAATATATTGTTTCAATTAATGAGTGCTTGCAGGCTGTATATGCTTATGTGTGTGTGTGTGTGTGTGTGTGTGTGTGTGTGTGTGTGTGTGTGTGTGTGTGTGTGTGTGTGTGTGTGTGTGTGTGTGTGTGTGTGTGTGTGTGTGTGTGTGTGTGTGCATGTGTGTGTGTGTGCGTGTGTGAGTGTGTGCGTGTGTGCGTGTGTGTGTGTAAGTGTGTGTGTATGTATGTGTGACAATCATTTTTATTTGATAGTCTAGTTGTGAGGTAAATTTAATATTTTTTTTTTTCTGTGGCAGTATCTTTTTATTATTCTAGTACTTTAGGGAGGATTATGATGAGTTATTCTTATATTTTAGTATATTTGTATTTTGTAGTGTTACTATATTTCAGTTAGTTTATTGTTAATTAGTGTAGGTTTTAAGATTTTCATACACTTTGCCAGTAATGGCAGTTTATGACTGACTAATTGTAGTTCAGATTTATTTTAAAACTTATTCTTTTGGTTTAGACTTTTCTTTTTTAAAAATGGTAAATTTTATTTTCATAGATTTGATTTGGTAATTGGCATCATTACAGGAAACTGTGTGTATGTGTGTGTGTGTGTGTGTGTGTGTGTGTGTGTGTGTGTGTGTGTGTGTGTGTGTGTGTGTGTGTATATTTTGACCGGTGTGTGAAATTTTTATTTTTCTCTTAATTGAATGACACAGCATTTCCTTTTCTAGCACTGGCTTTGGGGCATTAAAGAATGAATAAACTAAATAAGAGAGAGTTTGAAGAGTTTAAGTGAATGCCATGCCTGTCGATCCATGATCAAGGAATTCTGGCAATTAGAAATATGGTAAGTGAATAGTGCATTACCATATGTTATATGTTCCTGGTACACATTATATGAAATCCTGTTGAGAAGCTTAGTGGACTGAGCAAACTAGGGTTACCACTGAAGGATATGTTGTGGAATGCTATAGGTTAATTAGCCATGCAGTCCAGAAGAAAATTACGAGGGCTATCATAATTTCTCGGCTACAATGGAGCAGTATATGAATAAGTGACATAATTAGAGTCTGACAGTAAACACATGAAGGGTGAGGCAACCTTAATACACCATGCTAACTATAAGAGAAAGACTCTTTCTAATCATTCTGCAAAGGGTGGCTTTGATCCATCAATCTCTGGGATATGTACCAACATGCTTCCACTACGCCATTCTGTTACCCTTAAAGGTACTAGAGTACCAAACTCTTGGACTGGCCAGGAATCAAACCCAAGGCAACTACTTAGTAGTCCTGTGTTCATCACTTAAACACCGACAGGACTAAAATGTCTTAATCAGATAGGACGACTGGACACATAGTGACTTTTAAACTGTACCCCAGGACTGATGTCTGGTTAAATAACTTGCTCAGAGTCACAAAGTAGGAAAATAAAGGGTAGAAAAATCAATGCCAAGACTGCTGCAGGTTCAGCATGTAAAGGTACATAGTATTAAACCACTGTATTCTCACAATTTTCCTGTATTCTTTTTTTTTAGTTTTCTTCTTGTTTAGCCTATATACCATTTATATACCAGTCACATTTTATCCCATATACCATCTGACTTTGACAAAAAAAACTTCCAATACACTTAACTTTTTATTTATAAATAGTTGCTTAGTTTTAAGCACATGATGACCACATGAATGCACTCCAGATAAACCCAAATTAAAATACAAAAATTATATTACTGGGCTTAATTTAAAAGATAATATTTCTCCCAAATGTAATTCCAATTTACATGAAAACTTCACTTTATTAGATAAAATTTTATTTTAACAATTCATCTAGTGATAATATATGCCAATTTGTCTTAATAGCATTACTAAATATACAGAAAATGTTGCATATTTAATCATGCAAAAATTATATCTATAACCTTTTTAGCTCATTTTGATTTATGTTCATTGCTTTTAAAAAATAACCCATCATTAAATCCTACAGATTTTTTTTCAAAATGTGTCTCTTAACCTCATCTAGTATGTCTTGTGTTTAATCTTTTTCTTTCAGTCTCTTTTCCAAGTCTGATATCATAAAATTCCTATCTGGCCTAAATGTATTATTTCTTTTAATTCTAATATATTTATCAAATGGCAACAACTATATCAAATGAAATGGACAGGTACTACAGACATGCAAGAAGCCATTGGCTTTAATGTTTTTTCTAAATAATCTTGTATGAATCTTCAGACCTACTTCACCCATCAATGTAATATCTACAAAATTAACATTTTTTGCTATAACCTCATGAACAAATTTCAGTCCCCCAACTATTACTACTCAAACTTATCACAAAATTGCAAACATTTTTTGATCACTGTTACATAAAAATACTAAATTGTCAGTGTAACGCACACATTCTAAAAGCTTTGAAGTTTTACCATAAATTCTCACTCAAATAATGACAAAAATATTTACATAAACTGGAGCAAATGTGTCTCCCATTGCTATGCTGTTTTTGTAAAAATACTGTATATCACATTCAAATGAATTGTGAGATAAACAGAAATATAACAAACTTAATACAGATGAGGAGTAGGGGGTGTTCCCTCAAATAGCGCTACTGCCATTAAACCATACTGATGCTAGATTGAAGTATATAGTAATGTCTTTCAGCTTTTCCCGGTTAGGGGTCACCACAGCGGAACTCCAGTCCGCTAATGATTGGCAGTGGATTTTTTACAGTGCCGAGTTGACAGTCCAACGCCCATCCTTCGAAGAAGGCACACACATTCACACACGCACCTACCTGCATGTCTTTAATGTCACTCGACCACGGGGAGGACATGCAGACTACACACAGAAGGTGTTCCAGCTGACAATCGAATGGGAGAACCTCTTGCTGTGAGGCGACAACGTTAACCACTGCACCACTGTGGCATTATCCACAGAAAACAAAAAAAAGTTTGTTCCCATTTTAATTCTCTAAACTTTCCACAACTTGAAAAGTGCTTTAACTATAAAATGCTTTAAGACTTTATCCAATAGTTTTTCTACTCATTCTGTTAATCCATATGTGACGCCCCTCCTCTGGGCCAGTAATCAAGGAGCCTCAATCCTCACCACTGACACCAGTGAGGGATGTTCACTTGGAACAAAGATAGATACACAAAGTATTTCCAGATGCAGTTTTCTGCATAAACACACTTTCCCTTAAGAGCACACAGGGAACACACTCCTGTCTTGGGGCTGGATTTCCCTCTGTCTCCCCAGACTCCAAATAAGACTCCACACTGACACAACTATAGAGTTAAGTCCTTAGACAGGTGCACCAAGCCAAGTCTTCCACCACCCTCTCTGTGAAATGTCCATGTTCCAAGTAGCTGACACACACACACTCTCTTTAAGTTTTGGTTTTCAACACACACACACACACACACACACACACACACACACACACACGCACACACACACACCTGGGAAAGGCTGGCACAGATTTACTAGCTATGCCCAAGCTATAAGGTAGATATACTGCCACTAGAACACACAGAAAAGCCAGCTACTCTAAGGTTCTTGCCAGGGTACTCAGTTATACTGAATGAAACTCATACCAATATACTAAATATCTATTTACAATACACACCAGAGTTTCAATCACAGAAAATATTAAAAATAACACAGATGGAAAGGTTCACACAGATACACAGTAACAATACTTAACTAATCTCAGCATATTTTCCTGACTGATCTAAAGAATTACTGTTCCCTAGTTCACTTAATTGAGCAAGGCAAGATGAAGTAAGTGAGTGGTCCTTCTTTGTCAGGTTTCACAAACAGACTGCCACAAGTCTTCTGTCTCATCTAGTATTAAAACATCATTTCAGTGCTGTATTAGAGAATGACATCACATACACCTGGTCATCTGACTTCTGGTTTCTACAATTCCCACTTTACTAGAAGATGAGCCAGAATCTTGCACATATGTGTCACCATGCACACATATAAAGCTTTGCTAGATGTGTTATAGCATCTGGAAGCTATAAAACCATTTCAAAAATGTCCACCCTTCAAGGGTAGCAATTAATTTACCCCTAAGGACAATACAATAGAATTTCTAGTCCTGGTTTTCACAGAAATTTTGTCTTTTGTTACAGTCAGACCTCTGAGATGCAATATTTATGGCCTAAACCAGATAATTTAATTTCAGACTATTTTTCAAAGTTAGCTGGACTGAGATTAACCTCTTCTCTTCCAGTATCCTCTGTTACAATATATTCATTTCAACAGCTATAATACAGTCTGACATACAGGTGTATTTGCTTTCTGTTCAGCAGGACCCACTGTTGGTACAATTTATTTTTAATACAAGCAACTTTATCAATGCATTTTCAACACAAGCACCTTACAAATCAGTTTGATATACAAATGACATATAATTCTTTACAAAACTCCAGCTAGCTATGCTGGTATATGTTACACATCCACTGCCTTACTTCTCCTGGCATAGCTGGCACTACCTCATATCATCACACCACCAACCTCTGAAACTATAGGCTTACAGGGAGGGGGTCCATCTATCCCTATGAGTCTGCATCACCTTAAGTAAAGAAACTTAGGTACTTTTCCATTATCGGGGCAACAGCTGTAATGAGGTAGCACGCGCACACAATGATTGCTCAGTTGTTAGCCATGAAGTACTGTGATTTCTTTTCTTGTCTCGCTCTTACTGCTTTCGGTTAATGATTTTGTACAGAGTAGTGCATTATAGAAGTAGACTGAGTCTTGCGAATGGGCTTTTACTGTGAAATCAATAGTTATTAATAATTACTAGGTTATGGGCAATAACTTAATTCAGTAACATTCAGAGCATGTATGCAATATCATCCGTCATATGGAAGCAAACTACTACATTGCTACAAGGTAAACTCTGTGACAGATGCTAATCATACTTGATGGGAAGACACTGCAAAACTAACTAATTAAATAACTAAAATCAATACAATAGCAATCAATTCCTACTACAACGTTTTGTACAATCTTATTACTACCACTGAGATGCTTTTCTTGTTGAAGCAGTTGGTTTACACCGCCTTTCTTCCCATGAAGCTTGTGTGCTATCTACTTTTGATTGTAGCTCCTAGTTTAGGGGGGTGGCCATGGTCTTCTTGGACAGAAATGTAAACTTTTGGATTAACTCTTGACTTCATTCAGTAAACGGTAATGTTTGTTGAAGCATTTCGATTTTTGTTTGAGTTTTGCTGTTAGGACTTGCTTGTCACTTGCAAGGTACCAGCATATCGTAAAAGTTTGTGGATGAAAATTTTAACTGAATACTATGCTGTGCTTTTTTGGCTATAGTTGGTTGCATTACAGTTTTTCTTGTCCGAGATTTATCTATTTTCTAAAGCAGGTTAATGATAACAGTGCTATTGGTGATTGTGCATGTGTGTAGTTCTCATTCTTTGGTCTTCTGTGGAGGGATGAAAAATACTTAGAAATAAAAAAAAAATGGTGTTTGCCAATAAAATTATTTGCTGATTAAAAGCTGTTCATTACGGAAACATCTCTTCATCATTTGACAATTCCCAGACAGTAAAAGACATGAGGCGTGGGAAATAAGAACAGTAAATGTGACAGGAAAATATATGTACATCAGTCAGATCAACATCAGCAGCAGTGCGATCTTTGCCAGCATGTGCTAACATTCCAAGTGATTACTACAGCTGTTGCCCCGATAACGGAAAAGTACCAAAACTTAAATTTGTACCTCTTCTTGATAAATCTAACAGTTCATTATTATAAGTATTTAAAGGATTTCTCACTATTTTTAGATATTCATTTTCATCATTTAATAAAGTTTTGCACAATTTGTCATATTCAAAGTGATTCAAAACCACCACATTACCTGCTTTATCTGATTTGTTTACTACTAAGAATTGATTGATTTCCTTTAAATACTTTAATGCATGCCATTCTAATTTAGTTACATTATAATTTCTAGGCACTTTCACATATTGCAAAAATTCTGCATGCAGTTCATTTTTGCATTCTTGTTTAAATACATTAATAACATTGTTAAAATCACATGATACAAACTTTCTATTATTTTTAAATTGTGGTACCTCAATGCACTCATAACCTTTTCCAAAAAGTTTTAACTTCCTGTGTATCATTTTCTTTAAAAATCATCTCACCAAATGAATAAACTGACAGCTTTTCTAAATCATCAAAAATAATTTCTTGTGCAGTTACATAACTAGATTTTCTATTTAATAAAGAATTTTGTATTTATTTTCTTGCTTTTGTCATATCAATATTCTCATTTTTTTCTTCCTTATTAATTTAAACAAATCAAGCTGTACTTTATTCCAAACTGCAAAATTGTTAAGCACAAATTTGTTTAAAAGTTCAATAACTGTACTTTCCACTTCAAAGTCTGATAAATTTATATCCTGACAATTTTCGGTAAGTTTGTATAAATTACCATCCAATCAGCAACTGAAACCTGCATCTTTTTCTCATCTTCTTCTGCAAAATGCCAAAGTTGCTGTTTTCTTATTGGACACATTTTCAATGTTATTAGACCGCTTCATAGGCTGTCACTGCCAAGAAAAAATCCTGTTGTTCTCATAATCATGCTGATCTGTCAGAACATTTTCTTATTTGTGATTTTTTTTTTTAATAATGATCACAATCCTGCTACATTGTTTAGCATAAAAAAAGCCACAGGAACTTCCACATGTATTGTCACTTCTAACTCCTTGATTTCAGCAAGAATTGTACTATGTCTTCTTTCATCAGCTTCACTTACTATCTTCATTAAATCTTTTGTGCAATCCAATGAAATTGTAACCCTTCTGCCCCATAAATCATTGTTTTTTCTCAAAAATGAATAAGACAGATGCATATTCAATCTCATACCTCTAGGTATTAAATCCAATTCAACACATTATAACAAACTCAATTAATTATAAAACAAAATAATTCCCTTTTTATGTAAGATTTTTTTAACTGGGCTAATTTTACTTGCAGTTCTGGACTATCCATTCCAGTCACTTCCTTGGTCAAAAGACTGGACATAACCAGTCTCATTCACCACATTTCATATTGACTAGCAAAATCACAAGGAACATTCATTCCACCCAGTCCAGAGACTGTTGAATCACCTTCCATAGTCGCCACTGTTATATTGTATATTTCAGCTGACTCATAAATCATTACGTTTTTTAAATAAAAGTCCACTTATTTATGGCACTAGTTTGCCACTATTTACTAACCTTCAATTTTTTTTGTATCCTGCATGATGATTCTTTGGTACCTTTTAAAATAATGAAACAGAAAGAAAATGATGTTTGCCTGAGGCAGCTATGCCTGCTTACATCCTTATAAAGCATATTAACAATCAAAGACAAGTTCTCAGCCTTGCCATAGCAGCAGATGTGAATATAGTGTTCACATAACTGGTTTTATTTATGTATTTATTTTACTTTATTTAATTATTTACACTTGTTGATGCAGTTCTTATTTGCCATAACCCTACTAATAAAGGTTAAAATTTGACCTGATAATATGAATATATTACACTGGACTGTAAGTTCCATGTATGTATTATCATTGATCAATACAAGAAATGTACTCCAGTATTCCGTCTTTACTCACTGTTACAATTTCTATTGTTTAATTATCACTGACAAACTACCCTTTAAGAAAGTAAATCATAAGGGATAGTTGCATTTGGAAACAACACAAAAAGGAAGCAGGCAGCAAAATGATTAGAGAAAAGGCTCATATATGCCATATAGACTGATAATGAAGTGTGACAGCTAACACTATATATATATATATATATATATATATATATATATATATATATATATATATATATATATATATATATATATATCAATAAACTAGTCAGCCTTACTATCTCTCACAACAAACCTAAACCAAACTTGAATATAAGGTTTTGCAAGCAGCCATGAGGAGAGAATAGGAGGGAGATTGTAAGCTAAGGGAGTGGGAAGGGGATTTTAGGCTTAGTGATTGGGAAGGGAGATTTAGGGTTAGGGAGCATGAAAGGAGTTTTAGGGTTAGAGAGTAGGAAGGGAGTTTTAGATTTAGGGAGCATGAGGAGTTTTTTAGGGATAGAGAGTAATTTGGAAATTTAGGTTTAGGGAGGGGGTTAGAGTTTGAGATTTAGGGATCAAATGGGGAATTTTGGGTAAGGGAGCTAGGGGTCAGATTGGGAACTGGGTGCATATTTTAGGGTTAGAGATTAAGTTACTGTAGGGTTATGCAGTTTTATGAGGTCAGATGTGGGGAGAGCTATGAATAATGGGAGAATCAGCTAGTGGGATTTCAAGCACTTTTTTTTTTTGAAGAAGTGGTAGCTAGCTGATGTGTTGTGAGTGTCTATAGTATACCCAAACACACCATTCTATAACAGATAATGCCACTGTTCACACCAAATTGTAGCAATCATGAGGATACTTAAAGTAAAGCATACAGATGAAATCTACAGCAAAATTGCAAACAACAATACGATGAAAATTACTGCTGTGTGTTACAACACATATTATAATACTGATTCAACTACAAAACTGAATAATAATGCATGCACTTTAAACTTTTTCTCAGAAAATTAAAGTTGCATAAACAATAAGAACACCATCAAGTAAAAGTGTCTACCATGCTCTGAAACTATACTGCTTTGGTTTACCTAACATAGCATCAGACAAGGGGTGATACTTCACTGAAAAATAAACTTCGGGAAATCCACAGAAGCACCATCACATGGATTTAACAACAAAAATGTATAATTCCTACAAAACAGACATTAATTGTAGTACTGTGGTCTACAGCACCTCCACTGCTGCATATCAGAATTACAAAACAGTATACTTTACAAAGTATGAAAATACACTTTGAAAATAGCAGAAAATAATTTTCATACTATGTTTTAATCAAATTATGTGTGGACACAATCTTTATCCCAAAGCCAAGAAATATGATACTGCAAGTTACTCTATTTTTTTATTTTGTAACCACATGGTTTATAAAATATAGTCACCCAGAAACAAATAAGAATAGAATACTGTTCAACATAGTATTAACCATTGAAAGCCATGAGACACGATGCAGAAAACCATACTATTTTTTTAACAGTTGGTTTATAAGTAATTGTTAACCTGTTTACTTTACAAAATGCATGGAAAGCAATATGAAACAAAGTATTATTTAACAAAAAAATAAAACAAGGTAAAGCTTTAGATTTAAGTAGAAAAGTATATATATATATATATATATATATATATATATATATATATATATATATGGGTCCACTACATATGCTCGAAAAGCCATAATCCCGACGCCCAAAATCCCGAGCCCAGAACACCGAAAGACCACAAGCACGACTTTTCACATTATCGATGCCCATAACACCGAAGATAGTATTAAGTCCATGCATTTCAGTTCGTCGTAGAAAGGAACCGTCAGATACTGCAGTTACGAATGAATGAGACAGTCTTTTGCAATTATAGATGGAATGAAAAACCCTTAAATATTCTTAGCATACTGGTGTTATGTCTTATGTGTCATTGGAGGCATACCTAAGTTAAACATGATGTATTCCATATTAAAGAAATACGAAATGCTAGGTTATAGTTTCAGTTGATTGTATTTTTATGTAATTGTGATCTACGTTACGTTTGCAATGTCATGAAAGGAAACTCTTTTGCTTTAGGTATAGCATACACATTGCAGAATATAACGTGGACTGTAACACTACGTATGTGCGCAATGGCTGACGTTGCAGACATGGCAGAAGAATGCTATGACGCTCCGGGAAACCTGGGAATAAATGTATCCAAGACTAACATCGCAAAAGTGTACAGATATCCTTATTGTTGGACGCTATATTTACCATCTGGAAAGCAAATGTTGTAACAGACGGTATTGCTGTTGCAAATGGAAATGTAGTCATATTTGCAACGAACGCAGAACTAAGTGGAGGGGTGGCATTAATGTTTAAAGTGTTTACTCAGTAATAGGTCCAGTATGTTGTGGAGAAGGGGACACAAAGTTACATATTTTATCATACAAACATAGTATTGGATTACTGGTCATCATGGGTTACGGTTTCTCTAGTACAATATCAGTTTCATGCTTGCTGTTTCATTATGTTTCCGATGTTGGTGTGTTTATGTCAGCAGATGATATATCCGTTGGATACGGATTTTCAGTATTATGGCATGTCGGTGTTATGGGCGTCGGTAATATGTATAGTCGTGCTTGTGGTCTTTCGGTGTTCTGGGCTCGGGATTCTGGGCATCGGGATTCTGGCTTTTCGAGCATATGTAGTGGACCCATATATACACATACATATATATATATATATATATATATATATATATATATAGATATATATATATATATATATACACACACACACACACACACATATATATATATATATATATATATATATATATATATATATATAGATATAGATATATATATATATATATATATATATATATATATATATATATATATATATATATATGTATATATATAAAATGACAAAATATATATATATATATATATATATATATATATATATATATACAAGTTTTGATTTAAATAATCTCATAATCTCATATGAGATGTTAAATGGAGAATTAGACACCATATAGTTACATAGTATTATCATACATGCTAAAAAGACGTATAGTAATAAAATGTTCACAAGTTTTTTGCAGAAAACCAAGTATTCATAAACCTAAAGAGTACAAATAACCTAGAGATGAGCGGTGCACATGTTGTTCCTATCCATGAATGACAAGGGTGCTAAACCAGGGTGAATTTGATGCTATCCATCCGTTGGTTCAGATTACATTTGACTGGAGTAAGAGAAGTGCTTCGCTTTTTGTTAAGGAGGAAGAAGATTTCAAAGAAGTGGTATTCTGTGATACAGCTCTATTCCTCTAACATATGCTATTTACGTGGCAAAACAGATTTAGATCCTTTGAGCAAGTCTTTATGACACCATTGGAATTGTAAATGTGCAGTAGGTCTGATAGAACAGTTTCTGTTGAGGTTGTGTATGCAAAGCAGAGTCTATATATGACAACATGAGCATGAACGCAACGTTGAGGGGGTCTGCATAATTTTTATGACTGAGGCCATTGATTTCCTTAGTAATAAAGCACTGCGAGTGTTCAAATTGTGCCATATGTTTGGACAGGTACAAGGAGCCATTATATTGAGTGATTGACTTGATGAGTATGGAATATAGTGAAATGTTCTCATCTCTGGACTTGGACATCATATCCGTCGCAATAAACTGTGAAATAAAAAAGCACTTTCATACAATAGTGGATTTATGGTGACCAAAGGATAGTTCATTGTCTACACAGGTTCCCAGGTCCATCGCTTCAGCAATCCACTTCTCATCCATTGTTTTAGTAATCCTCTTGAAGATTTCAACCAGGTTGAGTAGGCAGTATCTGCCTTTAACAAACCCAAACTGGTCTGGGTCAAGAGTTTGTAGGTTACTTATGTCCTTATTTATTAATTCTATAATGATCCTTTCCGTAGCCTTACAGATAAGGCTGGGAAGACTTATGGTTCAATAATTTCCCAGGTCCATTGATGCCCCAACTTTTTGCAAGGGGAGAACAGTTGTTGTCCTTGACTAATCACGCACATGTCCTGTTTTAGGCTGGCCAGTAAGCAGCCCAGTATGTTATCCTGCCCCATAGAAGCAGCATGCCTGCCCTTTGAAAGGTACTTGAAGACTTATCCATGGGAGTGTAGATAAGGTTATGACATTTAGGAATGTAGAAGGGGAGAGGGGGTCAATTTAGTGCTAAATATATCTGCTAGTAAATTAGCTATGTCCTCTGCATCTGAGTATGTGATATCATTTAGTATTATCTCTGCAGAGTGTTTCAAGGTTTCTAATACAGTTAAAGAAATCTTTGTGCTAGCCCACTCCTTAGGTAGCAATGTTTACCTCATACCTGACTTTAGGTGTTTTCTGTCGGGTCCAGAGTTCCCTATTAAGATCAGTATAAGTTTTATTTGCATCTTGAGAGTTGTATTTACTTGTACATGAAATGTTTGTTTTCTTTAATTATTTATAGAGCATGTTTATATTTGAGTTCTACCAGAGGAGTTTATTTTTAGAATTTGGCATTGTATTTACTTTGAAGGGAGCAGATGAACCTATGCAGCTATTTACATGTACATAGAATTTTGGAGTAAAGGACTCCACATAACCAGTGGAGTCTTCCAATTAGAATGGGATGTTAAATTTACCCATGTCTACACTCAGTTTCAGTTGATTAGTGTTGGCATAATCTGTTAATATGGAGATATTGTGGGATGTTTTTGGCTTCAATCTTATGGTGAATGTGACTCTGCTCCAATTTGACCAGGGAGGCATTACAATTAACGGGGTTGAACACTCACTGCAGACTTGACTGTAACCTTTTCTAAGCAACTGACTAGCTGTTCATCAAAGCATAATTTGTTACTGTTATATGATTTAATAAAGGAAAATATTTGCTTTTTGCTGCATCTTATTGAACATTATCAAGTCACTTAACAGACAGTACACCTGTGTTTCCACTAAAAAGTTACTTACACGGGTGTCTCATGAGCTTTACAAAATAACAAAACAAATTAACTAACTAACTAATGAACTAACTAAATAAATAAAATTGGAATTAATACTCTTTTCCCTTACATATAATTTCTCCCCTGCAAATCTGTTTAAATCAATAATCCACCTTAGACTGAGACACAATAAATCCATTTTAGCCCTATTAGTATTATGTATCTGTCTCAGGCACCCCACTCCCTACATGTACATGCAGGAAATGACATCAGAACAGAAGCACATTTAACCAATTTAACATGAGTATCATGTAACTGTTATTAAGTTATTCGAAAGACTTAAATGTTCGTTCAAAGAGAACCAAGGCAAAAACTGCACCATGGCTTTCTATAGAGTCTAAACTCAAAATTACCCTTACAAACAAAGCATGGGCTTTATGGCGTTCTTCTAAAGACCCTCAAGATTGCATTAAATACAGGCAATCCAGGAACAAAACCAAAAAATCAATTTTTCAAGACAAAAAACAATACTACTGTAATTTACAGAAGGTAAATCAAAATAACCCTCAGAAGTTTTGGGCAGGTTTAAATAATCTACTACATCCTGGACAAACTTCAGCCCCAATCCCTGCTGCTACTATTGATAAAACCCCTGAAGATGTTTCTGACAGTTTTAACCGATTCTTTACTGAAACAATTCAAGCCCTAGCTAGCCAACTACCTCCTAGCTCCCCTGGTCCTGAAAGTAGCACCCCTAGAAACCTACTCACATTCAGCTTCCAACCAGTTGCCACTTCACTTATCTGTACCTTGATCAAAAAATTAAAACCCACTACACTTTCTGCTGATCAACTCCCTGCCGAGTACCTACAAAAATCAGCTGATGCTATTGCTTACCCCGTCTCAATACTAATCAATCGAACCATAGTAGAAGCTAAAATTCCCACCATCTGGAAAATATCCTATGTAATCCCACTTCACAAAGGAGGCAGCTCTACTGAATTCTCCAGTTATAGGCCAATAGCTATACTCTCTCCACTTGCAAAGATTATGAAAAAATGTATTCATAGACAACTCATGCACTACCTAATCCAAAATTGCCTTATGGCAGACACTCGGCATGGCATCCGTCCTCATCACAGCACTACTTCAGCCCTCCTAGCCTTTACTAACACCATAAACCATAATCACAACAATAATTATATATCCTCAGCCCTCTTTTTGGATCTTTCCAAGGCATTCGATATGGTTGATCACCAACTTTTAATCCACACCCTGCAAACATTCTGTCTAGAAACTGGAGCCCTCCAATGGTTTCAATCCTACCTGAATGGTTGACAGAAGGCTGTCCGCTGGCAGAACAAACTCTCTAACCTTCTACCTAACACCTTCGGAGAACCACAAGGCTCTATACTAGTGCCCTTGCTGTTCTCCATCTTCATTAACAACCTTTATACTGTCATCCCAAAAATCAGCTGTATCCAATATGCTGATGACTCTACTCTGATTTGCTCAGCCACATCTCCAGTAGAGTTATGGTCAGCTACCCAGACAACCTTTAATACAATAGAAAACAAGATTTCTGTACATCGTCTGATCCTAAATCCCCAAAAAACTAAAATGCTGTTATTTTCACCAACACGTAGGTCTACCGCTTTCACCTTTACCATAAAATCAAATGATGGCACAATAATCTCCCCTGACCCATCTACAAAACTATTAGGTGTCATCATAGACAATAATCTAAAATTTGACCTACATGTTAACCAAACTATCAAAACCATCAATAAGAAAACTAGGGTCACTTTACAGAATAAAAGCCTTCCTGACCCCTCCAGCTAAAATTGCCATAGCTCGCTCTCACCTTCTTTCAACCCTTCTGTATGCATCCCCTCTACTCTCGAATTTGAACAAGACTGTCCTTAACAAACTCTCAATTTGCTACAACCACATTGCCAGGTTTGCCACTGGGCTGCCTTTTAGGACACATCATTGCATCAATCTAAATCAGCTTGGTTGGCTTGAACTACCCAGCCTAATCCAGTATAACCAACTGATTATGGCCTATAAAATCCTCTATAATCCGGACAATACTCCTGCACTTAAAAATATTATCACCTCCTATAACAATCCTAGACCGCTTCAATCCTCTAACAAACTACTAATTCAGACTAGCAAAATTAATAACACAGACGGTGATTCTCTCTTTGCAAACTCTGTAAGTAGATCCCAAAACTCTCTTCCAGCTGATATCACCTTACTTTCCACCTTAGGTCAATTTAAAACTAGACTCAAACAACATTTGTCACTTAACTGGCTATGTCAATGTATCACGCCTGGCTAACTCTCTCTAGAATGTGTAAAAATCTGTTAACCAGTTTACTGTGTAATTTAATTTAATCCTGACTTGTGCTCAGGATTAACTGTAACCTGTGAAACTTGTTTAACTTGCTTATTTATGTAATCTCTGTAAATAATCTGTTTGTAATATGTAATGCTGGTATTATGTAATGCTGTATCTGCTTACCCTTGGAGCTTTTCTCCCCCCGGGCCTCCACTGCAAATGGGCATGCATCCTGTCGGACTATCCCGGTCAACAAATGTAAAATAAATAAATAAAATAAAAATAAAATGTGGAGGGGAATGTAATTTCAGCCAGACTGAAACTGTGTATACAGCTACGGCCAAATCCTCTAGTGACAAAGGAAACTGTAATCCTGCAATTTTGTTTATCAGTGGTGCTTTAATCCATCTACCTGGCATTAGTGTATTGCAATGTTTGGACTTACACGCAGCCTTTGTGTTCCAATACACTTGTATTGCTCAGACTCTGGATTGCATTGCATAAGTGGAAATTCCTTAAGATTCCAAGAGCAGGATAAGTTATTTCTTACACTCATTTCACTGAACTGCACTTCTGAAACATTTATAATTGTGCTATACAGTTGATCTACTACATTTTGCACTGTTATAAAGCTTTTTTTATTATTTCACTGCATTTATGTACTGTTTTATACTGTTTTAACTGTATTTTTCTTTGCTAGATATTGTTTCATTACTCTAATTGCATGTTTACTGAATTACTTAACTGTAAACTGCTTTTTCATACTGAGGGTTGTATTTTCTGTTTGTAAGTGCTCTATCCGAGCTTTTCTGTGCATTTTTGCTTTTTTGAGGTTTCTGTGTTCTACGGCTAGGAACTGTAATAGTGTGCATTACTATAATTGTCTGTTTACAGTTAAAAGCATTCTCTAGAGTCTGCTCCTTGATCTGTTTAAAACTTTCATTTAGTGGCTACAGCTAGGAACTGTAATTTTTCCCACCCACTTTCCCTAGTGTTGTGTGTTGTTATACTTGGTGGCTTTGCAGTTGCCCGCCCATACTGTATATTTGATCTGTGACACTCCTCCCAGTCTAGTGTTATTAGTTCACTCAATCTAATAGAGAACATTTGTGAAGGCCAACACACTCAGATTCTTAACATTGAATTAACTTCTGTTTCAGCTTTCTCCATTTCCACTTTACTGGGAAAAAAAATCTAAGCTTGCTTCCCCCCTTTCCTGTGGCAGGTCTTGTCCAGATACGGATTTGCTGTGTCCAGGACTGTTTGTGAGCTCCAAAGCCCCCCCCCCTCCCCACACACACACACTTAACTAGGGTTAAACTATTCCTGGCGCCATAAAGTCTGTTCTTCAAATTTTCCCTTGCAACTAGCCAGATTTTTAGTTTTAGCACTCAAATCTGTTTCTTTGAGCTCAGCACTTGTTCAGAACTCATTGTAAGCACTCAATAAGTTACAAATTACTACAGCACTCAACTTTCCTCACTTGTCTAGAGAAAAACAGTTTTTAGTACTTAATAAATAAGCACCTATTCAGGCATGTCTAAAGGTCAGCTCCCGGTGTTTTCTCCTGTCTAACTGATGAAACTGGGTATCTTGGGATAATGCAGCAATTGCCTCATGTACACAGACAACCCTCTCCTCCTACCACCCAGCACTATGATCTGTGAGAGATGCACATATATAGCCAAACTGGAAGCAAAGCTCTGTTCATCAAAGACTGGCCTAGACAGTCAAGAGGAGAAGGTAAACACTTGCACCGCACCACACTCATCACATAGTCCCTCAAAACATACACCACCAAAACACACACGCAGAAGCACAAAACACACACCTACATTCGCGGAGGCTCTCAGTACAAATCTGCCCAAATAACAGAGACCTCCAAAGCAGGAATGCAAGCAACTTCCACCCCCCCCAACACAACCCAAATGACACATAGCCCACATACTCAGTGTGCAACTCAACTACAGCCCATAAGGCATAATGTACCCAACACTCTAGTCATAGGTGACTCTATAGTCAGGCACAGTGATGTTCCACTCACCAGGCTAAACAAGGAAAAAGTTACTGTTAGCTGCCTGTCAGGTGCCAGGATCTGCCACATAACGCATGCACTCAGATCACTCCACAACAAGTACAAATATGACTGTCACTGTCCATGTTGGTGTGAATGGCCTGAGATGTACCTCCCTGGACTACATGAAAAGAGACATGGAGGAGCTCTCTGATCTTGTAGCCCAGGCAGGTATGACCCTAGCCCTGAGTAGCATCATGCCATTGCCCAGAATGATACCGCAGTACAAACACAAAATGATTGACTTTAACAATTGGCTAAGCTTCTGGTGTCATTCTAAGGGAATCCAGTATCTGTCTGCCTTGGATGACATGATCGACAAACCACGCTGCTTTTCCAGAGATGGCCTGCACGTGTCGCACTTGGGATTCTGAATACTGGCAAAGGCTCTTGCCACCCCTATAGTGCCTTTTTTAGGCAAGGTTCAAATGACAAATTCACCACCATAACATGTACAAGCAAGCAAAGTTTGAGGGTAATGCTACTCAATGCTAGAAGTCTAAACCTCAAAATGCACTCACTCGAGGCACTCCTTAAAATGGAGAACATTGACATCTGTGCAGTGACAGATACCTGGTTCAAAGCTCCAGAGAGCACCCCTGCATTACCAGGCAATAATTCATACCACATCATTCGGCCACCAAACCCAAACCGAAACACTAAAGGTTGAGGCGTGTCCATATTCATTAAGGATATCCACACCTCCAAGTTAGTTGCTCAGCATAATGCATCTGAGATTATCCAAGTTCAACTAACTCTGGGCAAAACCGCAATCCAGATTGTAGCTTGCTACAGACCCCCCACCATGCCCCAGGATTCCCACTCCTCTTTTCTTGATACACTGGAAAACATTAAGGTACAACTCAACACTCTAATAATGGGTGATTTAAACTACCCTACCATTAACTGGGAAAATGACTCATGTACCAACTATTTTGCTCAATGTTTTCTGGAAATCATCAATTCCAACTCCTTGGATCAACTTATCCGCACCCGCACCAAGGGCAGCAATATCCCAGACCTGGTCATCCCCAGCATGGGTGCCCGGTGTTCCACACCAGAGGTCAGCTCCTAGTTGGCCAGATCCGACCACAAGCTAATCACTCTAGACATCCACATCCCGCTCCCACCCCACATTAGGAAAACAACCGTAAAACATTTCTCCAAAGCCAACTTCATGCTTCTTAAGACAGAAGTGGCAAACTTCATGACACCCATGCAGATGGACAATAGAGGTACAACTGCTGAATCCTACACAAATGCACTTTATAAGCACTTGCACGAGTGCATGGATCATGCTATCCCTAACAGAACCAAGATGCTATCCTCCAAAAAAAAGGAAGCCAATCTGGTGGTCTTCTGCCATAAACAAACTCTACAACAGAAGAAAGAAACTGTTGCAAAAAAGAGTAAAATCCCATAATTGGAGGAACTCCCTGGTCAGCCTCAGTAAGAAGCTGAGATCCCTCATAAAATCCTCCAAAGCTAGTTATGAAAACCAAATTGCCACTGATTCTAAAGACAACCACAAAACATTCTATAGCTATGTCAAGAATCTCAATGGCAACACTCAGATCTGCTCTGAGTTACAGCACAATGACACTAAATATACAGAACCAATTGATATTGCAAACATCCTGGCAAATATGTTCAGTGCTAACTTTACCCCCCCCCTCTCACCCCCTAAAGGGACCATCTTTATAGCGGAAGAATGCAAAGTTCCTGTAATCATGGCTGCACATGTAAAAACCTCACTCTCCAAAGTCAAGAACACAGCATCCATGGGACCTGACAGCATCCCAGGCTGCCTTCTACATGAACTACAGAATGAACTGGCACCCCACCTAAGTAGCTTGTTCAATCATAGCCTCAGTTTGGGTTTGTAAAAGGCAGATCATGTCTCCTAAACCTGATAGACTTCTTTGAAGTAGCCACCAAAGCCTAGATGAGGGTAAGGTGGTTCACACAGCCTATCTAGATCTCGTCAAGGCATTCAACACCATCCCCCACTCTGGAATTATAGATAAACTCACTAAACTAGATATAAATCCCTATGTCACAAGATGGGTTGCCAACTGGCTTACTGACAGAACCCACACTGTAAAAGTAGCAGACTCCAAATCAGACTTCAGACCAGTGACAAGTGGGGTACCACAGGGTTCAGTCCTGGGTCCTCCCATGTTTGGTATCTACTTCTCTGAAGTACAGGCTAACACAGAAGGTCTTTGGCTAACTAAATTCGCAGATGACTGCAAACTAGGAGCCATAATCGAAACCCCTAATGATGTGGACATCCTACAAAAGGGTCTCACTGAGACAGATGCCTGGTGTCAAAGCCATCGTCTTGAGCCCAGTACCAGAAAGTGCATTGTCATCCCCTTTGTAAAAACTCTGTACCCATGAACTACCACATAGGCGGTAGTCTACTTAACACTGAAAGTGTAATATGAAACCTTGGGTCTCAGGTGGACAGTAGTCTCTCCTTTGATAATCACATCACCACAGTGGTCAGGAAATCCTTCTACATGGCACACTTCATCACAAAAGGTTTCTCATCCAGAAAAAAATAAGTCATTGTTCCCCTCTACTCATCACTCATTAGACCCATTATAGAGTACAACACCCCTTTTGGTATGTACCTCACAAGACATTTACAACAACTGGAAAGGCCACAAAAATACCTCACAAAGAGGATTACTGGCCTCAAACAGATGCCTTACACAGACCGTCTCAAAAAACTCCAGCTTTACTCTGTCGCATATCGTCTACTCAGAGGCAATCTCTGCCTAACATGTAGAAGGATTTCCTGACTACTGTGGCGATGTGATTATCAAAGGAGAGACTACTGTCCACCTGTGTCCCAAGGTCTCTTATCACACTTTCAGTGTTAAGTAGACTACCGCCTATGTGGTAGTTCATTGGTACAGAGTTTTTACCAAAGGGATGCCAATGCACTTTTTGGCATTGAGCTTGAAGCCATGGCTTTGACACCAGGCATCTGTCTCAGTGAGGCCCTTTTGTAGGATGTCCACTTCATTAGAAGATTTGATTATGGCTCCTAGTTTGCAGTCATCTGCGAACTTTGTTAGCCAAAGACCTTCTGTGTTAGCCTGTACTTCAGAGAAGTAGATACCAAACAGGAGAGGACTTGTGGTACTCCACTTGTCACTGGTCTGAAGTTGGATTTAGAGTCTGCTACTTTCACAGTCTGGGTTCAGTCAGTGAGCCAGTTGGCAAACCATCTTGTGACATAGGGATTTATACCTAGTTTAGTGAGTTTGTCTATAATTCCAGAGTTGGGGATGGTGTCAAAAGTCTTGGCGAGATCTAGATAGGCTCTGTGTACCACCTTACCCTCATCTACAGCTTTGCTGACAGCTTCAAAGAAGTCTATCAGGTTTAGGAGACATGATCTGCCTTTTTTACAAACCTGAACTGGGTAGGGTCCAGAGTTTGGAGATTACCAATGTCATTGTTTATAAGTTCCATGATGATACGCTCCATAGCCTTGCAGACCAGGCTCATCAGGCTAATGGGGCAGTAGTTCCCGGGGTCCATGGTGGCTCCCCCTTTGTGGAGTGAGATAACCGTCGCTGTGCACCATTCAGTGGGTACAAAGCCTGAGGTGAGGCTATGACTGAACATGGTACTTAGGTGAGGAGCCAGCTCGTTCTGTAGTTCATGTAGAACGCAGCCTGGGATGTTGTCAGGTCCCATGGATGCTGTGTTCTTGGCTTTGGAGAGTATGTTTTTTACATGTGCAGTCGTGATTACAAGTACTTTGCATTCTTCCAGTATAGAGACGGGCCCTTTAGGGGATGAGAGGGGGGTAAAATTAGCACTGAACCTATCTGCCAGTATGTTGGAAATATCAGTTGGTTCTGTATATTTAGTGCCATTGTGCTGTAACTCAGAGCAGATCTGAGTGTTGCCATTGAGATTCTTGGCATAGCTATAGAATGTTTTGTGGTTGTCTTTAGAATCAGTGCGATTTTATTTTCGTAACTAGCTTTGGAGGATTTTATGAGGATCTCAGCTTCTTACTAAGGCTGACCACGGAGTTCCTCCAATCATGGGATTTTACTCTTTTCTGCAACAGTTTCTTTCTTCTGTTGTAGAGTTTGTTTATAGCAGGAGACCACCAGATTGGCTTCCTTTTTTTGGAAGATAGCATCTTGGTTCTGTTAGCGCTTGCTCGATCCATGCACTCGTCTAAGTGCTTATAAAATGCACTTGTATAGGATTCAGCAGTCGTATCTCTACTGTCCATCTGCATGGGTTTCGTGAAGTTTGCCACTTCTGTCTTAAGAAGCGTGAAGTTAGCTTTGGAGAAATTTTTTACGGTGGTTTCCCTAATGGGGGGTGGGGCTGGAATGTGGATGTCTAGGGTGATTTGCTTGTGGTAGGATCTGACCAATGAGGAATTGACCTCTGGTGTGGAACACTGGTTGCCCATGTTGGTAATGACCAGGTCTAAGATATTGTTGCCCCTGGTGGGGGTGTGGATAATTTGATCCAAGGCATTATAATTTATGAATTCCAGAAAACGGTGAGCACAAGAGTTGGTACATGAGTAGTTTTACCAGTTAATGGTGGGGGTAGTTGAAATTGAACATTATTAGGGTGTTAGGTTATACCCTAATATTTTCCATTGTATCAAGAAATGAGGAGTGGGAATCCTGGGGCATGGTGGGGGATCTGTAGCAAGCTACAGTTTGCATTGCGGTCTTGCCCAGAGTTAGTTGCACTTGGATAATCTCAGATGCATTATGCTGAGCAACTAGCCTGGAGGTGTGGATATCCTTAATGAATATTGACACACCTCTGCCTTTAGTGCTTCGGTCCAAGTTAGGTGGCTGAAAGGTGTGGTATAAATTATAGCCTGATAATGCAGGGATGCTCTCTGGAGCATTGAACCAGGTCTCTGTCACTGCACAGATGTCGATGTTCTCCATTTTAAGGAATGCCTCGAGTGAGTGCATTTTGAAGTTTAGACTTCTAGCATTGAGTAGCATTACCCTCAGATTTTGCTTGCTTGTACCTGTTACGGTGGTGAATTTGTCATTTGAATCTTGCCTAAAAAAGGCACTATAGGGGTGGCAAGAGCCTTTGCCAGTATCCGGAATACCAATGGCGACAGGTGCAGGCCATCTCTGGCAAAGCATTGTGGTTTGTCTATCATGTCATCCCAGGCAGACAGATACTGGATCCCTTTAGAATGACACCAGAAGCTTAGCCAATTGTTGAAGTCAATCATTTTGTCCTTGTACTGTGGTATCATTCTGGGTGATGGCAGGATGCTACTTAGGGCTAGGGTCATACCTGCCTAGGCTACAAGATCAGAAAGCTCCTCCATGTCTCTTTTCATGTGGTCCAGGGAGGTATGTCTCAGGTCATTCACACCAACGTGGGCAATGACAGAGTCATATTTGTACTTACTGTGGAGTGACCTGAGTGCATGCATTATGTGGCGGATCCTGGCACCTGACAGGCAGCTGACTGTGACTTTCTCCTTGTTTAGCCTGGTGAGTGGAACATCAGTGTGCCTGACTATAGAGTCACCTATGACTAGAGTGTTAGGTAATTTTTCTAAACTTGAGCAGCACTCTATCAAGGTGAGAGCGATAGCAGCCAACCGCAATCCATTGCCATTTATTCCCCCATTCCTGGTTCTAAAACTATTCCTCTAGCCGCTTCTTTTTAAACTTATTATTGTAGATTCCAGTCTCGACCTCCTCCTCTTACCACTAGGTGGCAGCATACACCCATTGATTGTGTCTGTAAAGTTTAAAACAGGAAATAAAACATGCAGTAAATCCTCTAACCAGCCTCATGCCTTATGTACTGTATTTATAATTCTCTCTGTCCTACACTACAGATTCTGTGGACTTTTCCACTGCTTTCTCATTTTTTCTCTCCAAAAATACTCATATGTATACCTTTGCAATTTTTAAAATAAGAAAGTTCTAAACTGCATGCATGCCTTCTCCCGGGCTGTAGCACCATTCCAACTTTAGGTCACTGATTGTTTTTCTGGACTGTTTCTGGCTCTTCCTGCTTCATTCGCGCTGCAGGCTCACTCCACTCAAATACCCTATCCCCAATTCCCAACCACCCTCACTGCCTGCACTTTTATACATCCCTTAACTCCTCCCCATCCTCTGTTCAAACAAATTCCCTATCAGTCTGCACCCACATATACAATCTCAAATTGTCCATCTTCTCCCCGATCCCTCCCACAATGTTCTTCTCATCAACTCTCACAATTACTTCAATACCCATACTAGTCTTTCTAACCTGTCTGACCTATCTCACACAACTTCCCTACCCTTACCTAACCCCACTTACACACTCCACAGCATCATACAACCATCCACACTCCACTTCTTATTCATCCATCTCACATGAACTCTTTAATTTCAACACTTCCTACCTTTACAAACCTAAACTATTCCACCCCCTCCCCCTCTACACTCACCTCTGAACCATCATTCCAAAAAAATCAATGCTCCCACATCAACCTTATCACCCTTCCCCACCTATCTACCTCTCTCCTCTCCTCCAACTAATCTCTCCCTCACTTGCCGGTGACATCCACCCCAACCCCAGACGTGCCTCCAACAGTAAAGCCACAAACCATTATCTCAACCCCACACAAATCCCAAGTCCTTTCACCTCACTACACTCAATGCCCAAAGTATAAAAAACAAAATCCCTAACCTCCATGCATGGCTCTCCCATAACCTCCCTGACATAACCGCCAAATCTGAAACCAGACTCAAACCCTTCATAAAAGATAATGAAATCCTACGATCCGGTTATCAAATGATTCACAAAGACCAAGCCCACAAAAAAGGAGGTGGCATAGCTATAATGTACCCCTCCACCCATACTATAAACCCTACAGCAATAAAATTCCAATCTTTGTCAACGCTGAAATAACAATAGGATTATTAAAAATAAACAACCACAAATCCATATGTATTGCTTCCCTCTATATTCCCCCTGGTGATAACATTGCAACACTTGAGAATATACTATCCTGGCTCTCCTCTCTCATAAATAATGAAATTTATATCCTAGGCAACATCAATATCAATTGGTCCACTTTTAACTGTGATGCCCCTTCCCATACTATCAACCTATACAATTTCACCCAACTAATTAATTCACCAACCAGACCAAATAAAGATGGCACCTCAGGTACCATCATTGACTGAATCCTTACAACACACCCTAATCACATCACCAAATCTGGAATAATACCTGATCCTCTCAGTGATCACTTACCTACCTTCGCTGACCGACACCCAACGCCATTACAAAAACAACACCGTAACTGCACAAAAAAGCTAATTATTAAAGATTGCAAAGCTCACTACTCCAAACTCCAGTCCTTGCATACCACAAACCCCAACAAATTCTGGAACTCCATCTCATTAATACTACACCCTAGTAATAAAGAAAACCCGTGTCCCAATCCCACCCTCTCCGACCTTGATACTACCTCCCAGTTCAACTCTTTCTTCATAGACTGCATAGCCAAACTATCCAGCTCCTTCCCACCCCCTTCTCTAACCCCATTCCCTCCTTCCACAACCCCCTCTCCAACCAGACAACCCCCTCCTCACCATTTTACCTTAATCCCATTCCCATTGGCACTATAAAAAGACTTCTCCTCAAATTCAAACCCTGCTGCAATACACCAGACAATCTTCCTCCAACCTTCCTCGAACGAGCTGCAGATGACATCATCTTCCCCATCTCCATACTTATAAATAGATCCATACTAGAATCTTATGTCCCCTCCATCTGGTGCCAGGCCTAGATCATCCCCCTCCACAAAGATGGAAATAATACCGACACCACCAACTTCAGGCCTATTACCATCCTTTCCCCTCCGTCTAAAATTCTGCAGAAAACCATCTAAGCACAACTAATGAAGCACCTAACCCAAAATAATCTCCTCTCCCCTACCCAACACATCTTCTGCCCCAGCCACTCCACCATGACTGCCCTTCTTTCCTTTCTGGAAACTATCAACTCAAAACATGACTCTGGCAAATTTGTATCTACACTATTCCTAGATTTGTCAAAAGCCTTTGACACCATCTCCCACACCAACACTCCACTCTACACCTCTCTTCCCCCACCATAGCCTGGTTTTCCAGCTACCTGTCCAACCACCAACAAGCAGTCCAATGAAAAACTTGAACCTCCTCCTTCATTCCTACACCCACAGGTGTCCCTCAAGGTTCACTTCTTGGCCCTCTACTCTTTAACCTGTTTATTAACAACTTTTACCACTCTATCCCAGACTCATCTGTCATCCAATATGCAGATGACTCAACCATCATCTGCTCAGCTTTCTCACCTTCCGAGTTCCTAACAAAACCCAATTAGCCTTCTCCAAAACAGAAAACTGGATGCAGTCCAATCTCCTAGCCCTGAATGCAAATAAAACCAAACTAATGATCGTCTCCCCCAGCAAAAACTTCACAATTGATAAAACCTTATTCACCATACATAGCCAGAACAATACCCCCCTCGAAATTGTCCCCACCACTAAACTTCTCAACAGAAGAACTAAAATCTGACACCTACATCTACTCCACTATCAAAAAAAAACACCAAAAGATAGGTCTTCTCTACAGACACAACTGCTACCTCATGCTCCCCTCCCTGATGTATGGTGCACCTCTATTCACAAACATACACATCGACTTACAAACCAAACTCGAATCCTGCTACCCCAAAATCTGCAAATTTGCAACCAATTCTATTAATTCTTCCCACCACTGCCACTCCCTCCACACCCTCAATTGGCTCGAACTCCTCAACTACTTCAGTTACCTACAACTCACCATTGTTCACAATCTTATCTATAAACCAGAGAACTGCCCTTCTCTTGCTACATCCTTAAAACCCTACAAACCCAAATGCCAACTCAGATCCACAAACCAAAACCTCCTTCAAGTCCATAAACGTTCTCATCCCCCAGGACAGCTACTTCTCTCCTACTCCATAGCCAAACAATGGAACTCTCTCTCCTTCACAGCCTTCTTAACCATAACAACTTCAAATCCCAACTACAATCTCTCCTATCTGCCAAATGGAAATGCCCTTGCCACGCCCAAACATAATATTTCCTCTGTACTTTCTCTATGCATTTTAATCCACCTAAATTAAAAGAACTAGTAGCTTTATATCAATTCATAATGAGCTCTCCTCTTTCAATTAACTCTGTGCATATAATCACTTTTACCCACCGCTGTGAGCTAGCTACCTTGCATTTAAATGTTTAACTCACTAGACCTCATTGCGTACTGTATTGCACACTCTGAAATGTCAGTATATGCTCTGCACAAATCATTTTTTTCTCTCTTTTTCCTTTGCAGCTTGCTACAGCTAACAATATTGTACAAAGCTTTGTTTTTTAATTGTAACATGCAATTTGTAATGTAAATTGTTAACTATAATATGTTGGAGCTTTCCTCCCTGGGCCCCTACTGAAAACGGGCTCTTCTCGGCCCAGTGGACTTCCCCGGTTATCAAACCTAAACAAACAAATAAATAAATAAATAAATATAAACAAAGTAAATGGATTAAAGAGGTCTTACATCACTTCTTCAAAGAAGTATTGGTGATTCCTTACACGTTAAGAATGACTTTAATGTATTGTAGTGAGTATTAAGGTAAGGCCACAGTGAGTAACTTACTGGTACAACTCTGTAGGTTACATGAAACTGTTTTAAGGATTTGACAAGCAGTGCTTTGTAGATCAGACAACAAAAAGTAATTACAGCATTTTGTATAGCAGGAAGAATTTAGGTTTTTGTAAGGTTATACAGTATTGCCTAAATTACGACACATTCAACATGAAGCTATAAAATTGCCGTGGACATCAGCATGGTGTAATGCAAGGTAATCAACTTACACCATATTACTCTGTCATATTTGCTTTAATTAATTCCAGTCATTGATGATATAATAACATCATCTGACATATATCATGACACATGCAAGCATTTCAACAAATATTGCTTGTGCTGGACAAACTCTCCAAGTTAAAACACAGAGTATACCAAAAAGAGAATCTTCCAAAATAAATATATTAACAAGACAAAGAAGAGTCAACGCTGAATGTGACTGTCAAAACACACAAAAACATATAATACAAATTTAAGCATCATGATGGTGTGGACAAGAATAACGTAGAAATAGCACAACTCCATGGTGCAGAAGGAAGAAGCCCTGACAGTGATCCAGGCAACATATGTCAATCCACCAGATGTGTACTGGAGGGAGCAAAAATGGGTGTGGGCAACCACTGCTGGCTTGTCTATCCTGGACGGAGGGGGGAATCTCTGGCCTGTCGCCTGTATTACAGAGTGAGCAGTAAGTGTTGTACTTGTGGAAAAAGAGCTCACTGAGCATACAGTTCCCAGTGGTACACAGCAGTAAGCCAAGTGAAAGGCATATCTGGAGGCACATGTGCATAGTTTGGTAAAAGACAACATCAGTACAGCTCAAAGGAGCCATAGTAGTAGTAAATAGGTGCTCCACAAATTTGGAGGGATATCTACTGGGTCCATTAAACTACTACCCAACTCTCACTTCACTTGAAGAATGAATGGCTGATGAGGCCCTTCAGCCAGCAAGCTCTAAGCCTCTTGTCTGGTTTGGGAAGTGCCCGGAACCAATGGAAGAATGCCAAATTAAATTGGATCAGACACTAGCATGCCTTTTTAGTCATATTCAGCTCAATGAATTCAGCATTACCTTTTCTGATCAGCAGAGAAGAATATCTCCATTATGACCAAGAGCTAATGTCACTGCAAAATGGTTCATGGTCGGCACAAGTAAAAGAGTCCAAATTCCAAAGACAAAAGACATTTTCTAAACACAGTAGATTTACACCATGCAGATGTGGTACACAGGCCTTGATCCAACCAACTGCGGGAATGTCACTAACAAATCCTGTGCATATTTTCTGATGTAATAACAAACTGTCTGCAGTGCCCTAATCCTGAGTTGGACCAGATTATCTCATAAGGCATAAAGGCTACCATCAAAAAGACAAAAAAGTAATTCTTGTACACGCACCAAGCAAATGCTCAGGATGCTAAATGTTGATGTGGGACAGTCTGTGTTATTAAATCACATCAGACAGAAAAAAAAATGCACTCATCTTTCCACTTTCTGCAACCTTCTAAGGTCATAAAAGCCAACAGTGCAAAGATCAGCATTGCAAATTACAGACATACCTTGAAAAGACATTAATCTCATTTAAAGCATTATTCAGTGACAATGACCACATGGGCTTGATGCACGCCTCTACCCATGATTATATCTTTCAATTAGACTTTGTTATCGAAGTCTTTGATACTAGTAAGCAAAAACAGAAACGATTCTTTGAGACAACAGACTGTCACACCTCAAAGAGTACATGGTATGACACTGCATAATTAATTTTCTTTCACATGTAGCTTTTCTAAAGGCCAAACAAAGAATATACCAGGTTATATCATATATAATGGCATTGATATTTTACTAATTGTTTTATTACTTTTCAGACTCAGTAATGTTCAGGTTTACAAATACCCCACTGTTTAATAATCTTATTTTCTTATAGTCTTAACAATGACACTTTTACTGTTTGTTTAATTGTTACTGTACCAAATGAGAAAAATTAAGCCAATGAAAACAAAAATGTAGGTATGTTAGTAATGAAAACAAACCACTATGAATTTGTTTCATATGTCATGGGAAGAATTATCATGGAAATAATGACTTAGGAAACCTCCAGACACTGGACCCAACCAAGTGTGGTTTTATCAAGGGCAGGTTATGCCTAATCAGCCAGGTGGACTTCTTTGAAAAGGCCACCAAAGCAATGGATAATGGCAAAATAGTTCACACTGCCTACCTTGACCTAGCCAAGGTATTTGGCACAATACACTTTCAGGTATGGCTAACAAACTCAAGAGGTTATGCATAAACCCTTATGTCACCCATTTGATAGTCAGCTGGCTCACAGACAGGACCTGAGAGGTTAGAATTGGGGAGCCAACCTCTACAAAGACCCCAGTCACCTCTGGAGTCCCTCAGGGCTCAGTCCTGAGACTGTTCTATTTTTTTATTTGGCATCTACTTCACTGAAGTCAAGGCCATTGTCAAGAGCCTCTGTCTGATTAAATTACAAATGACTTCAAATTAGGAGCAGTCATAGAATTCCCTACAGACACTAGTGTTTTCCAAGAAGGGATAATACAGGCAAATAACTGGTGTCAAAGCCATTGACTAAAACTAAATTCCAAGAAATGCATAGTAGCATCCTTTTGGAAGTCATCCACTCCTGATAACTATAGCATTAACAACACACCTCAAAAAATTGATCCAGAAGTCAGAGACTTGGGGACAAATGTAAACAGTAATTCAGACTTTGACCATCACATGTCTACAGTAGGGAAGAAGTCATTCTATTTGTACAACTTATAAACAAAGGTCTGGCATTTAGATCCAAAGAGGTCATTGTTCCATTGTATCAGGCATTCATCAGACCTATCACTGAGTACAGTGCCCCTTTGGCATGTACCAGCATATCCAACAATTGGAACTACCATAGAGTTCCTTATTTTGGCCCCAGTCAGATGGACCTCCTGAATATCAGCACAATAAATAGCACCAGAATTACCCATTCTAAAGACTTAACCTTTTCTGTGATTTAAATAGCACCTGCTGAAGAGACAGGTATATATTCCATAGACACCCTTGTCTGGGACAGACTCCCCATCCATCTGAAGCAGAATTCCTCCCTATACCAGTTCAACTGCAACTTGGAAATCCATATCTGGAACTGGAAATTTCCCCCTGGTTTGGCATCTATGTCTAATAAACACAGGCAGCCTGTAAATCATTCATCTTCCAGGACCCTGCTTGTAAATGCTTCATACCCCAATCCCATGCTTACACTTCCAAAGGGTGCTAGAACTTGTAATATCTGGGCCAGTGCCAAGTGGTTGTTAGCTTAGTGCATATCTATGAACCTATGAACCATTGGAATGGGGATTATTTGCTGAAGTGGGGTGCAGTTACAGAACTGTTACAAGAGACAGTTTGTAACTGACAAGGGTTGTTGTAAAAAGAGATGGGCACTCACATATAGCTGAATATGAGTGAATAATGATAGGCAGAAGACAAAAGTGTAGAAATAATGCAGGAGACAAAGGAAGCAGCAGAAATGTGCAGCGCTTTGGGACTATCGAAGCAATCTTAGAAGTGATGCCATGTCATGGTCTTGTATAAATTGAAATGAATGTCAGAGGTATTTAAAGAAAACTTCACTGTACAGCTAAGAAGTGTCCTGTATTTGTCATATCCCGTTATCGTATGCACTATTAATGCATCAAACATTTCTTGTAATAGTTTAATTTCTTATGACACAACATGGCCTTCATGTTTTCTGCCATAATGATGTGATTTTGTTTTCTCAGTCTCTTTTTGTTACTCCTACATTTCTTTTTCTTATCAGATGGCATGACTTGACCATTGGAAATTAGCTATTTTCCTCCATTTAGTAAAGCTGAACAATGACAGATGAGGGCATTATACACAGACAGATGAATCAGGCTAAAAATCAGAAAAGAAATGGACCTGGAGGTTAATGTCATATAAAATATAAACCACCAGATTTCAGTGTGAAAGAGCAGGGCAGCAACAAAGGTAAATGAAATGCTAAAGTTTAACTAGGGAGTGGCATTCTGACCCTCAGCTATGATACCACTGTGCAGATCAGGAGGCCTTAAAGGAAAAGGACATTATATTCCAGTTAAATAACAAAGGAGCGTGAGCAGAATGGTGAAGGGATTTTTTTACTAGAAAAGAGGGGGACAAGATAATATGTTATAACCCTATAAGGCACTACGAGGAAAATGTGAAGGATTTATCCTGTAAATAAAGGGTAGGATAGGAATCTGGGATCAAGATCACCGATTACAGGGAGCTCAGTTTAATCCTGATATATATTTTTCAACAAGAGAAAAGAGTAACAGGTAGAACTGGTTAACAGAATGGATGGAAGCAATGAAAACAAGGCTATTACTACAACTTGGCATTCGTGGAACAATAGTATGAAGGAGCGGAGTTAAAATAGTTGCTGCACAAAGTCGTAATGCACAGATTAATACCATCAGTCTTCTACTAGTTTAGGTCATGTAAACATTTCTTTTTCAGGATTCCAAGCAATTTTTCTGGACAGAACTTATTGGAGACTCAGTGGCTTGCTTCCTCCTTACGTTTTCTTGATCCCTGAGCTTCATAGGTGCTAATTTCTTATTATAGCCTGGAAAAGTATTATATTTAGATGCATGATAAGGGCACAGTTCATTGTCTTACCCATTCTGTCTGAATTATTTTACAATCACTCTCTGTTCCTTGTGTCAATAGTATTCAAACGAAAAATGCGTAACTATTGAAACATAACCAAGATGATACCTCTCGCATGCATTTGTAACTTACCAATTTTAGTTTCATTCTCATATTCTCATTCTTTTCAGATCCTACTTAGATAAAACACATTCCTACTTATTTTAAGGAACTCAGCATGAACGTGTATGCTTTTCATCACAACCATAAAATATATATGCAGTGGCATTAATGAGCGTATTATAGAAACAGCCTAACAAAGAAGAGACATCCCAAACATGTCTGCTCCATTGAATTACATTTGCTAAATTTTTTTATGTCATGCCCAGTGTAAATAGCAATGGGATAATCAAGTTCTAACATCATGAAGGCAATAACCAAGATAAAACAGCTACAGTGCATTAAACACTGCTGTGAATTGATTTATGTTTTTATAGTTCTTGGCAGACGGAAATAGCAGTTGTTTAACTATATATGATATGGTGTCTACTTCAAATGAACGAAGTTGCAGAACGTCGAGCCACACATCATGGAAGATGAGATGATTGATGTTCTACAATATCAAACATTAAAGCAGAACAAATTAAAAAAAAGATAAAAAGTCTTCTTGTATATTTTTTCAGGGGGTCAAGCACCCCTGCACCCCCACACCCTTTGCTACTTAAATATACCAACTCTGAGATTACACTACAGTGAACAGAATGGTAAATTTTCTGTTCCATGCTATACGGTACCATTCTTTTCACTGTAGTGTGATCCTGGAATTGGTATATTTAAGTAGCAGGGGGTGTGGGGGTGCAGGGGTGCTTGCCCCCCCTGCAAAAATGTGAAATAAGAAGTTTTCACATTTTAATTTTTTTTTTTTTGGTTTGATATTGCAGAACTTTGATCTTTTGGTCCTCGATAATCAGAGGTTTGGTGTTCTGCAATTTTGATACTCTGAAGGTGACCCATCACATGACATGGATGTCCCTTGCATTGGAACTAAATATCCAAATATAATAATGTATGTAAGCTTAGGTCACTAGAAGGCTGAGTACTCTACAAAGATAAGGACTGAAAAGTATTTTTTCACAAGTCATCCCTTTTTGATGAACACAATAGTCCTGCATTTATGCCACAGTGCTCCATTGCTATGAGATGAGAATAATACATTAGTTTTTAAATGCTGTACTTTGGTATACATTTTTCAGATTATTTTCCATAATGTTCTTATACCTATCAATTTAGATATCTATTATGTGTCTTCTTAGTATAACTTTAAAGTCAGATTCAAGATCGGACAGTAGAAGTGTTTGAACAAAATCATGGCATTTATCTTATGAAAACAGTCTTATCAGTGTTAGACTATGCTAGACTGCAAAGCCTAATCATTTCAAATATGTATTTGACCAGTCAATAAAAGATCATTCTGGTACAATAATTAATCTAAAATTTGTATACAGATTCTTTCTGTTAATATTTTGCCACACTTTGCACAGATGATGAGTGTAACATTGCCTCAAGCAGGGTAGTGATCTAGTCCACAACAATGTATCTCACTTAATGTCACATAACCTCACCTAAATCTGCTAACACGTATTTGTCTCTCTTCCAGTTGTGCAATTTATGCAACTGCTTCAGTACAGATATGTACTTTTTACATATATTAAAGAATTCTTCACTAAGCATTTGTAGGCCATGTAATTTACAAATGTCAGATAAATTATATTCTCAGTAAAGATGTCATTCCAACACCAGTGGTGTTTTGTAGAGCCACACAGATGCATTTAATTTTTGCAGCAGTGGCTTTACTTACTATGATGGGGTAGCCAGCAGAATGATATTCATATGCCTATGTTCTCCTCTGAAGGCATAGTGATGTTGGTGGTGTCCCTCTGCAACCTCCTTTTCTGAAGTTTGTCTTCCAAAAGACATCATTTTGTAAGTGATTGAAATGATTATAAGCGGTCTAGTTATACTGTCTCTCCATTCTTTTCAACTCTCATCTGTTTTATACCATATTTTAAATCAGTCCTATTCAATAACTTTAGTTAATCAGGAAAGACAAACACATCCTGCAAGGTCTTCTGCAAAGCCACTTAAAAAGAATGAATCATTTCAATACTGACCCCATGGTACCCACAGACTACTCTTCTTTTCTGTACGTGGATCCCACTTAATATAATAATCTGTGCCACATTGTGTAACAAATACTGACCCATGTTACAACCACAGGACCTAACAACAAGTCTGTTCCATGTTAAATGTTTACTCCTAGGTCACAACGCTTGTTAATCCAGTCAAGGTACTGCTCTTCATTTGTATTATAGAATCTTTAGGTTATTATCACATTCTATCCTTTGGTATTGATGACAGTTTTTACTATTACATCCTGTGTGAGCATATAAAATGATACTTTCCTAGCTGATTGTTACCTAACAGTGTATAGCCTTTGTGTGCACTCCATTCATAATACCCATTTCTCCTTTGTTTAATGCTTTTTGTAACAGCTACATGATACTCATGCCTCTTAACCTTGTAGCAGAAGAAGTCTGAAGCCAAATATAATGGGGGGTACAAAGCCCCAAAATATGGACAAATTTTAAATATTTGCTCTTATAAACTTAGAAAGTTGTTAAAATAAAAGGTTTTCTGTTAGCATACATTTTCTGAAGGATATGAAGTGCTAAAACAATAAGTGTAATGTTTTTATTGAATTCAATGCTCACTTGTTTGCCAGAAAAGCACATATTTTATGAGAAGCAGACCAAAAATATGAGGCCAAATTATGGATATCCTGCAAAATAATGGGCAGTAGAGAGGTGTGAATTTACTATGTTCTCTTGTGGCTATTTCTACATAAATCATTCACTTTGTCTATGTCATTTTTTTAATGATGAATTCTATAATGATTTATTTTAATAATTTCTAAAAACCTGTTCTAAACAGAGAGAAGTTCTTAGAAGTCCTACTGGCAGAGATAACACTTTATGGAATACAGTTTAATTAGAATGTATAATACAATGTTCTATTTATTTTTGTAACAGCTCATTTTAATCTAAATTTCATAAAGAGACAATGTGATCCAGATATTGTGGCAGTCAGAAAGGAAAAAAAAAACATTTCTGACAGTTTATCAGTTAATTTTTTAAAATGCTGAATATTTAAATTTTGATTTTAATGCACAATTTACCAGTTGAATACATTTTTCTTAGTGTACTCAAATCCTAACAATAAAGGTTAACTGTAGAATATTTTTAAACCTCCAGCACTAAAAAGGACATGCAAAATGCAAACAGAAGTCAGGACTTTGCATTACCAGGACTTTCTCTGCCACATAGCAACTGCTAACATCAGTGCAATTGGTATCACCCATAACTTAAAAAGAAAATTAACAAAATAAATACTGCACAAATTCCTTACAAGATTGTTTTAAGAGATATCAAGTACTGTAAAATGTAGAATGGTAAACAAATGAAAAACTTTTTTTTAAAATATTTCTAGGTTCAATGCTAATGGAATTGCCTATTTATGTTTCCATTGTAAATGCAAGTTAAAATCTTGCAGTAGTAAAATACACTCACACTATAGAGTCGATAATACTTTCTATATAATTAATTTGTTTGCATAACATCCTATGAGCAGACGTATATGAAGTACAGATAAATAACTGGTGCCAAAATCATGCACTAAACCTAAGTACCAAAACTACATTATTGAATCATTTGGGAAGTCATGTTCCCCAGGGAAATACTGTATTGACAGTATGGTTTTAAGAGTTGGCCCAGTTGTTTAGGATTTGGAAACTTAGCTAGACAGTGATCTAACTTTTGACAAAGATGTGTCTATTGTTGTAAGAAAGGTCTTCTAAGGGGATTGTGCCTAGATCTAGGGATGTCATTGCCCCCCTTTACTCAGCCCTCATTAGACCACTCATTGAATTAAATGTCCACTTTGGCATGTATCTGTCCAGACACATGCAAGAATTGGAACACCCACAGAGATACCTTCCTTAAAGGATGCAAGGCCTAAACAATGTGTCATTCATGGAGTGATTCAAAGCCCTGTTATTATACTCGGTATCCTACATATTGCTTAGAGGTGACCAGCATATAAAGGCAAGGCATCCTCCATCTCAGTACTGATGGATTTACTGCACATTATCAGGTCAAATGGCACCAGAAACACTTGGTCTAGGATCTAAACCTTTTCTGTAACATCAACAGAGCTGTTGGGGAACAGGTATATCTCACACGGATACCTCTGCTCTGGAACAGACTTTTCATCCACATAAAACAATGTTCATCTCTGTCCATATTCAAGAATAATTTGGGTCTATGGATGGGAAACAGACAATTTACCCCAGGACTGTCCCCTGTAGTACTAATGGACAGAGGTATCTCCTAAATGCCTTATCTTATGCATAGGTCCCATTTATTCTGGTTCCCTATTATATGATCAAAGATGCATTCTTTAGAATGCGTCTTGATCGAACTTGAAAGCATGAAACGGCAAAATACCGAAATGGCATATAAGCAAATTCTTCCCTGTGAAAGAAATTGCTTGGCTGCCTTTGTTATTTTGCCATTTTCACCACTGTAGTGCGATCTCTGAGTTGGTATATTTAAGTAGGGGGTGGGGGCACAGCCCCCCACATCAGTGGTGTGAGGAATAAAGCCTCCCACTTTATATAATGTTTTAAAGTTTTTTTTTTTTCTTTTTTAGAACAGCGTTTTTTTCCCTGGGAAAAAAATCGCTGTTCTAAGTGTTCGGGATTGTAAGCTTTTGCTTGCATGGGGTTGATAAATCAGCGTTCGCTTTTTTAAGTGTTCGCTGATTTAATATAGACCCATTATTCTCATTAGTGATAATATATAATTATTGACCATGTGATGGGTAAGGCCAATCTCTAACTAAAGGCGATAGGTTAATTTGAGCACACAAACTTAGCTATGAGCCTATGAACCTATAAGCAAGAGTGTTTTTATCATATTTGTGTTTTAGTCCATTATTCAGTGGTAAGCCATATTAGAGATTGATGGAGGTTTACTGTTTCATGTTATTTCCTTTCATCTCTCTGATTTGATTGTTACTTGTAGTTGCTGTCTGCATTAAGTTTAGAAGTTATGCCCCTATCTTCATTTGCTTCTTTAGAGTGCAGCATTTTCATTCCTGTACCTATGGTTATTTAGGCAGACCACCACATCTAAATTATTCTTAACTATTATTATTACTATGTTACTTTAATGGGGAGATGCTCTCCCTCATGGTTAGACATAATGCAGTGTGCTGTACAACGGCATTCATGCAGTTAACAAAATGAAATAAATAAATGTAAATAGAGAAAAAAAAAACAAAAAGAGGAACAGTGAAATGATGTTGGGTAGGAAAACAATCTCAGCGAAGCAATCCTAGCATTGTTTATTAAATTCTAAAGCAAAAACAAAAAAGTAGACTTCAGAATCCTTTAATTTGCTACTTCATTTCATGGGTTCAGGCACAACTTACACTAACCCATTCACTGATTATTTTGACTGTTGTTCATATGCTGGTTTAGATCATGTGGAGTACTCCTATATATAATATATACATATATATATATATATATATATATATATATATATATATATATATAAAATATACATATTATTTTGACTGTCGATCATATGCTGGAGGGATAGGTACCTGACCCAGAGACTCCCCATAGTCTGGAATAGACTGCCCATACATGTCAAGCAGACCGTCTCCTTGGCCTTTTTCAAAAGGAACCTTGACGATTGGATGGGAGATAGGAAATTCACCCTGGGGATCACGTCAGTCACTCTGTTAGACAGGGGTCCAGGGAAGTAAATATTGTGGGAAGAAACATCCAGGGAATTGTTATGGCTAGGCTTGTATAGGCCCTAGGGCCGATAGCCTAGTAGTAACCTATGAACCTATGAACCTATGTGTGTGTATATATATATATATATATATATATATATATATATATATATATATATATATAGGTTTACCATCACAATTTCAAAAATTTTTGTGCGAGTAATGACTTATTCAAAAAAGATTGTCACAATTTGCATTACCGAACAATCACAGGAACGAATCAAAAAATGTCAACAATTCGAATTTGAACTGTTGACATTTTTCCGAACTTATCTCAACATCTGGTGACATTCAAACCCCCCCCCCCATGCCCCCGCTAATTATATAGACTAACTCCGAGGATGCACTACGGTCAAGGAATAGGTGCATGTCCCGATCCCCACTGTAGTGCAATCTCCACTCAGAATGCTGAACTCACAAAAGTTTAAATGCATACTGGCATTCGCTCTTTTGTGCCTTTGGCATCTTTTGGTTTGCTAATACAAACCATTGAAAACATCCTTTCGCACATCTGCTGTCACAGGTACGCATCTCAACAATGTGATGGTAAGCCATATATATTTTAACTTTGATGAAGAAGAAATACTTTATAACTAAATATGAGCTGGTACATATACATGTATAATAAGAAAGAACAAGACAATAAATATAAATCTGAGAATAAATTTAGCTGTTTGTTAGTAGAAAAGGTAAGATGATAGAACATAATAAATAATAACTCTCTAAAAGGTTAAAAGAAGTCTTTTTCGATAGTGCTCATTATTAAGATTTCAAATGTTAATAACAGCACCTTTTAAGGATGCTAACACAATTCAAATCAGATAAAGTAATAATAATTAATTGCAGAATATATGTATGAACTGCCTATACCAGTCACATATCCATCTATCCATCCATCCCCTTTTCCCATTTTTACACATGAGTTCGGGGTGTCACATCAACAGTGATAATCATCTGGATCCAAGGGTTGCACTGCCAGGTGGCTAGTCTCTTCAATAAAAGAGCAAAGGCAAATGCTGCCTCATCTGTATTAATGAAAAGTATAGCTATTTTATTCGACAATGGTGTAACTTCTAACAGTTTCAATGACCTTGAACTAATTCTATCCATCATTAACCCCCTTGGTCAAATACTTGAGTATGTGGTTTATGGACAGTTATTGCACTCCTTACTGTCAAAGTACTTTTTAATCGATATACAGATGACTTCCATAGAAGTAAAATGGAAGACTCAACATTAATCGGTCAATTTAAATTCTTCAAGAAAGGGCTTAATGTTGTACTGCTAGCTGATGCCCCATTCTTGGACTTTCATTTGTTGGCACAGCATTGTTGTAATTGTACAAGTCTTAAAGGGTTTAGCATACATCTATAAAATTGGAAAAGTACCATAAAATGTCTGAACTTTAGTTGCTTAGGAAGATGTTTCTCATGGCTCATTGCATGGCCTGCATTTATTCTCTGTTTGTATTACTCTCTTGGGAATTGATGGGAGGCTGTATTACTATTCTGGTGACTCTAATGTCCTGTATATGGGTGCCATGGAATCCACTGTACCACATAGACAACAGAAGAGGTTTGCAAAATTTAATATATGGGTTGTGTCACTGGACCCGGGCTTGAATATATAAAAAAAACTAAGTCTATCCTTTTTGTATGTGTGTATCAAATCACAGGACAACACCCCCCTTCCAACTATGTTACAACCACATCTGCTGTTTATATAGTAAATAAAATAAAATCTAGATCCTTGGTTATATCGACCAGTTGCTTGACTAAAGATACTAATACCAAACTATGCAAGAACCTCCGAGGATTCTCTTGGTGCTATAATATATACAGGCTCTTCTACTGGTTTCACTATTACAATAACAACTGACATATAAATTAGTGGGTATCATTAAACTGCATAGAAATGAATACACTATTGCTTGGTTCTTAGATGTATTAGCTCAGTAAAATTTGAAAATAAGCTGCAAAGACTCATCTTTCATGAGCCATTCAAGCTACTCAGTATAGTCTGGCAGTTAATACACAAGGTTAAGGTTGTGATCTGTAGTTACTGTGAAAAAGCATTTGATTCTTTCCACCCTTTGCCTACTGTGCAATCTTAAGCAAGTCACTTAACACCACATCACTCTGCAGTCACTCATGAAAATTGAGTTCATTGGGCCTACATGGCTATGAAATTGCTATTTATTTTATTTACCTTTTAGGATTAACAGTGCCTGACTCTCCAAAATTGTTTACAGGCCATGTAGCAAAAAAGGAACTATGATCCTCTAATGCCTTTCCAGTTTATTCAGCCAGTAGCAGAAGACTGGTTGCAGTTGGACATTTCGGTACATATATTTTCATATTACATATAAAATAGCTGCTGATAGCATTGCTTGCCATCTCTCAGTTCTTATAAATAAGTCAATCCAGGAATCCTGCATTTCCTGTCTCTGGAAAAAGTAACACATTATCCCTCTACACAAAGGAGGAAATTCAACAGACATTACTAACTTTAGACCTATAGCAATCTTACTCCTCTCCAAAATACTTAAAAATTGTACTCAAAAACAATTGCTAAACTATCTCCTACAGAAAGGACTCCTATTCCCCACACAACATGGTGTTCACCCTTCCCACAGTACTAACACTGCAATTCTAACCTATATAGATACTGTGAGTAAATCTAGAGATAACAGCAAACTAGTCTCCTCCTTATTTCTAGACTTGTCTCAAGCTTTCAGCACAGTTTGTCATAGCAAACATCTACTTAAAATGCCCCCATTGGGTCTCTCTCAGCCCACTATTCTATAATTCAAAAGCTACCTATCCAATAGGTATCAGTCAGTAAAATAACTCTCTACCTTCTCTCCACACCCAGTCACCACTGCTGTACCACAAGGATCTATCTTTGGTCCCCTCCTGTTTAACATCCTCACCAACACCCTTCACATATCCACACAACAGGCCTCCCTAGTACAGTACGCATATGACTCCACACTCATTTGCACATCTGACAACATAGCACACCTCCAAACAATTACTCAGGAAGCTTAACAGAAACTGAAACATGGCTTTGTAACTCACAATTCATGCTCAACCATAAGAAAAAAACACTACTTTTTTCCCCGAATCCCACTCCCATGAAAAATCTAAATTGAAAGTCCTCCCTCAATAATACAACCACTGAAATCACTATTCACAGCAAATTATTAGGAATGATAGAGGCTGATAATCTTAAATTTAACCTGCATATAGAAAATTGTATAAGGAAAAACTCATGAAAAAACAGGGATGCTTTAGAGAGCCAAAAACTTTCTCATCAACGCAACTAAAGCTACACTTTCCACCAATTATCTCCTCTCCTCGGTTCTTTATGGCAGCCTCAACCCTACTAACCTCCATGCATCACAAAAATCAAAATTTGAACAGTGCTATAACAAAGTCACTAAATTTTCAACAAATACGCCTTTCAAAAGCCTACCACTGTATAGCACTAAAAAGCTTAAAATGGTTAGATTTATCCTATAAATAAACATGCATAGAGCTTCTTTCCACCTATAAAATTAGAATCCATTTATTTGTTCAGCACTAAATAATATTCCACACAACTATGCTCCCAGTCTGTCATTACAATCCAGTCACCAAAAACTTCTGTCTGCCCACAAACCTATCAAATCTGTTGGGCACTGCCTGTACTTGCACCATACCATGTTGCTAAGATCTGGAACTCCTTAGCTGTATCCATCAAGGCAATACCATCCCTCCCATCCTTCAAAACCATTCTGAAAGACTTCCTAGTCAAAAGCTGGCTCTGTTCTTGCTTATCACCAGGATAAACTATATCCCTAAATGTGAATAGATACCTATTCATATTGTACATCTTAGTCTCCCTTCGTCACTCATTTCCTTACATTTATCAGTTTCCCTCCCTTGATATTTTTCTCTAAATATGCCATAAACCTGCTTTTCTCTCACTTTCTATTGCAATTCCTGTTTGTATTATACTAACTTACCTTTAATTTCTCTATAAACTGGCTAAAATTTCTCTATTAAATCATTGTCATATAATTTGCATCTGTTCTTATCCAAAGTTTTCATGTTATGTCTAATTTGGTATAATTATTTAAACTGTAGTTTTTTTGTGTGTTATGTTGAAAGACTGTAAAATAATTTTTCTTAAAATGTTCATAATATTTTGGAGTTTTTCTCCTTGGGCCTCCATTGACAACAGACTCCTACCCAGTCAAACTTTTCCAGTAATTGAATTTCAATAAATAAATAAATAAACACTATTGTCCCAGAGATGATCATTCTGAGTGATAAGCCAGTGTGAAGTTGCTTGGGGTTCAGATATATAAAAGAAAATGTGTTCAGTGATAAATGGATCTTTACTTTATGCATCACCATGGATATAGACTGAAACAAATTCTGTACTGATAGTAGCATGATACAGAGTTCTGCACTTCCATTTTCTCAAATGAAATTGATATAAGTTTTGATTTTAAAATGTATCCCCTATCTGTCCATACGTCACCTATTTGCTTCTTTTGTCAACTCTTGTGCCATTTTTTTGTTCCCATTTATCTCTAATGTTCTGGCTGTATTCTTCTAGCTCTTGTTTTTGTACATATCAAGGTTCAAGTGAAACCTAGTGTTTATAGCCAAAGAAGTCCCATTATACCATGACCCCCTATTAATATTCCAAAATGTGCACGCTGATTGGCCAGCATGCACGTTATAAATCGACTTATACTAATGGAAAAAGGTCCGGTCGCCCGGACTTTTTTCCATTAATATAAGTCTCTTTTAAAACACTGTCTTGCTATGTTAAAAGAGTTTAACATAGCGACACAGGTTTAAAAAAAGCAACGGGGATCTCCGTTGCTTTTTTTAAAGCTGTCTCGCTATGTTAAACTCCTTTAACATAGCGACACAGTGTGTAAAAAGCAATGGAGATCTTGCTTTCTCCGTTGTTTTTTTTTTAAACCTGTCTCGCTATGTTAAATGGGTTTAACATAGCGAGACAGCTTTAAAATAAGTAACGGAGATCTCCGTTGCTTATTTTAAAGCTGTCTCGCTATGTTAAACCCATTTAACATAGCGAAACAGTAAAAAAGCAATGGAGATCTTGCTTTCTCCATTGCTTTTGGCCACAGCTCTGATGTACTGTGTAGGCATGCGTAGTACATCAGAACTGCCGCGGATGCCAGACAGCTGCGGAAGGGCAGCAAAGAGGCATTATACAATGCCATTATTTAAGAAAAGTAATTGTTTCTTTTCTTAAATAATGTCATAGTATAATAGCAATAACCCACGCCTGGGTGTGGGTAATGCGGGATTTAACCACGGTTGTCTTTGTTTGGTCCCTCGGGCTTCGCCCTCGGGACCAAACCACACCAATTGTGGTTAAATCCCGCATTACCCACACCCAGGCATGGGTTATTGCTATAATAATCTATTTTAACTTGTTCACATTATTTCTGTTTCTATTCATCTATGTTCTTATCTAAGAACCCTGTGCATCTCCCAAAACTATTCTCCTCTGCTTCCTGCCTGTACTACTTTGCTATCCATACTTAGCATCTCTACTATTTTATTCAATATTCAAGCTACTAATCTGAGTTCCTTGTGTCTCTTTAACTATTATATACCCTTATACAGCAGTACCTACAGTCTCTTCACTTTTAGAAATGACCTTATGGCCCAGATGAAAATGACATAATAATCATAGATTATTTCTATGGCTCAGAAATATTTTATAAACAAAAGAATGCTATTTTGTTGTGTGTATATGCACTGTTTAACAGGAACAGTACAATATTTAACAGATACTGTGGTTGATTTAGCTTATTTATCCATCTGGATTCTTGAAGTGGTTTTGGTGCAAAATCAGATATTTTAGAATTTTACTAAGAGAGGTCATGTGATTTTTAAGCAAGTCTGATACTGCTTCTTATAGGATAGTTTTACTTTATTTATCCTTTGTTTACTGGATTACTATAATTGGGATTATACCCTTTTTGGAGAGCCAACCCAAGGTGGTATTTAAACTGACTATGGGGAATTTGGCCAGGAGAATTGGGGGATTCTTTATGATCAGGCCCAGTTAGATGGAAAGTGCGTTTAGTGTCTTATCCAAAGGGCACTCTCAGGACTGCAGTACTCCCTAATGCTGCACTGCAGTGTACTAATGGAAAATGAATCCAGTCATCAGGGAGTGGAATAGAACCCAATGCTTTCTGATCTTCCTGCACCAAAGGTGAGCACTGAGACCTGTATATCCACTTGGCGCTTGAAAAGATTAATCACCCATAATATGCCACATATATGTGCCCTGCACAATTCATCTTTAGTGACAACAGTGCTGCAACTGGTTTTGTTCAGCTATAGTCTCATGCCTTTTCCTGAAAATATGCCCATTGTAATTAGGCATCTCAATCGCAAAATATAAATACAAAAAATGCCAATAAAAAAGAAAACAGTGTCAGTCCTGCACTTAAACAGAAACTCCAAATCCTGAGAACTGTACCTTAAACTGATTGTGAGTTGTTGTTTGTCTTTCGGGTTTTTCCCGGTAAGGGGTCACCACAGCGGAACTCCGGTCCGCTAATGATTGGCAGTAGATTTTTATGAAAAGCCAAAGTGCCAGCTCGACGCCCAACCTTCAACGAAGGCATGCCCATTTATGCACGCATGTCTTTCGAATGCTACCCAACCGCGGGGAGGACACGCAGACTCCACACAGAAGGCACTCCCAAGCCACGCCGAGAATCAAACAGGAGAACCTCTTGCTGTGAGGTAACAACGCTACCGCAAACTGATTGTGAGTGATTTACTAAATAAACTATACGTCAGAACAAACTCCTGGTAGCAGAGATTGGCCAATAGTACACATTACTAATATTTTAATGTGCCATTAACTCAAATTCAAGAAAAATCTGTACTGATTATAAATCTTCATTCTGTACTTGTTTTGCTCTGTAATTTAACCAAATCTATTTCTACAGAGCAGAACTATATCTAAATTAAACATTCCACAATCATTGGACAGTCATGCTGTAAGATGAGGTAACAGTCAAGTCCTTTAATGAAGCATAAGCATCTTCCTTAACTTGTCAGTAGCACTGCTGTAGTCCTGTACAGTAGAATGCTGTTTTATATCTGTTTTTCACTTACGTTACACTTTTATTCTTTCTTTTGGCATTGGTTCTCACCTCTGTTGCATCAATATAGCTCAAGGCCTTACCCTTGCTTGCAATTGACTTGTATCACTAAATCCTCAGTTTATATAATCTAAATCCAGGTTTCATGCTAAGTCTAGTTTGGCATTCACAGTCTCCTTTAAAGTGTGTAGATGACACCTTTTTTGATCTAACTTCAGCATATAAACCTATGTACTGGCACACTGGCCTTGCCTTTCTTTCCTTTATTGTCTGTTTGCATACATGTAGAAATTAGCCAGCTTCTTTGTTAAACTTGCTGCATGCATAGACATTAGCCTCTTTATAGACTTTACTGACAACTAAGTCTGTTCAACTCAGTATTAACCGAATCTTTCAAATATGAATCATAGAAATTGTTTCAACAATGCCTATAAAAATGATAAAATGTGTTTTAATAAATAGGGTTACTAAACTAAATGCAGAGGCGCTTGTCATAATACTTGCATATCACCAGCTTAGCTGGAGCTTCGCAATGCACAGCTATAAATGAAAAGGACTCAGTCAATCTCATTTGAGAAAGAAATGACCTTTTGTTCCCTGAGACAGGGCTCTGAATTCCCATTAAGGATACTATTATAGTCACTGTTTGTTATTTTAGAAACAAAGAACTCCAATATTACAGAGAGGTGAGTCAGTATTTACATGTTAATGAAGCCGAGGACAGACTGGCAGTGCAGCCATTTATTTTACCAAGCAGAGATGATGAGAAAATAAAATTTAAAAGGAGAAGCTAGATTTATAAGAAGGATACTGAATTGTATGGCTCTTAGTGTGCCACTGACAAAATGTTCACCCATTTTTCAAAAATTCCTGCAATTACTAGCTTTTACTCCACAAAATTCTACAATTTTTACATAATTTATAATAAGCAATCTACGAAAATAATAAAACAATATATTACTAGAATGCTCAAACTGTTTATATATTCAAGCAAATCTAATGAAGGATGGCAAAATTGTAACAAAATGTTGCAGTACATAGTAAGGAAAGCTCTGATACATTGTTTTCAAGTAATTTATTCTAAGCCTTGTTTCATCATTCAAGGGATGTTTAAGAACTCTTGATCACATGTGCCCTGAGTTAAAACAGTCATAGATTGTTTCAGTGGCAAAGGGAATTAAACAACAGATATGAGAAACTGTGAAAATACTATGTCACCTTGATGACTCAGTGACTGCAAAGTTCATTCTATATACCTGAGTGTTTCACTATGATGAATTTTTCATCAACATTTTAAATATGTGGGAAGCATAAATGAGATAGTTGCTTAATGTGTTGAATATGTTCAAAGGAGTTGAATTCATTGATTCCCTGCAAACTTAAGCAACTTAACAGTATGCTCATCACCATGAAATACCACACACAAACACCTTTAATAATAACCATTACCAGTCATCATTTTTATAAAGATTAGGCAATTTATGATTTTTTAGAATTTTTTCTGCAAACCATATTAAGTTACCCTTCATTGATTGATTTATAAACTGATTTTTCAGCAAAACAGATGCAGTATAATCCATTTAGGAAGAAGTGTGAACTGAATAAATGCCAAACATATAGTTACAGTAATATCTTAAAACATTTAAAGGCATTGAAAATGCATTATGTAACTCAAACTGCAAGCATCTATAGATGGCAGCAATGTCTAGTAACATCTATGATTAATACACGTTGCAGCATATCGTTTTAAAAGCTATTAGACGGTAGTGGGATTGAATGTTGAGGCCTGCAGTTTTCCCACAGATTTTGTAGAATATCTGTGTCTTTTTTATTGCATTGTCTGCAATTTAGTAACCCTACTTATCATCTGAGAAACTGTACCGAGTAGAATTAACCAGAAAGATCAGTACTGGTCATTCTGGAAGGACTGAATATCAATTTCTTTTAACGATGCTTAGAATTATAATGCAAAAATTCTTGCTACATTAAAAAATGTAGACAAACTGTGCTTGTAATGTGTTTCAGCAGATTATTAATCATTAGGTATAAATGTACATTATAACATTGTCTTTAGAGGCAGCGATAGTGGTTACTAGTAGCTGTATGCGTAGTTATATCATTCCTCTCTACATCACATTTAGTGGGTAATAGCAATGATGAAATTAAGTAAATAGAACAGCTTGCTGCTAAGCAAATAAAAAGAAATGAAGTAAGAAGGCATGTGAGTCTGCAAACACTGAGATCTTGAGCTATAGTACTATACATCCGGAATGAGGATGCCTAGCTATCCTATTAAGTAGCAGCTTGTGGGAATAGGCCATTGACAGGGAATAAATATGAGAATACAGGCTATATGCACAATGTGTAGGGGCAGGAAATGTTACTGAAGGACAGACTAAAATAAATGCCATTGAATACTGTTACATTTCAGACTGATTGCTTGTACTAATGTGTACATTGCTGAATTTAATAGCATAGGCAAGCAAGGTCTTATGGTGGCATTTTGTGCACAAAGTTAGATGCTATTTGTACTTCAAAAAATAGAGGTGAAGTCCCTAGAGATATGCAGCTTAGAAAACAAACAAGTTTTATATGGACTGACTTTGGATTACTCACATTAGCTAAAACAGCTATTTTGCATTTGCAGTGTCACTGTTGCGTTCAATACACTTTCCTGATCCTTTGGAATTGTCATTTTTTAGGTAAATATTAAAAAAAAATGGAATGATGTGCATTCAACTAACACACTTCTAGCTCCTGCAGGCTGACATTAATATTCTTTTTTAAATAGTAATCTATTCACTTTTCGTGAGATCGACAATAATGTATTATGTACTGGTTGTCAGCAGAAAAATACCCTACACTGGTCACCAGTTTGAGTGAAGGTCCATCTTTTCCAGGTATTTTTGTCTACCATTTTTCAGTTCTGCCTGTGATTGTTATCATCATCTAAACACGGCCATCCTCTCTCTATTCTTATCGACACCATGGCTATGATCAGGTCCTGTAAATTATCCCAGAATGGTATCATAACATCAGATCAATGCCATGCCCATGGTCACACCCTGCAAATAGTCCAGAATGGTATTAAAACATCAAATTATTGTCATGCCCATGATCAAATTCTGTAAATAGTCATAAAATAATATTATGAAGTCAAACCAATGTTGTGTCAATGGACAGATCCTACAAATAATCCCCGAATTATATTATGACATTGACTGCATACCATGCCTATGGTCAGATTCTGTATATAGACCCAGAATAGCATTATGACTTCAGTAAAATGCCATGCCACATCTGTGATCAGGTTCTGCACATCATCCCAGAAGAGTATTATAACCTTAATTCAATGCTATGTCTGTGGTCATATCCTGTAAATAGTGCCTGAATGGTACTATCACATCAGACCAATGCCACATCCATGGTCAAATCCTGCAAAACGTCCAGGAATGGTATTCTAACATCAAGTGGATGCCATATTTATGGTCAGCTCTTGCAAATAGTCCCATAATAGTGTTATGATATCAATCTCTCACCTTTAGCAAGTGGGCCACCTGTCATTAACGCTTACTTAAGAACAGATTATCCTGCCACATAATAGCTGACTCATATCCCCAATAATGTTGACCTTCATGAGCTGTGGTCCATCTAACTCAGGTATAACATGAGTTGTGGTCCATCTAACTCAGGTATAACATGAGCTGTGGTCCATCTAACTCAGGTATAACATGAGCTGTGGTCCATCTAACTCAAGTATAACATGAGCTGTGGTCCATCTAATTCAGGTATAACATGAGCTGTGGTCCATCTAACTCAGGTATAACACTCGATTTTAGGTTAAATAAATAACATAATGAAAAAAAAAAGATCTGTTCTACTACAGAACATTTAACAAATCTGTTTGATAGCCCAATGTTTCCAGTGAGTTCAGTCTAGCAGACAAGATTGTGGACAAAGATGATATCTTACATAACTGTATTAGAAGTAAAAGTCAAATACAGGAATGTAAAAAACCTGCAGTCCAAAAGCATCATATTTTCAAATCTACAAGTTATTGCCAATGTCTTACCCCCCCCCCCCAAAAAAAAAAACACTGCCAACATTAACCACATTGGAAATAAATGTATTTCCTTCTCATGTCAGTTTTAAATAGCAAATCAAAACACAAAATCAAAAATAAAAAGGCTTCAATAACAGCTGTGATAGCTTCTTATGCACCATTACACAAAATACTAAATAAATCTCTTTCTCTCTCCCTCTCTGTGTATTACTTCTTATCTCTGACAACAAATGAATGCTATGCTAGTTCACAAGGTGGGGGAATGGGTCAGTATTAGACCTTGGAAACTACAGACCCATTAGTTTTACTTGTATTTTGTTAAGAGTGAAGGAAATGATTACTGTAGAACTGGTAAAAAATGAAACTGGAGATCTGTTGCTTTGTGATGTGAACAAGTTTGGCATTGTGAGGGGCATGTGCTACCTTCTGAATCTTGTCAATTTTTTGAAGAAATTACAGCCACATTTGATGAAGTAAAAAAACATCAGTGCTGCAGCTTTTGGTCCATTTCTTGTTGTTGTTTTCTTTTGAATCATGCAGGGTTATGATAATATATAATCCAAACAACAGCTGCAGATAAAAAAAGTCTGGATATGACTGAAAACTTTGTGGTGCTCTGTATATTCTGTTTGTGTTTTGTGGAGCTTTTCTCTCCAGGACTCCACTGAAACTGGGCTCTGCTTGGCCCAGTGGACTTTCCTGGTAAACAAATGCCAGTAAATAAATAATAAATAAATATGGTAGCTTCATCCTTGTCCCAGCAGGAACTTCTTCCCTACTTACTGGACTGGATAACCCTCAAACCTATTTAACAACAATGGCTTAGCATTCAGCGATCAGAAGTGTAGCATTGTATAATCTAGTAGGAAGGTAGTTCACTTCAACTACTATAGTGAGAATCATGGCCTAAAAGTACATCAGGTTGTTAAGGATACTGGCATGCTGACTAATAGTGATCTCGCCACCATGGTTGGGTACAAGACCTTCAGGGTAGCTTATTTAATACTGAACCAGATAACATGCAACTCAAGCATGGTCATTATTCCACCTGTAGTTGTTGATTCTGCCTTGTTACAGACAATAACGTACCTGGCTGTGTGGCTCAGATCAATAAAGCCCTGACTATGATCCCACCAATCCAAGTTGACTTCGTAACTCAGATGCTGAAAAAGCTCAGTAGGAGAGAGTAGAAGTAAGTAACAATATGCTACCTAACCTACAGTGGGAGCGGCCTGTAATGTCTGGCGGGGGACAGCTCTGTTTTAACTACAAACTAAGATATATAGGCAATTTAGCCAAAGCCATAGATGTGGGCTTGACTTATTAAGCCTGCGATTGTAGTTGTCATTAGCATGTGCGTGGGAGCATTAACATGTTTGGAAAGGCAGAGTAGGCCCTCGTAGGGATACAGGTACCCATGTCAACCACCAATGAGCAGGATTAGAGCCCAAAGAGGAAAAAAACATGCTAGCTGCTTGAATGATGACCTCTGTGACTGGATCTTTCATTAATGGGAATGAATTATCCAAGTGGAGATTTTGTGCTGAGAAGACAGCAGGGGATACATTCTAGTCCTCCAACCAAACACATTGTCACATTAGAGAATTGTAAAGAATATTTATGCAGAAGGCTAACAATTCTAATAAGCTAAGTTCCTCAGAATGCCTTTAAGAGTTGCCCCTTTCCATGCTGGTTCTGTGGTACAATTGGATGGAGCCCTGACCATGACCTAGATGATTTGTGAATGGTAAGTTCCTCAGAATGCCTTTAAGAGTTGCCCCTTTCCATGCTGGTTCTGTTGTACAATTGGATGGAGCCCTGACCATGACCTAGATGATTTGTGAATGGTAAATGAGCTAGCAAAGAACAGTGACAGTGTTAAAGCTAGCAGCGGCTCACGCTTCCCGGGGAGAGTAATATCTTGGCCCAGTGCACTAGTGACACCTGTGGGGAACAATGTAGCAGCAGGGAGCATTACAGGTTCAGATGCATACACCCATTTAGTACTATCTTTGTAAGTTACTTGGGTGACACATATAGGTAAGCAAGATCATGCATTACAGTGCTGGCACTGTGGGACTGCATATGTGTCAGGCTACCATGAGGGGGAAAGGGGTCAAGCAATAACATTTATTGGTTCCATTGTGATGGCCTACTGTGCTTGGCTCTTGTTCACTTGGGACAGATATGCTAAGAAGTTACAGGATATCCAAGAAAAGAGACATGGAAAAACTCTGTTCCTCTTCTCCATGTTTTAATATTCCCCCACACGTGAGCTTTGGCTTATATTTTGACTTCTGAATGGCCCTCTTATTTTCAAAAAACTATTCATGGATTGTGCAAATGAGGTGCAAAATACACATGGACATAATTTTAAACTTAAAATAATCATTAATAGTGCCAAAACGCCTAACAGTGCCATAACCTAGCAGTTCCCACTTCTCTAACATGAACCTCCTTTAACTATATAAAAGTGTGAGTGTAAGAAATGTCTTGATGATTACATGAGTATCCATTCAATCTAATATGGGATGATGGCTATCAAGCTTCTGAAAGGTCATTAGGTCATAAGCTGTTTCTCCATCCATAGTAACCTGTGAACCTCTGCAGCCTAGTGCTTTCAACCTTTCTTCTAATAAGGTGTCTAATGGTTATGATATAGAACTGAAAGTTATTGGTATTATATCCAGTGCACATCATGGCAGACAGTATTAAATAATCACCGCTGCACCACATGCACTGTTGTACCAGCATTGAGGAGTCCGCTCTATAACTCAGACTCTCCCCAACTTTGCAGTCTCACACAGTCTTTGTACTGAATGAATTATTACTGCTAGTACAGCTGCTCAGAAATAGACACTGACAGCAAAATAATAAACTCTAATATTAGTCCTTCAACAATTAATCTAGCCAATGATGCAATCTATCTTTAATTTTTTGCAAATCAGCCCTAATTTGAGCAGCAATAACTGTACTGTTGCACACTATGCTACAATTGTAGTAAACCCTCATTGACAGCATTGTCAAATTATTTGACAATGCACATCCAACTAATAGTGATTATTTTCAGGAGGAGAGGCCAGTATAGACTATTCACAGCATAGTCTAAAAATGCTAATATAGGTTGTGGATTCTATTAGGAAAAAGAAGGATCACTTTGTTAAGGTCCTGTTCCCATTGGGCATGTCTCCTTTGATGATGCAGTGTCAATGGCTACTAATAGTTTTTTCTCTATTTCTATAGACCAGTTCCACTGTGGCAAGGCTATGACAATGGAAGAGATCTGGCAACAAATGCTGAATGGAAGAGATATTTTTGGGCCTTCTTAGTGTACAGTATGTGGTGGCAGTGCACCTGCTTTAGCATTTGTTCAAAAAGGGAGACAAGAAGGTGTATACTACTAAGACTGGGATTGTGCTGCTCTTCTATTGGGTCAAGCCTCAAGCCTTTACCAGGATGATGGAAAGGACATGTTGGATAGCTGTTTATACTCTAGCTATATATACACTATATACAACATACACTTCGTTTGGTGTCATGTAATGTGTGTGTGTGTGTGTGTGTGTGTGTGTGTGTGTGTGTGTGTGTGTGTGTGTGTGTGTGTGTGTGTGTGTGTGTGTGTGTGTATTATAAATTACATATCCACACATCCTTACTACAACACAAAAATAATAAACCACATTGTCCTTCTATGACTCTTATCTTAACCTTACAAATCTTGCCTAGTCCCCAATCTGAGCTTGAAATACTAGTCCCTAGCATTAACCCTAAAAGACCACTACCACTCCCTAAACCTTAATTTACTGACTATTCTGTAGCTGTAAAACTCTTCTCCCACTCCATAGACTTAATTCTTCAATTGTTCTGTTATCCTAAAACTACCTTCCTGCTCCCTGAACCTTAATTGTTTGTTCCTAAAGCCAAATTCCTAACTTGCTCCCTAAGCCTAAACTTCCCTATCACTCACTTGAGCGTAATTCTAAATACTCCTATTAATGGCTAAAACTTCTATACCTTCCCGATCCCTCTTCTCTCCCTGCCACACTTATTTACCTCAAACTCAGCTATGTGTTTGAGTTACAGATGGCAGTTACATTGCTCCCCAGTACAGCAGCTCCTTCTAAAAACTTGTAATCAAATTTAAGTGTGCTTGGCAGCTATTGTGAGCTGTCAGGAAGACAAGTTTCCAGCTAAGAGACTGTGGCTTCCACTATGAGTGGACAAAAGTGAATGCACTGAGGATTGGAAGCCCTGACCTGCATTTGCCGAAAAAACACTTTAAGTGATTTTTGCAAAGGACAAGCTCCCCTGCACCCACCCACCCCCGATGTTGGGGGCAAGCCCCATCTCCTGAGCTTACATAAACCAACTCCACAGTCACACCAACTTGAAGAAGGGGTTAATTCCCACAAAAAGGACATTACTTTTTGCATGACTCATCGACAGTGATTTGCGGTGCAGGAACTCTGTTCATCATTGGGTTGAACCTCATGCAACTGAAGCTCAACAGTTCAATCTGCAACCACCAGAAGGGTAACTGTGACTGTGATCTGTATACATCCATGACCATCATTAGACAGACAGACAGAAAGAAAGACAGATAAATAAGTTAACTTTAGTTATATTCCCAACTAGGCTGTGGCTCAGTGAGTCAGGTAGTGAAAGTTGCCAGCATTTGCAATTTACATTTTGGAAAATACATTGTATTAATGAATACTTTACAGAGCATAGTAAACAACCTGAACCCCTTTTTTAAACAAGTAAGATTACTCTGTTTCCCTTAATCAACAAATGTCTATTTACAAGGATAGCAACCACTGACAGAAAAGTTCAGAAATTCTTGTATTTGGCTGTGATTTTATGTTCTTAAAGAGGAACAAAAGAGAATGATCTGAGTTGGTAAAAGGGGTAGAACAATTTATACCATAGTCATACCCATATATGCACACACATGCATGTGCACACACATGCATGTGTACACACACACGTACACACGCACACACGTGCACACACGTATACACACACACACACACACACACACACACACACACACACACACACACACACACACACACACACACACACAAACATGCAAAAGAAATTACAGGTCAAAAACTCAGTGAATCAGAAGTAAATAAGTATGTTACATTGTAAGAAAAAACAACCAATGTCGTGCTAGTGGAACCTTTAATAATAAAATGGTAAGCACTTTCGTAGAAACTCTGATTCTTCAGACCACAAAAACAATATTAAAAACTCCACATTATATATAAATGAAAATCAAAGTAACCAATCAAAACATAAATATGAAATCACATGCAACGTTGTTTCACTGATTCTTGTAATCCTCTCTCTTTCAATCTCTGTCTTAAAGAAACTTTACCATTTAGCCAAACTTCCTTATTGGCTTGTAGGTGTAAAATCTAATATAATTCCCTGTTCTCAGTGGTAATGCTGACATCACCTAACCTATCATCCAGTTTAATGGTCTCCACTACCTTAAACTGAAACTGGTGATTCATACCCATCTCAAGGGCAGGCTTAGCCAAGGAATTCTTACTGTTTCCTTGCTTAACGTCCCTAACATGCTCTCTTGTCCTTTCCTTAAGATAACAATCTGTCTTCCCAACATAAAATTACATACAAGATGTATATTGTGCTAAATAAAGTATGTTACATTAATGGACCATGGCAGGAGGGTTGATGCAGTTTATCTTTTTTTTTTTTTAAGTTAGACGGTGTATAATATTAGTTTTTGTAGCAATGTCTACATATAAAGTGATATTATAATTGAACAATGAAGCCCTAGGCATTTACTGACCACACTGCATGTTATATACTTTGGTATTGTTTCTGAGGAGGAGTTTGTGTACTGGAAGGTGAGGAGATAACTGAATATTTTAGAAGAGAGCCACACCAAAATTATCTTTTTGTGTTTTATTGGATGAGAAAAGTGCCTATAACATGTTCGGCTATTTATGCTGTTATCTTTTTCTTACATGAAGATTCTTACCAGATCTACTTCATACAGTTAGAACTTGGTCACAGAAAATGTCTATGATTTACTGAGGGGGAAATTTCAAATCAGTATTAATGCAGTTTGTATAAGCCAATGGGTTCTACTCAAAAAAAAGGAGGTACTGAGGAGATCTTCATATCTGAGGGGAGATTTTCTTTCACTTTTTCATTTTCCTTGCCACTTAGGAATATTAACTTTTACAGCCAAGCATAGCTGTTTGATTTTTGAAAGTTATTAGAGGGGGAGATGTGTATATAGTTATTTGATATGCAGTATGGAAAGTAAAGTTTTGGTGTATATCAAACTAAACATTCCTTATGTAATTACTGGGATTTTTACCTAAGGGTAAATGAGGTCAACAATTCTCCTTCATACATGTATATATATATATATATATATATATATATATATATATATATATATATATATATATATATATATATATGTATATATATATATATAAAACTGGATAGAGTGATTATACAAATATTAATTTAAATGCATAGTTTCAGAATGTTAACCGGGAATATCAGTGGTTTGGGAAACCCTGAGAGGAAGTCCTATCTGTTCCAGTAGTTGATGGTGGTACAGCCTTCTTTGTTATACTTGTAGGAGACCCACCTTTCCAAGAAAGAACAGTTGAAGTTATCTCAGCAAGGTACTATTTTGTGTGCTTTATACCACAGGTTTAGACCTCTAGGTATACGGCTATAGCCATGTTATGGCAGAAGGATTTTGTCAATATGATCATTGAGGAGTTCCTAGAGGTGCACTGTGGTACTTTAGCAGGTTTGAGGAGGAACTGAATGGTAACAAGTATCAGATTTTTCCTGTTAGCTATTTCCTGGAGTTGAAGTGTGAGAGAACGAAAAAAATGACTGATCAGATTGTACATTTACCCAGGAAAAGGTATAATTTTGCCCATTAATTTTAGCTGTATTTCCTTCCAGAAACTCATCAGTGATCAATGTCTGTAATCGTGTAATCTTGATTGAAAAAGACAATAGTTACATTTAAATTTGATATAGGTCTGAATGCTAAAAAAGAGTTAGCTTTAATATGTGGTGGGGTGCATTTTATGTATTGCTCTAGACTGCATCAATTATTGTCAGGGGTAGGCAAGATTTATGAGTCGTACATTGATTTCCACATGTGACTCTACCTAAATGACCTTTAGTCCATTATCTTATCATGTATATTTAATGGCATTATCTGGATTGCATGAGACTAGGACACTGCCAATTGTTTGGAGGCTGGGGAAATTTTATACACAACTTCCACAAGTCTGAGATTGCTAAGACTCCAAGAATAAACATATTAGGGCTTTAATGACACATACAAGATAAATCTTTCAGCCAAATGAGATGTCTATAAAAGTTCTTTCTATGCTGCATTAAAAATATAGACTAAATACCTTTGGGAAAAGAGCTGAAATGAATATTGTCATCTGTAGATTATAATTTAATAACTCCTGATGAAGGACTCATATTAGTCTGAAAACGTGGGTTATTATAAAACCTGCATTGGTCTAATAAAAGGTATTACATCATCTCTGTGCTCCAATGTCTTAATATTTTGGGAAGGAAGCTTCATTAATACAACACAAACTGAAGAGCACTTTTTAGCAATCAAAAGAAGTTTTCCAGACAGATCCATGCAGATACTGGACCTTATGCCTATAGCCATGCACGAATATCCGAAGGAATATCACAAGGTGGGAGAACAGAATGTGAAGTAGTTAGTTAATAGGACAAAAATTCAGGTTAGATCAATGAAATCCAAGTGATCTGCATCCCAACCCAGCAGAAAGTATACTCTTCCTTTGAAAATACTATTTACACATATTTATGAACTTACTAGCTCTGACAGGGCAATCAATGCCAGACTAGAAGTACTAAAACACATTTTTGAGAGCAAACATGAAATGATTATATTCTTGAAGCAAGCACATATAAGCTATTTTTAATGTTAACCTACACTACTGAAGATAGCATATTGATTTAACTTAGTCATTTGTCTTATCACTTTGACTAAAGCATTTTATTGCATTATTTAGTTGATGTTCCACATGCTGTTATCACATGTACTCTTTGTATAACCATAATAAGAAGACTAGTTAGCTATGGTTTACTGAACCCCTACCCAAACAGGAACTAGGTTCCCAAGGACATTTAGATAAATGTAACCCTACCGCAGCAGTAATTTCAGTTATGTATATTGACCAATGTGTTAGTTGCAAAGCGTGATAATTTAACAGAAGGATATAGGATGTCGACAACTAAATGTTCTTCCTGCAGTTTTCATTCTGTATTCAAATGCACATGATATTTGATCCACATCTTAAATGCTGACCCTTGTTTTAAAGCTTCTACTGCTTTTATTTTGTGATTGCAGCAATCTCCAACTTCCTAGCCTATTAAAATCTTAAACTAAAACTGACCTTAAGATCAGCCCTGCAGTACAAGTTGAATTGACAGTATGAGCACTTGCAATTGCAGTCAAAGTCTATTTTCCACCTTCTGCAGCTCTAGAGTTTTTTTTTTCTTTCTTTAGTTTTTTAGTAAAATGATAAATGACTAAGATAAGAAGTCCTGATAACCCCTTTGTGCAATTGCGCATACTGTTCTCATGCAGTAATAAAATGGCAACTACTTGTTAAATTATGTAGTAGCTGCCTGCTCTGGTGCAGTCGGTACAGAGAGCCCTCATTGTTCATTCAGCGGCAAACAAAAGAAAACATGGAAAGTAAATCATTTAAGCAGAGTATGTCTCCTTGTATGAAGGCTATTCCAATCACAGACATGCCCTTCATGTCCCTTGGGCAACCAGAGATGAAATATAATGTCACAGCGAACAATGGACTTTAGAGACACAGTAAAACAAAAGTTATTTGGTTAACATTCTTGAAAGTGAAAGCTAAGCAAAATATATATTTTACAGGTTGTAAAAGGGCAACAGTAATTATCCTCTGTGGGCATTGAACAACCTGTTTACTGATTATCAAAAGAAAATCCCTTTGAACAACCAGACTATTGAAAAGAAAGTCTTTACTAAGAACTCCAGGGGTACGCAGCAGGTTACATGCAGATTAGATTTCAAACTGTCTACCCAGCTAGAACACTGTTATTGATAATATTTTGGCAGAAGCTGTGAACATTAGTTTCTCTACCCTTCATCTTCTGCTAGCCAACCTCCACGGAAGCCTTTTTTTTTCATTTAGCAAGTTGTTAGAATACTAATTGATATAATTGATGGTATTGTTTTAATATAGCTGCAAAGAAGTTCAGATTGTAGAATCCCAAGTCCCTCAGACTTTACTAGCAAAATGTGTGCACCTGAGCAAATTTCATAAACAGAACTCCTTGGTCACTGTTACAAAAAGGTCACTATAACTGATTTGCTAACCTGTTGAACAACTTAATAAAATGGAAGGAATACATGCATTGCTTTCTGTTTGATCAAAGCGAACCAGCACAGTCAATTTTATAGAAGTAGGGCAGAACTTCTTTAAGTTTTGAAGTTTTTAAGCAGAGACAAATCAGCAGAATGCCCTAAAAGTATTTGGTTTACATCGATAATTCTCCACAACCGGCCTGATCCTGGAACAAGGCTGCAATAGGAAGAACTGCTCTAAAGACCTGAAACCATCTGAATAATTTCAAACTCATGGAACAGCATCTGCATATAATATAGCATATCTCCTTGATTTATAGATAATATATCACATCTGCGCTTACATTCATAACATATTGTATCATTGGTTTCATCTGAATTTGCCATCGTGTGAATATGAGTAATTCAGTATTGTATACAGAACTAGATCAAGAAGCTCTGCAGCATGGCCTTAGCACATGAATGTCCACAGAACAACGCTGCTTCTCCATGTCATACACAGAGAAAGCTGCAGCATTCACTGCATTGTCAACTCTACATCCTCCCACAGTTACTGCATTATAAAAAAATGTCTCCCCAGTGTATTATGTGGCTTCATGTGCACTGCAGTGTCAAACATCTGTCAGAGGTACAATCTGGCTTTTAGAGCTGTTACGTTTTCATATATATATATATATATATATATATATATATATATATATATATATATATATATATATATACATATACACACACACACACACACACACACACACATATATATATATATATATATATATATATATATATATATATATATATATATACATACATACATATATAGCTACTGGAAACACTCCCTCCTCAGTTTAAACAAGCAAATAAAACTCCTAGTGAAGTCCTCCAAAGCTAACTACGAATCCAAATTAGCTTCCCTAACTAAGGATAACAAAACAACTTTCTTTAGATACATCCATAACCTGAAAGGTAAGGCCCAGATTTGCACTGAACTTATAGTTAATGGTACTACATATATAGAAATAGGTGATATAGGAAACGTGCTGGTTGACAAGTTTAGTGAAAACTTCACTCCCCTGTCCCTGCCGTATACACCCCAAAGCATCCCTACAACCTGTCCCACACCCAGTATCTCCCTAAGGCAAAAAACACAGCCTCTGTGGGACCACACAACATCCCAGGCTATGTTCTACGTGGGGTAAAATAGGAATTAGCATCACCATTGGGCATGCTTTTCAATCACAACCTAAGCACTGGTTTCATCCAAGTGGAAAGGAAAACAGCTACCATAATCCCTTTGCACAAAGGGGGTACATCCACTAACACTGGGAACTATAGACCCATTAGCCTGACCAGTTTTCTCTGCAAGACCATGGAATAAATCAGCACGGACCTTATTAACAAAGATATAGGAAATCTCCAAATGCTTAACCCCACCAAGTTTGCCTTTGTCTAGGGAAGATCATGCCTGTTAAACTTGGTGGACCTCTTTGAGATAGTCACCAAAGCCTTAGATGAGGGTAAATCTGTGCATATGGCCTATCTAGACTTAGCTAAGGACCTTTGACACAATCTCCCACTCAGGCATCATTGATAAACTCACCCAGCTGGGTATCATCCCATATACTGTCAGGTTGGTTGCAAACTGGCTCACTGATAGAACTCATATGGTCAAAATACGGGACTCCACCTCCTCCAGCCAACCTGTAACCATTGCTGTTCCAAAGGAATTGGTTCTGGAACCCCTACTGTTCAAAATCTACTTCTCTGAAGTATAGACTAAAACTATGTTTGCTGATGACTGCAAACTTAGAGTGATCATTGAAACCTCTAGCAATGTCAACATCCTGCAATAGCAATACTGAAAGCACACGGTCAGTGGCCAGAGATCTGGCACACAGGTTGACAGTTATCTTAACTTCGATCACCATGTCTTCACAGTATTAAGAAGGGCATTTTATATTGCTCATCTCATAAGTAAGGGCATTGCCTCCAGAAAAAAAGAGGTTATAATCCCCCTGTACTCTTTCCTCATGAAGCAAATAATAGAATACAACTGTCCCTTTGGCATTATACTCCTTTACAACCACCTGTAGCAATTGGCGAGACCACAAAGGTTCCCTACAAAGCAAATTCAGGGTCTTTAAGATCTGTCTCATGTGGATAGGCTGAAATCATTGTCACTTTACTCTGTGTCGTACAGACTGCTCAGAGGTGACCTGAGCCTTCCACATAGAGTAATCTCTGACCCATCTTTAATGGAAATGCTGCACATTCACAAGTTAAATAACACACAGGTCACTCACTCAAAGGACCTTAACCTGGTATGTGACATCAACAGAACTTGCTGGAGAGACAGATTTGTCTCACAGAGGTTGCCCCACCTTTGGAACAAGCTTCCTATTCATGTTACAAAAAAGCCCCTCATTGGACCTATTTAAGTGTAATTTGGAAGATTGAATGGGTAACTGGAAATTCACTCTGGGGCTTCCATCTGTGTCCCTGTTGGACAGGGGCAAAAGGTGCTGATTTTAGTGTCTGCTTGAACCAGACACCCTTTGGAACATGGGTTGAACTTGGCCTACAAACTAGGGTAAAATATATATGCATCAGGACACACACATACAAAGACTCACTCATACACACACACACACACACACACACACACACACACACACACACACACACACACACACACACACACACACACAAAAAACACAAAGATTTATATATAGTTCTGCAATTTGCCACACTGCAATCTGAAATGTCTTTACTGAAAAAAAATACATTAGTGGTGCATTCCATTGGAAGATTGCAGTGTAGGCAAAGGGGGCATAGTTTCATTTTCATCGCATTTCATCAGGACTGACAGTGTTTTGCCAAGATCAGGTGACAGTGCAGTGAGAAAACATGCCTTTTTCCACACTGCTGTGTGATGTCTGAGTTAATATATGTCTGTCTGTCTCTCTCTCTCGCTCTCCTGCTCTCTAAAATCTATCTATATCTATGCCTATATCTATATCTGTAGCTATATCTACATCTACATATATATATATATATATATATATATATATATATATATATATATATATATATACATAGAGAGGGAGAGAGAGAGATATCTATATAAACACATGTATCTATATTTATTTATATTTATTTATTTATACAATTTAACTGGGGCAGAGCACTGATCCCACTGGACTAATTTCAGTCTCAGTCCAGAATGTGAACATCAAATGGAATAAAATAAAATAATTTCTACAATACAAGAGTACAGTAAAATAAATTAATAGTTGACAAGCAACAGAAACATGATTTAAGAAGTTATTCAACCGAAACCACGCTGTTCAATATTTACATCGGTTTGACTAGCAACATGTTAGAAGTTAAAGAAGAGATGCTATTGTGAATATGATAAGCAGTTATGTCTCGGACATTAGGGTGATTATGGTATGTTACCTAAAGCACAGCATTTACAAGAAATTTGTGCTATGAAATGTTTTTATATTGTGCCCAAAAGGAAGAGTAGTTAGAAAGATCTTTAAGAATTAAGGGACAATCCTTCTAGTTCTTGGGTCCAAGGATAGAAAGGGAGTGGTTAGAGCAGTGAAGTCGGGTTTTAAGTGCTTGCAAAACAAGCCCTGAGTGGCTATGAAATCTAAAGTTATATGATAGTCGCTGTCTAAGTAAGCCAGAGGAAAGAGAAGGGCAGGAATTTTCATTCAGCAGACAGAAAAATTTGGACAAAAGGAGCAGATTGGCTGGTTGCTGAACCAGCGACCATTTGGCATTGACTAGTGTAAGACAGTGGTGTTTGTAGTTTGAGGGAAAGGGAATGAAGAGACAGATAAAGTTGGAGATTGCTTGGATGGTGGTATAGAGTTTTTTTTGGAGACAGATGCTACAAGAGGTAGGTAATACCCAAGCTGAGCTAGAAGTATCTCTTTGTTAATAGCATTTCTTGTTGAACAGGAGAAGAAAGAGGAAATTTTATTGGCCCAGAAGAGAAGGCATTTATCATTTTCAGGGTATTTTTGAAATGATGATGGAAGTTAATTGAAGGATGAAGCCAGACTCCTAGGTATCTGAAAGTGTTAATCTGCTCAATGGCATTGTTAAGGTGGTCAATAACTGAGTTGGGGTTCTTTTGCCTTTTATTAGAGGTTCTGAAGAGTATAACGTTAGTTTCTGAGGAGTTAAGTAATAGTTTTATTTTTCTATTGAGCCAGTTATGGATGGAGAGGAAATCTTTCTTGGAGATCATGTTGAATTGACTGGGGTGTGTGGTTGTAGTGGAAGATAACCATGTCATCAACACACCGTAAGATTGGAAGGTGGGGAAGGCAAAGTACAAGCTTATTTATACAAATGGATGAAAGAAAAGGGGCCAATATGGATTCTTGATGGACTCCATTCAGTAAGAGAGTGGCTAATGTACTGTTGTTAAAATTTTCTGAGAAATGTCAGTGGATGGGTAATTTTGCAACCAATGAATAGTATCCATGCTACTCAGAATTACAGAGAGGTGATTACATCGGATTGGGTGGTCAAGCAGGTCAAAGACTGTGGCAAGATCTATAAATATGGATCCAGTAAGGAAGTCTTTGTCTATAGCTATAAATCATGTGATCAGAGAAATTCATAAATGCAGTGGAAGTGCTGTGGCCAGACCAGAACCCATGTTGTTTGGATGAGAAAAAGCAGTATTGATTTGTGAAATTTGAGAGTTGATTATAGTCCATTTTATTCTAAGGTTTTCCCAAGGGTACAGAGGATGGAGATTGGACAGTAATCACTGGGAAACTTGGGGTTGGATTTTTTGAGAACTACTGCTCCCATTGAAATATGAACCGGGGGAGAGGATGTCTGCCCCTGCAGGTTAAATAACTTCAAGGAGAGGTATAATATCTTTGGTTATGATGTTTTATGATGTTTTTAATGTAGAAGAGGGGAATATAAGTGGGTGGTGAGGAAGAGGTTAAGTGAGGGAGTGAAGGATATCAGCTGATGGAGGGAAGGGTGAAGAAGTGATCACTAAAGTCCTAGGATGAAAAGAACAGGAAGTGTGAGCACTGGGATGGGTTTTATGACCTGTTAAACAGCTGACTTCTACCAAGAATTGCTTACTGGAGTGAAAAAGGTTGTATTGATGTGTTCTCTTATAATGGCACTTATGATGTCTAATTGCTTGTTTGGACAAGTTTCTGAGGAGGGTGCAGTGTTGTCTGTAGAAGGAGTCAGGTCAGACTTCTGGGATTGCCATGCCTTATCTCTGACATATAGGAGGGTTTTGTGTTCATAAGTGAGCCAGATGTTTTTCTTGGGCTTGTACAGTCTTGTGACTATAGAGAACAGAGAGTCTTGTAGATTACAGAGAATGTGGGTGAAGAGCTGGCCAACAATTTTAGGGTTTGAGGAGGAGAGTATAGAGTGCCAGTTGAAAAAGGACAGATTTTTAGTTTGGCAATGTTTACTTGAGACTTGTGGCTGAATTTAATGAGTTTTGGAGGGGACTGTTTGCAATCAAGGTGGTTGCTGAATATTATAGGACAGTGATCACATAATCTGGGAGAGTAGATAAAGATATGAGAAATAATTGAGGGGTCTGTGATTATTAGATCAGTAAGTACTGTGATGAGGAAGGTTTGGGTCTGGTGGATTCAGAAACAAGTTGTTTGAGATTAAATACATTAGGAAGTTCAAGTGTGCAGTTTTGTGAGGAGCCGGGAGGTTTATGTTAAAGTAACCAAGAAGAATAAGATATTTGATATTCCGCACAGAAGAGGTTAAGTCCTTCAGTAGGTTATGAAGTTTTTGTAATGAAGCAGGAGAAGGGAGAGAAGCAATAGGTAGAAGAATCAGGCAGCTAAACAGAGAGTAGATTTGTTCTAGTAACCAGAATCTGAAGCGGCATTATTTTGAGCAAAGAGCAAAGAGTTGTTTGTTGATGTCTGTCTTGAAAAGAAGGAGAATACCTCCTCCTTACCTCAATCTTGTCCTGGCATAAAGAAAGTATTCACAGCCTAGGAAGAAGTGGTGTATGGGGGATTTTGTGGGTTAAGCCATGATTCTGTGACGGCAATGATTTTGGGATTGTGAATGGAAATAAGATAGCTTAGTTGGTCTATTTTGTTTCATACATTGTGTGCATTAATAAGGAAGAAAGACAAGGTGTTTAGCCTGAATTTGACTCAATGTTGCTACATAAGAGTTATAGGAGGAGTTTAGGTGTGAACTTTATGATGAATTTGGGGAGTTTTAGGGGGTGTTTAATGGCAGATGGATGCCATTTGTAATGGCAGAATTCTGTGTGCATAGAATGGCATGAGGATCCTATAAGGCAGCATAGTGCAGAAGTGCAGAGAGGTTTGTAGTAGTACTAGAGGATAGATTGGAGAGGAAGTTGTAGCGAATATAATGACATTAGGGTACAGGATGCTGAAATGCATTTGTTTGAGATGAAGAGGTTTGAGAGTGGTGATGACTTGGATGAGACAAGCACTAGTGGGAAGAATCAGAATATCAGGAAAGACATTTTATTTGAAAATTCAGTATGTGTTCCTGTTATGAAAGGAAAATGGGATACGTGTGTTTAAGGGGGAGAGGGTTAGTAAGAGGAGGGGTGTGGAGAACAGGCTGAATATATAAATGAAGCTGGTGGGTCATTGAGGAATTGGAGACAGGAGAGAAGTGAAGTGGGCAGTGAAACACACTGAGCATGATTCAGTCACTTTGAGCAAGCACAGTAGACCCAGGTCTGATCAGAGTTACTAGCTCTCTTGCAGCCAGATAAAGAGGATTAATATAAAAATATTTATATCTATCTATCTACCTATCTATCTATCTAGCTGTGTGTGTGTCCTGCTCTCTCTCTCTCTCTCTCTATATATATATATATATATATATCTATATATATCTATATATAGTATTCATGGGGGATGTAGGACGGAGCTATCTGGCACCTTTGGCAGTTCTCAGACTGGCACCCTCATCAATCTGAATATGAGATGAGGACTGAACCACCCTTTTACCAAAACCTAGATATAGCTCTGGTAGGTGGCTCCCCCCTGATACTATAAGTTGGCAGTCAATGGAAAAACTGACTCACCCATTTGCAATATCTGTAGTGAGAACTGCATAGTTGACTTTTTATTTTCAAGTTAGGAACATCTGTGCATCTAACAAGTTTGAAGCTCTCATGTCATTGTGGCAAGCTGGACTAAAGAATTAAGATTTTTTTTCTTTTCTCTTTTTATATCTGGATGTTTATCTGTTTTAAGGTAGTGTTCGCATGTAGGTCTATTAGCTTAGATATTAGGCTGACTAATGGTTTCATTATTTGTGATAGTTTATCACTTTGGTCATTTAGTGGTATATGTTAGATTTTGTGATCACATTTTGAAACTTGAACAGTCCATATCCTTGTCATAGCTTTGACTGAAAGGACTCTTATCACCAGGCAAGATCATTGCTGCAAGTTTTTACATTTTGTTTCTAATGCGTGTAGGTCAGGCATTGTGTGTATATTTACTGAAGAAAGAAATGGGCTGGTTCTGCACTTTATTGTGTTTTTATATATTTATTATGTGATGTACATTTTTTTCACAATTTTTTTGTGGATGGGCATATCATGGCTCAGTTCCTTCCTCTTGTGGTTAGACTTAATTTTTGTTTTGGGCTCCCATCAACTGACATGTACTTGATTTTCTATGGAAATTAGACAGGACGTTTTGTATTGTATTTTGTTTAAAATCTCTGCCACCATCCCTGAATACATTATGCAGTTTTGCTTTGTATTCATAAGTGTTAGAATATGGACAATGTTTGTGATTTGTTCTTTATGGTTTTCAGTTTGGGCTTGGCAGCATTCATGGTTATATAAATTTTAATGTACACAATTTTTATTTATAAATTATTTTTATTGTGTTTTTGTTAATTCTTAATTTAAAAAAAATAAAAACTAAATCTGATATTATACAATTCCTCCTCTAAAACGTGCATGCTGATTGGCCAGCCCAACCAGCATGCCCGTTGTAAATCCCTCAATATACTAACGGAAAAAGGTCCGGTAGCCCGGACTTTTTCCGTTAGTATAAAACACTGTCTCGTTATGTTAAAAGAGTTTAACATAGCAACACAGGTTTAAAAAAAGCAACGCAGATCTCCGTTGCTTATTTTAAAGCTGTCTCGCTATGTTAAACCCATTTAACATAGCGAGACAGTAAAAAGCAACGGAGATCTTGCGTTCTCCGTTGCTTTTGCCCACAGCTCTGATGTACTCCGTAGGCATGCGCAGTACATCAGAACTGCCGCGGAATACCAGACAGCTGCGGAAGGGCAGCAAAGAGGCATTATACAATGCCATTATTTAAGAAAAGTAATTATTTCTTTCTTAAATAATGTCATTGTATAATAGCAATAACCCACTTCTGGGTGTGGGTAATGCTGGATTTACCCATGGTTGTCTTTGTTTGGTCCCTCGGGCTTCACCCTCGGGACCAAACCACGCCAACCGTGGGTAAATCCAGCATTACCCACACCCAGGCATGGGTTATTGCTATAATATAATTATTACAACAGGCAGCATCAGTAATGCAGCTGAATTTTCAGCACCGTGAATTCCATATTTACCTCATACCAGAATCTAGCAATGGGCAGTGTTTGTCAGTTAGGATACGACACATTACAAGCCACCTGATCATTGATGTGTTCTGTCCTATCATGTCTCTTAGTTTCTGATTCCACCAATACCTCATCATTTAATTTCTCTTTCTCTGCCAGTAGAATTGCTGAGATATTCCTCTTAGTCTAGTTCTCTTCCTGCTTATTGAAAAGGCTTAAAATACATGCTTTCCCCTCACGTAAGTATCTGAATGGAGATCTAAAGTTAGTCAGAAAATTCAAGTAGTATTGCTGGAACTGAATTTATGCTCAAGCCTTGTTAAGTACATTCACTCAACGGATACTTTTTTACAAAATCGCACCAAACAACACTGATATATCGACCATATTCCATACATCATGAAGAAAGATATGTCAAAAATTAAAAAAGGAATGCGCAGTCCAAAAAAACTGACAAGACAAACAAGAAACATAGAGACAATAAAATGGTTATGTATTTATTCTCTTTTATAACAAATCTATAGTTTCAAAACAAGATATTTAGTAAGAACAAGAAAAAGAAAACTGAGCATAGAAGTTGTTAAAAGCTTAAATAAACATGTAAGCTTTTTACTAGAACAAATTAAATCAAAACAATATGAAGATAAAGAAACATTAGTTTGTTTGGAAATATTAAAGTGCTACAAGAAAAATAACAAAACACAGAGGCTACTGAAATGCATTAAAAGGAAGCATGGACTTTTGGAGAGAAGGGCTTGTACAGAGAGAAGGCGAGATCTGATATGGTGTGATATGTATACAGGAAAAAAATCTGTACTAACCAATGTGACCATTACAGTTTCAAGAGCTGTATTAACAAAAGATAGCCAGACATGGAAACAATAAGAAAATGAAACAGAAATGTATTGAAAATTTTTTGTTGAGGCAGAAAAGCAACAAACAGAAAAGGTATAAAGTGTAAAGCTTCTCATACAGGAAGTACTGTAACATGTTTGAGAGATGGTGCAACAGGGAGAGTATTACATTTGTATAGTGATATGCCACAAGGTGAAATTCTGGAATCTTCTGCAGAAAACTATCATGTAAGTCCAGTTAGAAATGCACAGCAAGGGAAGAAACAGAAAATGCAGAAAAAAGAGGATGGCTACAGTCTAGAACAGAATGTTCTAACGGAAGACCTGATTGATTTAATAGAAATGGAAAGGAATATTAAAATAGATGAAAGAAACTGACTACAGAAAGTGAATAAATCCCAAAAATATTTTAAGACTGGTAAAACAGATGAACACAATAATGAAGAATATTACGACAGAGTCATATTCATGTGATGTAACAGAAATAGGTAGAATATACTACTGTGCAGCCAAACTAATAAAAGATAAAGTATAACCACCAAAATGGAGCATAACAAAGGAGAGGGATGCATCAAGTGGAACGCTGCCATGGAAGCATCAAACAGAGAAAATTATAAAGCAACTAATACCACTATTAGAGCAATAAATACAACTAAATAAAATTTCCTCTATATAAAATGATGTTTTAGTAAACTGTTTTCTCTTTTCTTTCCTTTCAGAGCCCATTTTCAATAAATCCAACCCTGATACTGCAGGAGTTCTGCCATAAGGGCCAACTCCCAAGCATTTTTACTGAGAATTTTGCCTTTGTATAATGTAAGCAAATTTAACTTGAAGAACTTGGCTGTGTATTAATTTCAACCAGTCAAATATCTATCTGTGCTGCAAACTGGCTTTAACATCTCCCCCACCAAAGAGGAGTCCATGCACTCTATGGATGTTTTACTAAGATGGCCACAGCCCTTTCTCTTCACCAATAATTGACATTGTATATGATTGTCACTTAGTCTTCCAGGCATTCAGGTTTCTGCATTCAGGAAATGAAAGAAACCATCTTCTACTTTGTAACTCTCTGCTAATTGCTGTGTATTGGTTATAAACTGATTACTTTCTGTTATAATTTGAACTGGAGGCCAGTCGTCCGTAATGAATGTATAAACAGAAAAGGTGGTGGAATTGCTTTAATATTTCCCAACAACAACCACCACTTTTGCCTGTACAGCAAACCAATACCAAAATTCAATTCATCAGAGCGTTTTATTACTTTCCTGAAATTACACAATTATAAACAAATATTTATTATTGTTCTTTATATATATATCCCTTCTGGTAACAATATGGTTATATCAGAAGATATCCTACCCTGGATATCCATAACAATTCCACAACAAAAAATACCACTGGTTGATATGAATGCCGACTGGTAGGACATAAACTCTAATTCCCCTACATCTAGTGTAAACGTATTTGGTTTCACACAGTAGTAAACAAAAATCAGGCAACAACAGAAAATCACAGAAGAATATAAAAAGCAAAACCAGAAAAAAGGAAAAACAAATAGAAAGTCAAAAATTATTGTGACACATTTAGAGAACTCCTTGATGAAGATTTGAGGCATGAATGGTTAATGAGAGACAAATTTAAACCAAAAGATGAAAGGTTAATAACAGATGTTCTTCGTCTCCCATTGCTGCAGTCCTTACATATGGGTATTCCGCTGTCCACAATCGGCCCGAATACCAAAGGGCTAGAACCGGCGTCGGTCATCGGCACCCGAGACTGACGTCAGTATGTGCCAGTACAAATGCGCATGACCGACGCCATAACCTCAGTCTTTCTTGCCGCGTTGTCCTAAGCAGAAGCAGCATTTGCAAGTGCCGTTCGGCATTCTGGAATTGTCCGTTTTCGAGTTTCAGACCGGAGACCAAGTTGGGCTAAGTACCCCGTTGGGGACACTTTTGTCTTTTTCTTGCCTCAGTATTGACGGATGTCAGAAAAAGTTAATAACTGTATTTCTTGTGGGAAACAGATTCCTCATAGGGATTACCATTCACTCTGCATTCCTTGTTTGGGGCCTGAGCACGACGTTGTTGGGTGTCGCTTTTGTGCTACTTTTAACAAGCGTACTATTAAACGTCGGTTGGACTGTGCTAGGCTGGTGTTTGGTAAACGTTGTAATTACAACATGCCATCGGATTCTCCGACGACTGGTTCTTCTAAGAAACGCAAGGAAAAGTCTTTGCGGTCCAAACAGGATGAGTCGTCCACTCCGGACGCCGGTTCTGTAGCACCACTGGCTACTTCAGCGGCTCCTTCTGAAAGTTTACCTGAGTCTCAAGGGGAGCCTTTGTTACTACAGGAAGTGGCTTCTCTTGTGTTAGGCCAGGCAGAGGGTGCCTCTCTGATGTCGGTGGTTCCCTCCCCTCATAGGGTAGTTAGGCCTCCTCCTTCTCAAAGCAAAGCCCATTCTAAGTCCAAGTCTGCCCCTGCTGGTGCTAGTCCCCAGGGTCCAGCTCCTAGGAAGCACATGTTAAAAATGGCTGAAGATTTGATTACTTTAATTAGGGGTTCTATGCCCCCCCCTGTGAAGAGGCCCAGGGTAGAGACAGAGTTGGAGGGTTTGGTTCAGTCTTCCAATGAGTCAGATTCCTCTGTAGAAGAACTTCAGGATTTCCCTCCCTATTCTGATTCGGAGGCTGAGGACACTACTCCCTCTGCGTCCCCTCCAGAAGATTTTTCTTTCTCTGAGACTTTGCATTCCATGAGGGAACATTTCAAATGGGAGGGCCAGGATTATTCTGATTCTCATAAAAGGCTAAGAGAATTCTTGTTTTTGCCTCAGCATAGGCCCTTGGCTATTCCCCCTGTACTGGATGTTGTTCAGGATGTATTTTCTGAGGCTGCCCTTAACCCAGATTCTCTGCCTCCTGCCCCGGTTAAACCAGATAGATACTACAGGGTTCCGGAAGCTCACAAGTACTTATAGAAGAGTCCTAGGGCTGATCCTGAAACTATTACTCAAGGCCCCAAAGGTGTTAGGGCTTCTGTGGTTAGGAATCCAGTTCCTTTGGACAAGGATGCTAGGGCCCTGGATAGGTGGGGTAAAAAACTGTATACCTCTTCTACTTTGGCTATGAGAGCTTTAAATTGTCAGTTTCATATGCTCAGGTATCAAAGTTATTTGCTGGGCCAATTGAAATGTAAAGTAGATGCTTTAGCTGAAGGTATTGAATGTAAGGAGCTTCAGGATTTAGTGCATGCTTCAGACCAAGTTGGTAAGCATTCTTTGCAGTGTGGTTTTGATGCTTTACAAGCTTCTTCCAGGGTGGCTGCTACTAGTTCAGTTGTTCGCAGGCATGCCTGGCTTAAAGATCAGACCTTGTCAGAGCATGTTAAGGCTCGAATTATGGATGCTCCTCTACAATCTGATGTTCTTTTTGGTCCTCCAGTAGAATCAGTTTTGAAAAAAATGGAGGAAAAAGCTAAGTCTATGCAGACAGTTAAGGACTTTTTACAGGTTCAGCCCCCTAAGTTCAGTAGGAATTGGCCTGCTAAGGGATGGTCTTTCCCCTCTTCGGATTATCAGTCTAGGGGCAGGTCGAGGCGGGGTAGAGGTAGGGCTTCTTCTCAGGGCCCTGTTACTTCTAGGTCTTTGAGTTCTTCTACCCCTTCTGCTGGAGAGGGCAGGGGTCAATCCTTTTGGAAACAGGCCCAATGACCCGTGTCTTCAGCTGCCGGACTCTGCCTTGCTGGCAGCTCCTCTAGGAGGAAGACTGGGACTTTTCAAAAGGAATTGGCATTTGGTTACCCAAGACAAATGGGTATTGGACATAATAAATCGAGGCTACAAATTTTATTTTCACACATTCCCTCCTTTCAAAGGTATGCCGGATGTGCCTCATCAGCAAAGACTGGAAGCACAGCCACAAATTTCTTCTCTGCTTCAGTTGGGAGCAATACAGGAAGTACCTTCTGCAGAAAGAGGCACAGGGTTTTATTCCCGTCTTTTCTTAGTGCCAAAGAAAGGAAATACTTGGAGACCAATTCTGGATTTGTCCATTCTAAACACCTTTCTGGAAATTCCAAAATTCAAGATGTTAACACTGCAACAGCTGTTGCCTATGCTGGGCAAAGATCACTGGATGGTGACTCTGGATCTCAAAGAGGCCTATCTTCACATTCCTATCAGGCCCAGTTGCAGGAAATTCCTGAGATTTCGGAATGGGAATTTGCATTATCAGTTCTCTGCATTGCCCTTTGGCTTGTCTACTGCGCCCAGGGTATTCACAAAAGTCCTGGCTCCAGTAATAGCTTTTCTCAGACTAACAGGAATTCAAATTTATCCTTATCTGGATGACTGTTTGATTCTGGCTCAAGGCAAGCACGAACTTCTTCAACATCTGCAGTATGTAATGACAGTTCTAAGATGCCTAGGGTATTCTGTGAACGAAATAAAGTCCAGTCTAGTACCCTCACAAGAGATGTGTTTCTGGGTGTGAGACTGAATACAGCTGCTCAGATGGCATTTCTTACCCCGGACAAACAAAGAAATCTTCACCTATACTTCCAACAGCTATCAGTAATGTCCAGGCTGACTGCAAGGACAGTCCTTCAAGCCTTGGGGTTCATGGCATCTTGCATTCTAGTACTTCCCAATGCCAAACTGCATATGAGGAAGCTACAATGGTATCTCAAAAGCGTTTGGACTCAACACAGCCACGATTTGGACACTGTCATTCGGATTCTACCTTGCATTCAGAAAGAATTTCTGTGGTGGGCTCAGGAATGTCACCTAAACAAGGGGCTCTCTGTGACCCAACCAGAGGCAAGTCAGATATTGACGACAGACGCCTCGGAGTCAGCCTGGGGAGCTCATTTCAGAGGAAAATGGATTCAAGACCTTTGGCCCCAGAGCTACTTCACTTGCATATCAACATGAAAGAGATGCTGGCAGTTCAATTTGCTTTGGAAGGATTCAAGAGCCTACTTCAACCAGGACTGGTGTTGATTCGAACAGACAACACAACTGTCATGTGGTACATCAACAAGCAAGGGGGAACTCATTCTTACCCTCGTTGCAGACAAGCAATGCTGTTATGGGAAACTGCTTTGAATCTGCACATCACTCTTCGAGCACAGTTTCTGCCAGGAGCACAAAATTCTTTAGCAGATGTTCTGAGCAGACAGATTGTGGATCCTCACGAATGGAAATTGGACCCTCAGGTATTTCTTCAGTTGACCATGGCTTGAGGAACTCCAGACATAGATCTGTTTGCCTCTCCTCTGAATTTCCAACTGCCACTGTTTTGCACAAGGCTATTTCATCCGAAAGCCTGGAAAATAGATGCACTATCCTTCAGTTGGAGCAACCTTCACGTGTATGCTTTTCCTCCTTTGCCTCTTCTTCCAAAGGTGCTGTTGAAAGTCAGGAGGGACAAACCTTGCATGATCCTTATAGCACCGAATTGGCCTCGTCAGCATTGGTACCCTCTGTTGAGGAGCTTAATTCATGGAACACCTTGGCCATTACCACAGATTCCTCACTTATTGTCTCAGGAAAACAATCATTTTCTCAATGTCAGGGTGCAATCCCTACACCTGACAGCCTGGCGCATTCTGTTTTAGAGAAGGAGGACCTTCAGCTCCCTCAACAAGTTTTGGATGTTATTTTGGAAGCCAGGCGTCCTAGTACTCGAAAAGTTTATGCTGGTAAATGGAAGAGATTTTTCTTTGGAGTTCAGCTAAAGGCTTTGATGTCAAATTGCCTAATTTGAGTTGTACATTGCAATATTTGACTATTTTATTGGACAAGGGTTTGTCCTTCTCTTCTGTAAAAGTGCATGCTGCAGCTATTTCTGCTCACTATGATTGTGACCCTCCTTTATTTTCACATCCATTGGTTAAACAGTTTCTTAGAGGGGCAAAGAATATAAGACCCCACGGAGGGCTCCTACTCCTACCTGGGATCTTAATTTTGTTTTGGAAAAGCTGACTCTGCCTCCTTTTGAACCTGCAGCTGCAGCTGAATTGCAGTTGTTGTCTTGGAAGACTGCTTTTTTATTGGCTGTTACTTCTGCTAGAAGGGTATCTGAATTACAGGCCCTCATGGCAGTGGAACCTTTTCTGATTTTTCACAATGACAGAGTTTCCTTACGTACTAATCCTACTTTTCTGCCTAAAGTGATTTCTAATGTGGCATTGAACCAATCTATACATTTGCCTACTTTTTATGCTAACCCCCAAAATGAAGGGGAAAAAGTTTTGCATTCTTTGGATGTACATAGGCAGTTAAGGTATTATTTGAGCAGAACCAAAGAGTTCAGAAGATCTCAACAATTATTTGTTTCTTTTGCTTTGACTTCATGAGGGAAGGCTGTCTCGAAACAGACTATTTCCAAGTGGATTGGCCATTGTATTGCTTTTTGTTACTCTCATCATGGCAAGGATGTTCCAGATGGGATCAGGCCTCATTCTACTAGGGCTACGGCCACCTCTACTGCTTTTTTGAGAGGGGTAGCTACTAAAGACATTCTAGAGGCAGCTACTTGGAGTTCTGTACATACCTTTACAAAGCATTATCATTTACCTCTTTATTCTAGGTCTAGGGCTGGGTTTGCCACTGCAATCTTACAGGGCATGTTAGCAGCCCCTGATGCTATTTAGTTGGCCAGCCTCCCTTTTTTCCGTTGCTCTGGGATTCTACCCATATGTAAGGACTGCAGCAATGGGAGACGAAGAACATAGTACAGTTTTGTACCTACCATAAATGTAGATGTTCGAGGATCTCCATTGCTGCAGTCCAATTTTCCCTCCCTCCTTCCTCCCTTTTTCTTTTTAGGTTGGGGTTTGGGTGGTGTTTTTTGCATTCTGACATCTGAGGCAAGAAAGACTGAGGTTATGGCGTCGGTCATGCGCATTTGTACTGGCACGTACTGACGTCAGTCTCGGGCGCCGATGACCGACGCCGGTTCTAGCCCTTTGGTATTCGGGCCGATTGTGGACAGCGGAATACCCATATGTAAGGACTGCAGCAATGGAGATCCTCGAACATCTACATTTATGGTAGGTACAAAACTGTACTTTTGTATTATAGTGAGGTATATGTGTGTTGGTTTATAAAACCTATAGAAAAAATGGGACAGACAAATGTAGGTTCTGTCATACAGAACTGGAAGCAGTTGCACATGTCATTGTTGGCTGCATTGCACTCATGCCTGAGGTCATGCGTACTAAAAATTTTAAGATGGTGTAAACACTACAACCTACCAGTAGCTGCAAAGCACTGGAAACACAGACCACAAAACAATACTGAAAATGAAGACATGCTGATCACACATGATCATTCAATGGCAAGAATTTAAAAAAATGGACAAAAGTATCTTTAATCATTGATGTAGTTACACCTGGAAATTATAATGTCTTATGTACTGAAAGACCCAAATTCATAAAATGCCTGGATTTGCTAGCAAAAACTGGAACAATGTGGGGTAAAGAAACATAGAGAGTTATAATAGTTGTAGGAGCAATAAGGCTTATAAAAATAATTTTGAAGCATACTTAAATATGCTACTAATACATGTATGCTCATATGAATTGCAAAAGGCGATAATTCTGGGTAAGTTGAGGGGTACTGAGAAGAGCACTCCTGACAAAAATCAAAAACCTTGGCAATATTAATTTCAAGAACTGTCACTGTGCCTTGACTCAGGAATGAAATCCATTCTTGTCAACATATTAGAGACCTCAAAAAAATGGGACAAGGATAAAAAGGATGAACATAGTCTGCTAGTAGTGATATAAACCTCTTTACCTGGTACGCTTGCAGATACACCTCCAGGTAACCTTTTTGTATTCAGAGATTACTCTCACATGGTGTTTTTGCACACAGTCATCCACTGACCTGCCTCATTAGCATATTTATTTATTTAATTTATTTATTGTCATTTCTTAACCGGGTTAGTCCCACTGAGCCAGGGGCCCATCTTCAGTGGAGACCCGAGGAGAAAAGCTCCAGATAACAGTAACAATGTAACAGAAGTATCACAAAAATATTACAAAGAATATCACAAGAAATAGCTATAATTACAATGTTATAGTTTCAAGCAGTTAAACATTGAGGAATTGGAATCACTTTTTTATACAGTTTTGTTCAAAACTGCAGAAAAATCAGGCACATAACATAAGATAGGTTCAAAGTGGCAAAAAGTTTTTATAGCATGTGTCAGACTCTATCAATGACCGTGCAGCATATTAATGAGGTAGTGCAGGGAGAGGCAAATCACAATTACCATCCACATACTGAGTAATTCATTCTTTGCATTCCAGGGCATTTTCTGAAAAAAAAAATCAACTTGAAAAGGATAATATAATCAAAGTTTGTCTGCTGGAGAACGTTCCAGATTAACAATCCTACTGTCATTTTATTCATAAAGCCTTGCCCTTTCTACTTCTGCCTATTATAAGCTGGTAGGTCACTTACTTAAAGAGTCAGACTGAAAAAAGTTCTGGATGCCATAAGGAGCCATGGGTGTTAACAGGAAGTATACAAAAAAGACACAACAGGTTTGAATGAGTTAACAGCACAGGGACTGGGAGGGATGCTAGATATCAGGTATAACTTTAAATTCTCATGCCTTAATGGCATTTTAACAGTATGGGGACTGAGGGCAAGGTAAACTACTAGGAAAAAGATTTGAGCCTTAAAGAGCACTAAGTGGACCTTAAATCCTGTACCTTCTCAACTTCAACAGAGAATATTAGTCCTCTGCTGCTCACTAAACACCAGGAATTACTATTTTAGATAAATTCGTGTTAAAAAATACATAGGGGAAAAGGAATTTAAACAGTGCACCCTTGATAGATACAGGGCACCCTTGATAGATACAGTGCACCCTTGATAGATACAGGGCACCCTTAATAGATACAGTGCACCCTTGATAGATACAGGGCACCCTTGATAGATACAGGGTGCCCTTGCTTTAGTCCCCTGCACTAATCAATAAGTTAGTGCTGCATACATTTTTTCACTAGTAATTGAGGATCTAGGGCATTATGCAATGTCGGAAACATGATGTGCTGCATAGGGAAGGTGAATGGGAAACACAAGTAGACATCTCCACTCATAAACAGCTTTTGTCCTTCCATGTATTTATTGAAGGATATGAAGTGTAAAATTCAAATGCTTGGCATGAGGTCTGACTGTAATTATCTGTGTATTACCTGGGAAGGGGAAAAGTAGACATTGTGATCATTCTGATAACAGAGACAGATATGGGTATGCTGTCTGTGAGTGTGAATGTGTGTGTGTGTGTGTGTGTGTGTGTGTGTGCGTGTGTGGTGGAGTTACTGAGATGGGAGGGGTGCCTTTGCATACATTATGCAGCTACCAGTTAACTATCTTAGGAAATGCTGATCTGCACTTCACACTAGTTAATTGTGATTCATAAACATGCAAATTAGCTGATAATGAGATCTTTCCTCATTGTGGCTAATATATCTCTGAATCATAAAATACTGCGTCATGGTAATATGTGACTGGTCATTTAACAACATGGGTGAGAAATAGTTCTCTGCTTTATTTCCTGATTAAAAATTGCACTACAAAATGGAACTGAGAGCACTAAATCAAATATATTTTTAGGGTGCAGTCAATGAAAATATGCCAAATAATTAATCGACATTCTGGGTGACCTGTGGTTGTGGCATCCGAGATTTGGTATAACATTAAATGACAAACAAAATGCAAATAAATAATAACATTAGCTGGCCTCCTTTAGGCAAACAGAGTTGTAGCATGAATAACAGATGTGATTGCGGGATTTAGAGCGTCAAAAGAAATGGATTACGATATAAAGAAACATGGGCTACTACTTGGGTGTCTCTCATAACATAGTTGAGTAGCATTACTATTTTGTTGCCTTTATAGCTAATATTGAAAACAGCAAAGAAATAATGTGTGTCTATAAACTACACAATTGTGTGTGATACAGTATAAATGCAAGATGAAGTGAAAAGGATGAGAGGTCATTCAGCGAGGCATAAATAATACGCATCAATGCTGCAGTTTATACATAAGGGAAAGAACTAACAAATTCCCAAGGTAATATGTTCACAGCAGTATGGCAGTAACAAAAAAAATGGATGATTAATGGGAATAATTGTATTAAAATATGTTTAAACTAGGTGTCCAATGTAATGGGCAATACAGAAAGTGAACGTAAACTGCCGAGTATTGCAACAAAAATTACAAGCACAAGTTAAAGCACTGTTATCTAGCATTTAACAGAATATCATAGATGTCGTCTGAAATGCTGAGTTCAATAAAGGACACCGCAAATACTCAAAGATGTAGTATGAATGTAATTCAGACATGAGAAATAACACTATATCAACAAAAAGTGTATACAAATAAAGGCATGGAATAAACATATTGTCAGCAATTGCTATGAAAACTCTATAGTATTTTTGTGCCTGTGTGTGTGTGTGTGTGTGTGTGTGTGTGTGTGTGTGTGTGTGTGTGTGTGTGTGTGTGTGTGTTGGAGGAGGAGAAACATACATGCAAGCTATAGAAGCTAGCACTATACAAAATGGACAGTTGTGTACACTTACCATAAATGTAGATGTTTGAGTGTATTCACTGTTGCAGTCATCACATTTGGGTTATCCCTGCCAGGGTAGCCCTTGGCCGGCCCGAATACCAGAGACTTAGTATTTCTGCATCGGTTGCTGTTGCATCAGAACTGATGTCAGGTCATCAGTAGTATAAAGTAAGGCAGCTGACGCCATTACATCAGTTTTTCTTCCAACATGAGTGACCAGTGTTCCACATCTGAAGTCAACTCCTCGTTGGTCCGATCCAACCATAAGCTAATCACCCTTAATATCCACATCCCACCACTACCCCCCATTAAGGAAACCACAGTAAAAAATTTTTCCAAATCCAACTTCATGCTTCTAAAGACAGAAGTGGTGAACTTCACGACACCCATGCAGATGGACAATACAGTTACAACTGCTGAATCCTACACAAATGTACTCTATAAGCACTTACACGAGTGCATGGATCATGCTATCCCAAACAGAACCAAGATGCTATCCTCCAAAAAAAGGAAGCCAATATGGTGGTCCCCTGCCATAAACAAACTGTACAACAGAAGGAAGAAACTGTTGCAAAAGAGAGTAAAATCCGATGAGTGGAGGAGCTCCGTGGTCAGTCTCAGTAAGAAGCTGAGATCCCTTATAAGATCCTCCAAACCTAGCTATGAAAACAAAATCACCACTAATTCCAAGGACAATCACAAAGCATTCTATAGCTATGTCAAGAATCTCTATGGCAACACCCAGATCTGCTCTGAGTTACAGCACAAAGGCAAGAAAATTACAGAACCAACTGATATTGCCAACATCCTGGCAGATAGGTTCAGTGCTAACTTTACCCCCCTCTCACCCCCTAAAGGGCCCATATCTATACAGGAAGAATGCAGAGTCTGTGTAATCACAACCACACAGGCAAAAGCTGCACTCTGTAAATCCAAAAACACAGCATCCATGGGACCGGACAACATCCCAGGCTGCGTTTTACATGAATTTCAGAATGAACTGGCTCCCCACTTAAGCACCATGCTCAATAATAGCCTCACATCAGGCTTTGTGCCCACTGAATGGTGCACAGCAACAGTTATCCCACTCCACAAAGGGCGAGCCACCACTGATCCTGGGAACTATCGAACTATTAGCCTGATGAGCCTGGTCTGCAAGGCCATGGAACGTATCATCATGGAACTCATAAACAAAGACATTGGTAACCTTCAAACTGTGGATCCCACCATGTTCAGGGTTGTGAAAGGCAGATCATGCCTCCTGAACTTGATCAACTTCTTTGAGGCAGTCACCAAAGCAGTAGATGAGGGTAAGGTGGTTCACACAGCCTATCTTGACCTCGCCAAGGCTTTCGACACCATCCCCCATTCTGGAATTATAGCTAAACTCACTAAACTAGGTATAAATCCCAATGTCACAAGATGGATTGCCAACTGGCTCACTGACAGAACCCACACTGTAAAAGTTGCAGACTCCAAATCTGACCTCAAAGCAGTGACAAGTGGAGTACCACAGGGTTCCATCCTGGGACCTCTCCTGTTTGGTATCTACTTCTCTAAAGTACAGGCTAACACAGAAGGCCTCTGGCTAACGAAGTTCGCAGATGACTGCAAACTAGGAGCCATAGTCAAGTCACCAAATGATGTGGACATCCTACAGAATAGCCTCGCTGAGACAGATGCCTGGTGTCAGAGCCATGGCCTCAAGCTCAATGCCAAAAAGTGCAGTGTCATCCCCTTTGGTAAAAACTCTGTACCCATGAACTACCACATAAGCAGCAATCTACTTAACACTGAATGCGTGATAAGAGACCTTGGGACCCAGGTGGACAGTAGTCTCTCCTTTGATAGTCACATCGACACAGTAGTCAGGAAGTCCTTCTACATGGCACACCTCATCATAAAAGGATTCTCATCCAGGAAAAAAGAGGTTATTGTTCCCCTCTACTCGACACTCTTTAGACCCATTATAGAGTATAATGCCCCTTTTGAAATGTACCTCACAAGACATCTGCAGCAGCTGGGAAGGCCACAGAAGTACCTCACAAAGAGGATTACTGGCCTCAAACAAATGCCCTACACTGACTGCCTCAAAAAACTCCAGCTTTATTCCGTAGCATATCGCCTACTCTGAGGTGATCTCTGCCTAACATATGAAGCTATGTCAAACCCAGAGCTGTTGGACATGCTACACCTAAAGAAATCTCAATCCCTCCGAGCTACACACTCTAGGGACCTAAACCTTGTCACCACAATAAACTGGACATGCTAGAGGGATAGATTCCTGTCCCAGAGGCTTCCCATACTCTGGAACAGGCTACCCATTTATGTCACGTAAAGTTCTTCATTAGCACTCTTCAAGAAAATTATTGATGAGTGGATGGGAAATAGGAAATACACCCCGGGGATCACTTCTGTGTCTCTGCTCAACAGTGGCACAGGAAAATAACTTTCTTGGGTGGCGTAAGTCAGGGAACCTTGTTGGCTAGGCTTATGTAGGCCCTTGGGCCAATAGCCTAGTACCTACCTATGAACGTATGAACTTATAAGAGCCCCCAAGTAGGAGCCATGTACTGGTGGAAGAACCCCACCAGTAGAAAGTAAATGCCAATATGTCCCTTGTAAGGAAAGAGAAGAAAGGGGGATGGAGGGAGGGAAACCAGGACTGCAACAGTGAGGACACTCGAACATCTACATTTATGGTAAGTGTACACAACTGTACTATGTTCTTCGTATTTCACTGTTGCAGTCATCACATCTGGGTTGATTCCCAAAGCTGAGGAAATGGGTGGAGGCAGTCAAAGAAATTAGGGGCTGGCTAGGATGCCCTGCTAGACTGCAGAGGCAAACCCTGCCCTGGATTTGGAGAAGAGAGGCAGGTGGTAATGCTTGGTAAAAGTATGAACAGATGTCCATGTGGCAGCCTCCAGGATGTCCCTGATGGGGACTCCTCTGAGGAGAGCTGCAGAGGTGAAGGCTGCTCTGGTGGATTAAGTCCTGACCCCCTTGGGGGGAGACTTTCCATGCATTTGTAGCAGGAATGGATGCAGTGTGCTATCCATTTGGATATGGCTTGTTTGGAGATGGCTTTGCCTTCTGCACTTGTAGCAAAGCTAACCAGCAATTGATCAGACTTTCTGAAGGATTTAGTCCTGTCTAGATAATTTCTGAGTTGTCTATGCATGTCTAGAGAGTGCAGAATCCTTTCCCCCCTTGTTCTGGGGATTAGGAAAAAAGGTGGGCAAATGAATAGATTGGTTGAGAGCCACACTGGACACCACCTTGGGCATGAAGGATGGGTTAGTTCTACGGGATACCCTGTCAGCATGGAAGATGATGAAGGGTTCCACAGCCATTAGCACTTGCAGCTCAGAGACTCTTCTGGCTGAAGTGATGGCCAGAAGGAATGCTGTCTTCCAGGAGAGAAATTTTAGCTCTGCAGAAGAAGCTGGTTTGAAAGGGAGCAGGATGAGCTTTTCCAATACAAAGTTAAGGTCCCAAGCTAGGGTCAGTGCCCTTCTGGGTGGCCTCAAGTTGCTAGCCCCTCTTAGGAACTGTTTGATCAAAGGGTGTAAGAAAAGGGGATGCTCAGTGGGAAAATGAGCAGAAATAGCAGAGGCATGAATTTTTATAGAGGAGAAAGAGAGGCCACTGTGTAGTAGGTCAGCTAAGTAATCCAGAATGAGAGGGAGGGAGGGCTGTGCCATATCGGCTCCCTTATTCTGGATCCAGGTGCAGAACCTTTTCTATTTGTCAGCATAAGACTTTCTGATGCTAGGGTGTCTGACCTCATGGATAGCATCTAGAACCTGTTTACTGAGGTTGGCAGATTGGTTCAGGGTTAGGGAATAAGCCAAGCTGCCAGATTGGGTGTCTGCAATTGGGGATGCATGAATTCCCCTTCCGTCTGGGTCAGGAGGTTTGGAATCTGAGGAAGATGCCATAGTGGCAGTGGGGACAGGCTGTGCAGCAAGGGGTACCAATGCTGGTGAGGCCAGTCTAGAGCTATAAGAATGGTCCTTGGTTTTTCCTCCTTTATTTTGAGCAGTACCCTGGGGATGAGAGGTAGTGGAGGAAAGGCATAGACCAGTAGATTGACCCAGGGGAAGGACAGGGCATCCACTTTCCAAGCCATGCAGTGATGCTACCTGGTGCAGAATTTGCTGATCTGATGGTTGATGTGGGAGGCAAAGAGGTCAACCTTTGGGGTGCCCCAATTCTGAGTTATTAGGGTGAAGATTCTTCTGTTGAGCTGCCACTCATGTGGGTCCAGAAGATTTTTGCTTAATTGGTCTGCTAGAGAGTTGAGAAAACCTGGTAGGAATTGTGCTAACAGGTGTAGTTGCATGGCAGAGGCTGTGTGCCAAAGGGTCATGGCCAGTCTGCATAGAGGGTAGTAGTGAGTCCCTCCCTGCTTGCTGATATACCACATCACAGTGGTATTGTCTGTTTTGATCAGGAGAGAACCTGGAGAAAGAAGGGGTTTGAAAGCTATCAAGGGGTGCTGGATAGCCATCATCTCTTTTTGGTTGATGTGAATAGGGATTTGCTTCAGGCTCCATTGGCTCTGTATGCACCTGCCATCCAGGTGTGCACCCCAAGCATAGTCTGATACATCTGTGGTGAGGGTCTGGGTAGCGGGGGGGTTGAAAAAGGCAGTCCCTTATTGTGGGAGCATGCTGCTGGCTACCAAAGAAAATCTTTTCAGAGGCATGGAATTATAGGTAGAAGAGTTTCCAGGTCTTGAGAGTGTTGACACCAAAGGCTTTTTAGGTACCATTGAAGTTTCCTCATATGCAGTCTGGCATATGGAATGAGTATTATGCAAGATGCCATGAACCCCAGAGCTTGCAAGATTTTCCTTGTAGACAACTGGGGTCTGGTGGCTAGTTGAGAGGAGTAGGCTGTCAGGAAAATGTGTTTCTCTGGTGTAAGGAATGCCATCTGGGATGCTGCGAACAGGCTTGATCCCAGGAAGATAATCCTCTGGGTGGGCACCTGTTTGGATTTCTTTTCATTCATTGTATACCCTCGGGAGGTTAATTGGGTCTTTACAAAGGCCAGGTGCTTGAGCAGCTTTTCCTGGCTGTCTGCCTGAGTAAGGCCGTCACCTAAGTATGGGTAAATTTGGATATTTCTTTGTCTGCAAAAGGCAATGGCTGGAGCCAGACATTTTGTGAAAACTCTGGGAGCAGTAGATAAGCCAAAGTGATGCACAGAGAACTGAAAGTGTTGAGATCCTGCCCTGAAACAGAGATATTTCCTGCATGCTTCCCTTATAGGAATGTGGAGGAAGGCCTCTTTTATATCTAGGGTTGCTAGCCAAGCGTCCTTGGAGAGCATGCGTAGCAGCTGCTGGAGGGTGAGCATTTTGAATTTTGGGATCACCGGGAAGGTGTTTAGAATGGATAGATTGAGGATGGGGTGCCAGGTGCCCTCTTTTCTGGGCACCAGAAAAAGTCTGGAGTAGAAACCTTGGCCTATCTACTCTGCAGGAATGTATTTTACTGCCCTCATAGAGAGCAGGGAAAGGATTTGCTTTTGAGCCTCTGCCCACTGGTTTGGTGGTAGATCTGGAAACTCTTTTGGGGTTGGAAGGGTGTGGAAGGAAAATTTGTAGCCCTGAGACACTATGTTCAGAACCCAGTGGTCGCTGATAATGGTGGCCCAGGTGCTTGTGTGAAAGGGGAGTTTTCCTCCTAGGGGTAAGTGAAGGTGGGCAGAGGGAGGGGGTGGGGAAGGTGAGTCATTGTGAGTTCTTATCATAAGGGGGTGGCTTAGAACTCCCTGGTTTTGAAGTGGAGGTAGTCCACTGCTTAGATCTCTGCATTCCCTGTGGCTGCTTTCTGGGATGTCTGGTCTCCCAGCGCCTAGGCTGGACTGGCTTAGTGGGAGCAGGAAAGGACCAATGTTTAGTGGGAAAATGCCTGCTGAACCTGGGTGGTTGGACCTGCAAGAAATCCTTAACTGTTTGCATAGATTTTGCTTTTTCTTCCATCTTTTTTAAGACCTCTTATGCCTTAGTGCCAAATAAGTTATCTTTATGAAAGGGGGCATCCAACAATTTAGATTTGACATGGTCTGGCAGGTGCTCTTCCTTAAGCCATGCATGTCTTCTAATGACAGATCCAGTGTCTGCTGCCATGCAAGAAGCTTCTAGGGCATCAAAACCATAGTGAAAGGTATTTTTAGTTACTTGACTTGCAGAATGCATTAACTCTTGTAATTCTTTAGATTCTGCCCAAGCAGGAAAGGAAGATATTTTTTGTTTGAGAAGTTCCAGGGTATGTTGCTGAAATGTCAGCATATGGAACTAACAATTTAGTGCCCTGACTGACAGCAAGAGTAGTTGAGGTGTATACTTTTTTACACATCTGTCTAGTGCTCGGGAATCCGTATCTGAGGGGGTGAGATTCTTTACAGAGGTTGCTTTAATCCCTTTAGGCCCTTGAGAAATTACCTCAGGGTCAACAGTAGGACTTTTAAAAAGAAATTTGTGTGAGTCAGGGACTCTCTAGTACCTGTCTGTTTTTTCTGGGAGCAGGAAGGAGGTGTCAGCAGTCAAGCTGGATTCCAGGAAAACATCCTCCACAACATCCAGGACTGGAGGGATGGCCAAGGGTCTGTGGTGTGGAAGATCTAGGAATTCCCTGAGTCTCTGTTTAGACTGAGGGCAGTCTTGATTCTCCCATTGGAAATGCTCCCTTAAGGTATGCAGAGTTTCCCCAAAGGAAAAATCCTCTGGGGGAGAGGTTGAAGGAATGGAATCCTCTGCATCAGAATCCTCATAAGTAGAGATGTTGCATGTCTTCATATTCAGATGCATGAGAGTCATCTGATTCTTGTTCAGACAAAACTACAGGGACAGATCTATTTTCCTTTAGTAGGAGGTAGCTTGGCTTCCCCTGATCAGCATGATAAGGTCTTCCACCATTTTATGCATTTGAGACTGAGGCAAGGAAGTAGGCACCTGAGAGTGGGTCGTCGGTTTCTTGGGTGTGGCTCGTACCTGGGCCTTAGAAACTCGGTCATTTTTGAAAGAATGGTAGTCGCGAAAGAAGAAGTCAGTTTGTGTCAAGAATCAGTAGTGCAAAGGACTTCCTTGGAAGCTGGTGCCCGCTCAGTAGCTCCGGACCCATCCAAGGTAGAGACGACCGCAGGATCCTTAGTCGAAGAAGAGTTTTGTGGCATACCAAACTCTGAAAGGGTCTCAGCAGTGGCCTGCGAATCCACAAAAGTGGACATCAGGGGCTGTAGAAGCACCTCACTGAGGACCGGAGAACTGACGACTAGCTTAAGGGAAGCATCGTCAGTAGGTTTGGACCTGTGTGGTCTCTCTCTCTCTCTCTTTCTTTCTCTGTCTTTATCTTTACATTTTTTTCAGAAGATCTGTTGTCGGATGGCTTACCGAAGCCATATTGGAATTCGAGGACTGTAAGCAAAAATATCTGGCTACAATAAGGGCCCAACAACAGATAATTCTGGTGTTGAACAAAGCACAGAAGCGACAACTGGGGACGTTATGGTCTGGGCCTAAACAAGTGATGCAGTAAGAATGGAAGCCTCGGTGTGGTATTTGCTTTCCACAGGCAAGAGAATTATTAACTTTTTCTGACATCGGTTAGTGCAAGAAAAAAGGATCCCCAATGGGGTACTTAGCTTTAGACTTCAAGTTCAATTTGGTAGATGAAACTCAGGTAGCAGCTGACCAGCACTCGAGTGAACTGCTTCTGCTTCAGGCTCTATGGCAAGAAAGACTGATCTAATGGTGTCAGCTGCATTACTTTATACTACTGATGACCTGACGTCAGTCCTGAAGCGACAGCAACTGACACAGAAATACTAAGCCTCTGGTATTCGGGCCGGCCAAGGGCTACCCTAGTAGGGATAACCCAAATGTGATGACTGTAACAGTGAAACACAAAGAACATCACTAGTACTTTTGTAAATGATGTGCTTCAAAACTGGGATATAATTTCAAGATCAAGTAGGGTGAGTGTCAAAATAAAAGTTAAATTGTATTTTATGACAGGACTGTTCAAAACTGCTGTCAGCTTCATAAATTCATGATAAATGGGACTGGCATGGAATTCAGTACTGCAATGAAAGTCTAGCAGTTCAAATACTGACATAGGTAGAAAGTGTTTGAGGGATCACTGGAAAGCTGCATTTTTTTTCTCCAAAAGCTAGTGACAGAAGTAAGAATTCTTTGAGAGATGGTAATAAGTAAACAGGGTTTGCAGATGATTGATGAACAATTTAATAAACAGCTTTTGTCAAACCATTTTGTAAAGTAATTTCAATGACAGAAGTGAATTATGGGCATATTGGCTATCTTTTTCCCTATGTAAAAAAGTCCTCCTAACAAAGCTCATTAAGGAAATTAAGGAAACTAATATACAAAGTTACCAAGTTTAAATCAGTTGATTTTGGAAATGATTGTTAAAACTACTTTGGAACCCATATCAAAACTCTGCAAGAATAGAAAACATCCACCATCATGGCATAACATCCTGCTAGCATTTACAACAGACACATCACTGCAGTGGACTTGCTCGACTCACCCTACGGCCATGTTGATAGCAATGCATGTATTAGTATTTTAGTAGAGACACTGGAAGGACTGCTGCAAGGGATTGTAAATGCTAAAACGGAAAGAAGGCCATAAAATGGTAACCAGCAGATTTAGAAATGACCATAATTTGCCATCTTTCATTGGACCTCCTATGCCTGTTTATGAATATTAACCCCCTAGGAAGTAGGGAAATGAAATAATACAATGTTTAATGACTTACAGGCAGCTTCGTTTGCACATAAGGAAAAGTCCTTATTACAAAACAGGCGACCTACACTCATTTAGCTGCTTAGGCACCTGCTAGACATGGCTGGTAGGAATAGCAAAGCCATCACCTGTTCCCATCTTCTTAGTGGGGTGAGGGGGCATGCAGGAGGTGCAGCCCTCCATAAGCCTTTGTGTTAATATGAGGACAATGAAGAGAGTTGCCATTACAGCAGTATGTGGGCAGGCAAGGATAGATATGCCATCACGGAGATGTGGGCTATTACATCATTGTGTCATTACATGCCTATCTGTGATGTCTGCCCTGCACCCAAGTGATATGTAGGGCTTAAAAGAAAGCCCTAGCTGGCCACAGTAGCACAGCTCAAGTTTCTTCACTCCTCTTTCAGCAGTACTAGTGATCATAGCTTGATGGCTTGGATGTCTTCCCATTCAGAAGGGACAGACCCACACAACAAAAAGATACATTCATAGACCCCTCAGGGGCTGAAGGAACAATGGAGGAATGTAGAAACCAGAAGTCAGAGGTATATTCTAACCTTGATGGACTTACAGTATGTTACTCTAGCCCGAAATGGAATAAATATTCATTTAAATACCCCTAATTCTGCAAATGTCATTACCTCCTCAAGGAGGTATACTCACCGTCCTTACATACACACACACACACACACACACACACACACACACACACACACACACACATATATATATATATATATATTCTTAATTCTGGTAAAATATTTAGAGATGTAGCATCAAAGGCACAAGACTAAAAAAGCAAATATTTTGTGAGCTGTTGAGTGTTACAGTGTCTAATACTGGCATGTCTATGTGATTTACATATTTCATTTAGAATTTTTATTTTTAATCTTGGGGAGATGTGATATTTCATTATACATTCCTACTAAAAACAGACACAGGCAAAATGTATGCCAGTATTATAACCCGTGTTATGCTAAGGATATACCTTAAAGGAAATTTACACGCTTTTGAGGTTCTACAGTATACATAGCAACAAATATCAAGCTTTACAACTTTAAAATAGTGAATTATTCAGACCCTTAACTGACATTTCAAAATGCCTAGCAAAACACGTTGGAGTTCTTCTGCTCACTCGCATAAGAAAATATAGGATTACATCCTTGAAGAATGTATAAGAAAATGAATGTGCACCTGAAATCTAGATAAAACAGGTAATTTTCAAATTTTGTTGCATGTATAAATATCAGAGGATGCAGTCTGGCTACCATATCCAAGTGTAGAAGTCGCTATGCCATGTTAAGAAAATTGACTGATATAATACAGAATTAATATCTGCAGACCAAAGAATATAGTTTAGTCAATGCACTTGTAAAATCTGACTCATCTGAGACAGACCACTGGACTGAACAGAAATCAATCAAGGAATTATCACAATCCATTTCAGTTCTTAACAAGCACACTTCAATGCAATGGCACACCTTTTCATAGGTTCATAAGTAAGAACTAGGCTAGCTGCCCTTATGGGCTGTTTTAACCCTAGCCAATTTCCTTTTCAAAGGTAGGCTTTTGGTAGACTTAATGAGGTAACAAGATTTTATATGAAATATGTCAGAGAAGAATTCATATAACTAGGATACTGTAGCACTCCAGTAACATATATGGTATATATATATATGGGAGCCCTTCATTTGATCGAAATTTCAAATGTTCGATACCCATATGGCTGACACCATATGACCGAACATTTGAAAGGTCATCAAATCATAGCAGAGATCCCACTACAGTGCGGAACTGGGAGATTCTCCTTTCCTGCACTGTAGTGCGATCTCAGAGTGAGAATATTTAAGAAGCGAGGGGTACAAGGGGGCTTGCCCCCCTGCCCAACACTGTTTTTAGTAGTTTGCACTACTATTTCAGGTTGTTGGCGTTTCAAACTGTCGGCCATATGGTCAGGACCATATGGTTGTCTGCATTTTGAAATGCCGACAATCTGAAGTAGACCCATATGTGTGTGTATGTATATATATATATATATATATATATATATATATATATATATATATATATATATATATATACACACAGCCTTGTATTTAAATGATCTCTGGACAACAAAAAATCTTTTACATTTCCCAAGTTTCAACTAGATAAAGGTCCAATAGAATAAAGAAATGTTTAACTGAATAAAACCATTCATTTTTTTTCTTTTCTTTTGTGCTTATTTATTTATTTATTTATTCTGCAGGAGGGTAACCTTCATGTGACCCCTCCCCCCCCCATGTGATTGTTCTTTATTCCTCAGAGTTTTGGGACTTGCACTACTCTGTGTTGAAAATATAGTGGGACCACACATAAAGGTATTCAACATTTAAATGAATTCACAACTTTTTATAATGGTGTGTGCATTATGTTGCTACGCTGACTACACAAGATTTTAAGATGTACAATATTAACAGGAACAACACATCTCACAATAAGTAATCATACTCCTGAATATATTATGGTTGCAACAGATATCTTATTCAGTTAACAATCCAAGCAGAGTAATAACTTACTGTACTTTTTTTTTTTTTTTGGTGTGGACCAAAAACAGACTAGTTAATGTAGTGACACTAGTTTTAGTTAAAGTGATGATAACCTCATTGTATTTATACAGTAAGGAATAGTCTGAAAACTCCATTAGCCAATCATATTGCAGAACAGAAGAGTGACACACAGGGTCACCAACAATTAAAAACAACAGTCTTTACAACAGTTAAAATATGCCTTACAATTTATAATCAAAGTTACACACTAGGACAGTAACTTAAAGGCAGCATTCACTCTGATCTAGATTTATGAATTCATGCTCAAGTATACTATTTCCAAAAGAGAAACAATAAAGGATTAAAAATAGAAAACTGAAGACACATGACTAAAATAAAGAAACTGAAAGAAAAAGTGTAGAACCCCCACATGCAATGGATTAACCATTAAAATTTAATAAGTAATGATTTAAAAAGGAAAACTGTACTGTAAGGTACAGGTATGTCATAATAGGACACAAATCATTGTAATCTCAAACTGAGTCCAAATTCTTATAGGTCATTTAACTATAGGAGAAGATAACTGCATATTTATTATCTTGACCTATCAGACTGTTGGGATTTCTATCATGAACTTTGTGATTTTTTTTTTAAATATCTTAAATAAGGAAGAATCTCCAGTACTGGGGAAAAAAAGTCAGTTTTATTAAAATGATTGAACAAATCTATTATCATTGCCTTAGATATTGGCATACTTCTCTGTACATGGAAAATGGTTACCTTTTATATTTTTCTTTGTTGGCCGTTCATTCTCTGTTTTGGGACTGTCTCTTGTGCATCCCAACATTCCCAATGGTTACCTTGGAAAATAGCATGGATCATTGTAATGTATATCACTGTTATGTATTTTATGTATATTACAAAATGGTATACTCAAATCATAAAGCACTTTGGGCCAATTAACTACCTTATCTTGGATTAGTTCACAGAATATATCCTGTTTCATTACTAGATCAAGGTCTGTCTGTGATCATTTGAGGGATTATATATCATCATGCCTTTAGGAGACATCTGGTTTTATTGTCTAATAACCAGATGTTTATAATATATGCCTAGCAAGAAGCTAGGTTAAGTTGGACTACAAGCTGATGCTGTCTGTCTTGGCGTCTCCAGAGCTTTTATAAAAGCAGACCGGAATATCCTGATTAATGTCAAGTGTTATAACAACATTTGAGATTAGCTAAAGGTTGACAAATAGTTTTGAGAGTCAGAACAGGCAATAGGTGGGAATCTACTGCAGAGTGAATTGTGATATATGAATAAGATCTGATGTTTTCTTCTTTTTTTTTTTCCTCTGAAAACAAGTAACATAAACCTCAATCAAGGAAGCATAAAAAGGAACTATGCAAATAATATCAAAGCAGACTTTTTCTATGAAAAAGATCACCTTGACTTTCAAAATATCATGAATCAAATATCAAAATGGGAAGACAACTTGAAGCTATCCCTAGTTAAGAATAAATAGTATTACGTTTTGTGAGAAGTAAATATAACTTAAACTATACCAAAATGCATACATTACTTGTAAAGTACGTATCTTTTAATGGGTTAGAGATGTAGATAAAGAACAATTTGGTCTTTACCTATTAGAAAGATGAGACGTGACTCTGTTTTTTTTTTTTTTTTAAGATTACCAAATTAATCCTTTGGTGTATTTAATCAAAAAGATACAAGGTACTAATTCCAAATAATACCCTAAACAAATTAAGCTACAGTATTGTGTAGTCATGTGGGGTCCACATGAAGAATTATGTCAAAAGTGTCTCAAACAATTTTAAAAAAATTCAAAGAGGATATGTGGGATTAAAAATCTTGACCATGACTGATGACTGAGAAAGCTGACACATTTCCCTATATTATGTGAATGCCTTGATGTGGACCAAACCATGTTTTTAGGCAATGCATGATGTATCGCTGGCAGAATATAATCAGCCTCATTTGATGCTTAGATCTTGAAATATGTATGGGTGCCATGAAAACTGGCATCCTACCATAAGGAAAAAGAAAGATCTACCTTACTACGAAGATAAAAGACTTTCTTTCAGAAGTTTGAGACCTGATGGTGTCGAGACCCAAATTTTCCAAACATAAACTCTGGCTTAAAAAAAAGCAGATTTTGATACTCCATCATACTTCTTGCAATTCAGTTTTTCCAAATACCTTAATTACAATTATCAGAAATTTATCAGGTGTATAAGACAAAAACAATGTTCAACTGTGAATACTGAAACAGTAGAAGAATTTATTACATGCCACTGAGAATACAACACAACATAGCTGAGATTATTACTAGAATGGAACATGGAAAAGAGGACATCTAAAGTATCATCTGGTTAGTTAGTAACTTATATTGGACAGTGCAGGTTACATCTGTTGTTCTGTATTCACCAAACATGCAGTGTCCCCTTCTAGCCACACACACTGCATGCACAGTACATCTGAAAGACATCATAAAACAAGACAACAAAGGTGTGAGTGCTTCAGTTAATCAATGTAGTTTTATGAGTCAATGCCCTTTGATAATGTTTAGCAACATTCACTGAAACAGTGGCACATTATGCAGTCTTAAATTCAAAAACTATTTCATAAAATAAACGCTAAACTGTGAGGTTCATTATGTTAGAGATCTGGGACTATATGTAGACAATAATATGGCCTGTGACCAACATGTAGCCAAATTAATAAGAAATGATTATATTTCCCAGCTTATAAATAAGGGTATGGTATCCAGGTCCAAGAAAGTTATATTCCCTTATCAGACCCGTCATTAAGTACAATGCTCCCTTCAGCATGTACCTGATTAGGCATATGCAACCGCTGGAACACCCACAGAGGCTCCTCACCAAGCGAATCTGGGGTATTAACACACTGTCCTTTACAGTTTGCCTTACAGCCCTGTCTATATACTCAGTCTCCTACAGGTTGTTGAGAGGCAATCTGTGTCTGGTATATAAAGCATCTTTAAATCCAGCCCTGATGGAGCGTTTACATATCTGCAAAATGAGCAGCACAGGAAACAATAGATCCAGGGATTTGAACTTTGCTTGTGACACAAAGAGAACATGCTGGTAAAACAGATATGTGACTCAAAGGATCTGCATGCTGTGGAATTGGCTCCCCATCCATGTGAAACAGAGTCCATCTCTAACCCTATTCAAATGTAACCTTAACCATCATCATCATTATGAACCTCCTTTTTACGATTTTCGACATGGGGTCGGGATGTCATTTTAACTGTCACCATCTCTCTGATCAATGCCACTCTCCTGCCTTCTTCAACACTCACACCTAATTGCCTCAAGTCTTCTCTCACACAATCCATCCACCTCTTTGCTGGATGCCCTCATTTCCTCTTGTCTTCTTCTTGTCTATCCCAAATCATCTTCACCAGCTTTTCTGCACCTGTGCCTGAACCACTGTAATCTGTTCTCTTTGACCTTTTCTGCAACTGGAGCTACTCTGGTTTCTGTTTGCTAATGTAATCCATCATCTGTATGAACAGTGGTTGGCTCAGAAGTGAATCCTAGTGTACACCCACTTCCACTGTGAACCCCTCTGTGGAACAGAACACTGTTTATACTTGAGTCACTGGATCATTAGACATAACTTGCACTAATACTACCTATATTTCTGGAGCTTTGAACCACTGCAGGACTGCTAAATCAGCTATATGGAGAAATGAAATCACAAATTCCTCCTGGGGCTGTCACCTATGTCTCTTATAGACAAAGGCAGACAGTAAACATTCTCTAACTAACATACTTCCCTACATTATTTTTAGCAACCTCTTAACATACTCCTCCTAACAATCATACCCCCATTAAGACACAAATGGCACTAGGGGATGCAATTGGGTTGGGTTGCATGACTAGGCTTATAAAGGCCCTGGTGTTTATTAGCTTTGTATACTTTATATCTATGAACCTATGAAACTACCATTTTTATAGGAAAACTTTGAGAAAAAAGAGCAGTTCTTGCCATTTACTAGTCTGCTTTGCATAACTCCCAAGTTACACTTTGTGAGAAATCTTTTGTTTTAAAAAGTTACCCTAAAATTTATTAAAATGCAAGATTAATATGGACTGCAGACACAATTCTGAGTGTTTCTCAATATATGTAATAAAATACATTGCAAAATTTCAAATGTTCAGTGCCTTGCTACATTTGCAAAAGAACACATGGCTTTACAAACTGGGATTGGAATTTCCATTCCACAAGGTTTTTAGAAATGTATATACAGTACTGATCTGTGTATTAAGTAGCCAGAGCTGTGTGTCTTTTTCAAATGGTTTCTCCTTACTGCTTGGTTGCAAACATAATTATGTGCCAAGGTTTGTCATAAATTCAAAAAACAAAATCTAAGAAATCTCAAATGTCACAGCTCTTTCTCCAGAAAGGTCACTATATATGAAGAAAACTGTCTCTACCTCCCTAGGCTCATCAAGCAATAAACTAAAATTAGAACATTCTAAAGCATGAGGCAGTTTTGTTCAATAGAAAAGATAATGTTTTTCTTCATATTAATGCTCAATGAGAAAAGTCCATAAGGTCTAGAGCTCAACATATGAAATGGTCTACCAGGTATTGCTTGGACCACACAGAACACATTAATGAACTCTACGATATGCACTGAGAATTAAAAAAACTGTTATGCTTTTGTCTCATGTTCATTTTCTCTCTTTCTGAAACATAGTAAGCAAGCATCTGCAAATTCTGTTAAATTAGTTTGCATCAGTGCTCATGAAAAGCATATCCTCCCCGCTGTTTTCAGTGTCTTAACTGCTCTTCCAGGATGTGATGCATATGACAGCTTTACAGATTTTCAGGATTTTCCTAGACCTCCCATCTGCCTGTATAAATAAAGTACTATGTACTCTAACACTGCTGGAGCAAATCTAACTGTAAGGCGTTGAGAACATAGGAAGTTGCAGAAACCATCCACACCAGCCCATAAAAAGCATAGGTGATGGTATCGCAGCCTTCAAACTTTTAATGCTGGTGGCACTGCAGTGAATGACACATTGAAGGGGAAACTGTCAAGGCACAGGCTGTTCTTTAAGGTACTCTTAAAAAGAATAACATAATCAGGATGCAAAATTCATTAAGGTGGTGAAAGACATGTTATTTCTACTAATTCCAGTCAGGTATGTGCCATTCCCATAGTGGCAGAAACTGAGTGAATCTGCGGGGTGTCAGATATAATTATATTTCTGTATTTATCACAGTATGTGTCATCTGTGTTAGCCAAAACACCAGCAGAGATAAACAGTGAAGTAACAGACAATGTGAAGATATGTTTCTAAATGTGCACCATTCTGGAGAACTGACTGACCTTATTTGACACTGTGCTCTTGCTATAGCAGGTATCAGCAAGGTACTCAATATCAAGCTGGACTATAATTCACCAAGCACTGATATATGCACAGACTGACACAGTGAAACCCTATGTATACAAACACATTGCAGAAAATACACAATCACACAAAACAAATCACTACCAGCATTTTTTGTAGGGGGGTACTCCCCTACATACCCCATCTGTAGACTGTGCACCCACAACCCAAATATTTTATATATATATATATATATATATATATATATATATATATATATATATATATATATATATATATATGGGTCCACTATGTGATCTCGAAATACTGAAATCCCAAAATTCCGTATTTCGAAATTACATAGCCAAAAACCCAAGCACAACTCACAATTCCAAAAACACACAACCGCAAAATTCAAAATGCTGAAACTAAGCTACACATACAGTACACACATAGACAAACACAAATCTCCCTCCCACAATCAAATAAATGCATCTGCACTATAGATAAGCAAGGGGGCAAGCCCCCCCTGCACCCCCCCATGTGGAGGGCAGTGCCCCCCCACTTATATATTCTAACTCTGAGATTGCACAAACAAAAACACAAACGAAATTCACACACACACACACACACACACACACACACACACACACACACACACACACACACATCACAGTCACAACACACACTAAAGCCTTTAACTAACCAACACATTTACACACACAAACTTACCTAAATTCAACCGATACATCCACACAGCACACCAGCGGAAGCGGAAATTCAACATCTCCGTGCTTCGGGATTTTAAATTTCGCTCTTCTGCCGTTTTCGGAACTTTGAGTTTTCAGCTATGTAATTTCGAAATATTGAATTTCGGGATTTCAGTATTTTGAAATTACATAGTGGACCCATATATATATCTATATATATATATATATATATATATATATATATATATATATATATATATATATATATATATATATATATATATATATATATATATATATATATATATATACATACTAACTCTATTGTTGCACAACAGCTATCAAATGGAATGCTTACTATCCATGCTATGGCATAATCTCACACAAAAAAGGTCTGCTGACTTGTATTCAGAAGAATCAGTTGTACAATCTTACTTTATGCTTACTCAGTGCTAAAAGAGGACAATAACTCTGCCTAGTCAGCTCCTTAGGTGGTTTAAAAATTCTACCCCCACTTCATTTCTATCTTCCCTTCAAACTTTTTTCAACTTGATTTACAAATTGACTAAATACATACTTAAATAAATAAGTTAATAAAATGAATGAATGAATGCATAAATAAATAAGTGCAGTACGTAGACACTACCATTTGTTGCCTGTTCTCCCTCGCATGATCATTTCTCCTTCCGGTTTAAGATAACTTCTAAACAGTTTCCTGTTATGGTCTTTTGTATAAATATCATGATGTATCCTTTCTTTTCTTGATCTAGAGACAGGAGCTCAGAGCTCTATCCCCTCTACTCCTTTTAATTTATTATTTCATCTGTATTGTATATATGGTTCATCTGACATTCCTTTGGACTTGCTCCAGCAGTCTTGCTCCAGCAGTCTGATGTCCATTTCCTTGTATGGGTTATAGAACAGCAATCTGTACTTAGGGTGGTGCTTGATCATGGCCTGGTAGAGTAGAAGCCCTAATGGTTTACTTACATAATTTATCCCCATGAGGATAAACCCCTTCATTATGTTTGATTTGCATGCATTCTTGCAATCTACTCTTGGTAGTACAGTTTACATGCGATTAATACTCCAAAATCATTTTCCTGTTTTCTTGTCTCACCCAGGCAATACATGATACAGAGTAGTATAAACATGAGTGCAGTATTTTCATTTTGTTTTTTTGTGAAAAGTAGCTGTTGCCTTTCTTTCCATTTGGTCAATTGTCCCAAATCCTTCCTTTCATCCTCCACCGCTGCACATATCTATATGTCATCAAGGAAGGGGTTTCTCCTATTCCATGCTCCCTTGATATGTCTGAAACAAACATACCAAAGAGTACTGGACCCAGAACATTCCATTGTGTTGCTGGCCTACGTAATCTAATATTTCCTGACATTGGCTTTCCAGTAGAGTGTTTCTTCTTCTTCTGGATGTCAGAAAATGAAAATAGCCATGACTTGTAAAACTCATCTTCAATTTACTCTGTCTTGGACTAAGACCATTACTTCATGTACTGTAAGGATTAAACAGTATTCATCAGAATATGGACATCTTATACCAGACAACTTAATTAGAAAAGTGAGATAAAAATGACTAATGGCAGTGACACGGAATAAGCTCACCTAACTACAGATTCCTCATAGAAATTCAGACTAGCCTTCAAGGGAATAATATTTATTATTTAGCAACATTTGTTTGTCCCGGTCCCCTTCAATAAACACATCACACAGAACGACATTTGGCGACCTTTATTAAAACTTCCATAACATAGCTTTGATCACCAAAATTATTAATTACAACTAGACGCAATAAAGTTGTTTCTAAGCACAGCATAAACATCCTTGTAATGTTAATCAGGGCAGCATACCTACTCACCCTGTCCCAGTAAGCAGCGTCCTTATCTTTGCTCACTTACTTTACTTATGAAGCAGCTTCCCATCTCACCTCATACACCATCCATTGAATTACCTTCCACCACATAAGCAGCACCGTTACCTCAGCTTACTTATCTATTCAGCAAGCTTCCTCCAGCTGCTCATTTTCCTTTTCCCAAATCCTTGAAATGAACCCAGACACCAGAGGGGGAACAGAAGAGGGCAAGCCTGTCCCTCTTCTCCACCTACCCCGACTGATAAAATAACCCCAATCCCCACCAATCCACCAACAAAAATGGGATGCTGGGTGGGTAACAAGTTCATGCCAAAATGTGATTGCCTACCCAGCTGCACCTGTCTAAACCCCTTAAGCCCCTCCCCACCCTTATCTCATTTCCTCCCAATCATCCCTCCCTCCATTTAACCCTTTCACCTCCCCAGACCAACCAACTCCTACTAATATATCACCTTAACCCTTCTTGAAGATGTCCCAGGACAACTTGGTTTGTTACCAAACCTCATTTGTCCCAGTCCCCTTCAATAAACACATCACACCGAATGACATTTGACGACCTTTATTAAAACTTCCACAACATAGCTTTGATCACCAAAATTATTAATTACAGCTAGATACAATAAAGTTGGTTCTAAACACAGCATAAACATCCTTGTAATGATAATCAGGGCAGCGTACCTACTCACCCTGCCCCAGTAAGCAGCGTCCATACCTTTGCTTGCTTACTTTACTTAGAAGCAGCGTCCCATCTCATTTCATACACCATTCAATAAGCAGCATCCTTACCTCAGCTTGCTTATCTATTCAGCAAGCATCCACCGACTACTCATTTTCCTTTCCCCAGATCCTTGAAATGAACCCAGACACCAGAGTGGGAACACAAGAAGGCAAGTCTGTCCCTCTTCTCCACCAACCAACCTGACCAGGTTGTTCCCCCTCCTTTCTACCCCAAATTTTTAAAACAACTACCTCCCATAAAGGGAAGGGTTAAGCCAAACATCATTTGGTGTACCCATCATCTGTAAAGTACAATAGAACCCCAAGTAATCACCAAATTGATTTTCCTTTCTTAGTGAATCAGCTGCCTAGTAATCCCACTGTCATACCCACTATTCCAAAAGCAAGAAAATTCATAATCCTAAAACCACCCAAATACTAACTTCAAAACTCTACTTCAAAACTTTCATGACTTAACACTAAGAGCTAGAAAAAACAGAACCCCTTAACCTAGTCCTAAACTCCCTATCCCAGCAATGAAGTACTCTACATGCCCAACCTTAACCCCCCCCCCACACACAATTCACTCAGTACCGAATGGCAATCAGGCCAAAAGCCAAAATTTGTAAATTAACATAACCCTGTCCCCTGTAAAATACAAAAATCACGTCTAAATCCCGTGACCAACTGGAATGTCCTGCCCTATGTACAAGCCTGACCAAATACAACCACCTATCCACCAGTCTCCTACCCAACACAATTTGACCAAGCTAATACCCCCACCATCAACTTGAATTATAAACTACCCCTAAATTCCTGTAGCAAGCATCTGGTCCTACTAACCCAGCCTGACAACCAGCAAACCATGCCACAGTCATATCAACTCTGAGAATAGGTCCTATTCCCTCAAAATTGCAAAATTGAAAAACACACCAAAATCCCATATTCCTTGAATTTCCCCTTTAAAGTTTTCCTCTCAATATGCCCTCTGTCCTTCAATAATGAATTCAGCCCTATACATCTGCTAGGAGACCTCAAACCAAGCCTTGCTTACTTAACAGTAATCCGCCTGCGTAGTCTTTGTTTGCCACTCCAGCCAACAGCATGCATCACCTTCAAGTCACTGACTCATGTGACTCTCTACACTTTTTCACAGCTGCACTACACATCATTCCAGATATGGGCACAATGGTCACTATACGCTCATCCCTCATTGAAGAAAGGAAACTGTTAATACACTGCCATAAACCAAAGTATCTTAATCTTAAATGCTAGGAAGAGGACCCACCACCATCTTCCTTCAACCCTGTCTGAAGTATGAGTAAGTCTACTCCTCTCATAATAGCCAAAGGCTTAAATGTCATATATGACATTAATACCAACTGCTAAGGAGACAAGTTATCTCCCAGAGACTGCCCCATCTCTGAAACATAGTATGTTGTTGTCCACTCCAAACGCAACCTTGATGAGTGGGCGGGTAACCACAAATTCGTCCCAGGGATTTTCACTGTGACAAATCCCAAAGGGGATAGCTAATGTTGACTAACCATACACCTTCCCAAATCCTATGGGTGACACCCCCCTCCCCAGAATCACCCTGCCATAGAAGATCAACAAACAAATGAGGGAGAAAGGACCTAGAACAGAGCCCTGTGAGACCTTGACTATCCAAGGATCTTGTCTGTCCAGTTGCTGCATGATACTTGCCATGTCCCATTTGTCAGCCATGCAGCTACCCAACTTATCGAGAGCACCTCAACCTAGGTGTGCTAATTTTACTGAACAGTGTTATGTGTATGACCCTGGCAATTACTGAAGTGAAATCCATGTACATCACCTCACAGTGCAATTTTCCAGTCATAGCTACTATATTGCTATAGAACTTCATGTGACATGTGGTAAAAGGTCCGTTTTCAACATATGCCTGCTAAAGTTTTGTGTACCCCCCCAATTGCTATGTACTCCAGTGCATATATCAAATATTAAGGAAGCAGCATCCAATGACGTTTAATTAACAAAACACTTTGTTCTAGCATTGAGTGTACCTTATCACTGTGTAACCTCACATAAATCAATAGAGGTTAAAGCCTCAGTAGCATAACAGGGTTTGCATTGACCTGAATGCTCTGCAGGACAAGCATTCTTAAACTCTAATGTCTGTCCTTTTTTAACTTCACTCTGCAATGGTTTGCCACCACCTGCTATAACCAGGTATGAAGACTGAGCCCAATATAAGTTAAATCTGTGCATTCTGCAAAATCTATACTGTTACAAAAATTACTGCCATTATTAATGAGTATAATACACCACCATACCTCCAAAAGTCACCAGGGTTAGGAGGGAGTAAGAGGCACAGCGCCAAATCCTTGGGTCAAAATCAAGGAATCCATGGAATAGGGACAGCTGAAATGTATGGCATCGACACAGGTGTAAGCCATGAGGCACTCCAACACCTCCTTACCTGGACCACGTGCCAACCCAAATGCATGTAGAAATCAAAGCTGCTGCCAAGGCATGAATCCATCTAAACACTGAATCAAGGCCACTGGAACAACAAGGATTGACCAAGGACACAATATGCTAACAACGACTCTGCATGAGGGTCTAATGAAGTGCTCTCCTCCCTAACTAGTCAGGCCAGCTAAAGGCTTGTACAGACCTTCCCATGAAAATATATTTAAATATTCTAACAGATCCAATATTTGTTGGACTAGTGAAACAACTCTAAATGAATAATGCAGTTTAAGTTCTTACCTGAGAAGCAACCCTCCATAACCCATTATGAGAAATACCATGTCAGTCCTTCAAACTTACCCAAAATCTGCTCATGCAAGCCGTCCAACAGTCATCCTACTGTACCTATGAAATTGCTCATCTCTACGCTCAACAAGCAATCTATGCAGGTGACAAAGAATGAATTACCACTTGGGCAGTGTTATACAATTTGAATCTTGTACAAGAAATAACATACTACCGATGCAATGCAGGTGTTCTAATAACTCTTTACCTCCCAGTAGCAACCCAGTTTTGCTTTGGAATCTAACCAGATGTTATGATTTACCATTACACTGCCTCTCTGACCGCAAGTTGTGAACAGACACTTCCATAACAGTAAACTTATCAGCAGACAGCACTTTTAATAGTAAAGCTTCCCTCCTTCCTTCTACTTTTTTCTTTACAGAGTTGCAGAATTTATTATTATGATAATTAAAAAACTGCAAAATGAGCTAGGCTGATGCTAAGTCCCCCAACAGATCACATCAAATGCCATTCCTCTTTTGTGGTAAACCAGGCAGCAGAGCCATATAGCCACCCCCCCCCCCATATATACCAGTCTACTGGCTGCAACGGTCCTTTAACAAGAGAGCATGCGCATGACCCCTAAGCATGGGACTTCTGCAACTCACTAAAAGGCCCAATATTAGTCAGCCACAATGAACCCCCAACTGAAATTGGCCCCAATTGAACCAGCCAGCTAGCAGTGATAGAAAATCAGAAACAGTTCAGTCTGCCGTAACGAGCATCCAGTACATACTAATGTAGCCCCCCAGACAAGACACCCGACCATAGCTGCAAAAGCATCAAAGCTAAGCCTCAGTTTAGCAGTAATTACCATACTGGAAGGTCTGTTATTATACACCCTCGGCAAATGAAAACTCCTTCAGTCCCATACTGGGCAATTGTCAACTAGGTATGGCTCACGTATCAGACAATTGCCACTGGATGCAGTCATTATTTTGCCAGCCTCCTGTGATATAACGAAGTCGCTGAGCAGCTGCAGTCCCTAAAGGTAAACCCAATCCTCAACCAAACACAACCTTCTTTAACCATTAGCAAAGACACCTGCCTTCACATAAAGGGCTCTGTACTGCTGTGAACACTGTGTATATACTGTACAAACAAAACCCCAAACAGCGAGTAAATCCACAAGCAAGTAATGAATCACCCAAAACCCAAACCAGGCAGAAGGCAGACACTTCTGAAGTAAAATAAATGGAATACTGTGTATATACCACTCAAAGTTGGTTTTGCACCATCTTACTAACTATGCTAGCGATGCACACAAGAGGCATTTGAGAGAAACCAAGATTAGAGTTGAGCCCAAACTATGGCCCATGAACTGGCCTAGAATGCAACAATAAATTTGACAATATGTAATTTCCCCCCTTTGGGTTGCAAGGTACCTGCTTGTGTATTATTTATGTTAGATATGATTTAAATATTCTATCATATAACATAATCACCATGATTTAAAGCAGTGGGCATTTTGTACAGTGAGTGTGTGTATGTATGTAAGTGCTTCATTGGTCTAGCATTGTATACATAGTATTGTCTTGTCTGCAGTATAAAAATTTTCTTGCACGTAACGGTATTATTCTTGTTTTTTTTTTTTTTTTTTTTTTTTTTTAGTAAAAGTTTATGTTTTAACTTTGCTTCAAACTGAGACTTAAGCAAGTGGTTTGTTGTTATTCACTGACCAGATTAAACAATAATGCATCCAAGAAGCAACCAATAGCATTTTGGTGCAGAAAACTGTGGGACCTATACTACCACAAGGTCAATGGGATGCATCCGCACAATACTTCTAACCCCCCCCCCCCGCAACCATCAATGCCACACCACACCTGTGTGACAATCAACCATTGCTTGACAATCTCAATCCCGCAAAATGTATCTCCTCCATCTGGATGGCAACAACTGCTCAAATGCAGCAGGCCCGGTCACCTCAAAGTACCCACAATTTAAGTTTACATCAAATGAATCCAAACAAGGGTGTCCCTCCCATTGCCATTTCAACCAAACTTCCCTCTAGACCCTTTTCCTGTGCCAAGATGTTGCACAAGAAACACATGGACAAACCAAGCATATTCTGCCTCTTTAAAAACTAGCAAACATGGAAAACTTGCAAACATCATCCCCATGGATACCAGCCAAGCCGAAAGGCCCCACCATCAGCATTACACCTCAACCATAGCACCCCCCACACAACAAGTTGCATGCCGCAACCCTGACAAAAAGGACCCTGCAAACCTCAATGCCGGTGAGTGAACATCCTCAAACCAATCAGTCCAGCATCCCCTCCAACACTATGCATGCACCAGTTGCATTTGTTAGCAAAGACCTCTAAATACTTGGAAAGGCTACTTGTGGCTTACCCAAAGCCACCAACACAGGAATTCACCTTGCCTTAAATGCTACAGCATCTACCACCACAACGACTACTCAAAACCCCCCGTGAAAAATCTCTCGCAGCCCCAGCTGTGAGAAACAAGAGAAACAGCTGCTGCCCCACAAGAAACAACAATAATACCAAAAATTGGACAAAGGAAAAGCCAAGAACTGATCCACATGCCCTACATCATCACCTATCCCCCACCGCCATCCCACTGACAAACACTCCACCTCGTATGCACAGCAATTAACTGAGCCTCACCAACGAAACTTTCTAACTGCAGGAACATAAGACCACCCAAACTGGCCATTGCACTATGCCATAATCGCAAGACAGAAAAATCCCCAACAGCTGCGACCAGAAGAAACCCATCACTAAATAACATAGCAGCCTCTCAGCAAGCCAGTCATCTAACCAACACCAACTGTACACCTTCACATACCAGAAACTCCTGCTTTGTATAGAATCCAACCCACACAAAACTTAAAGCCTTGTTCTTTAACTGCATCAAAAAGGATTCTATAGTACATACATTACCCCTCCATACATACTAGCATTACTCACAGGTCTACAGTCCAAACCATATCAAAGGTCATCCTGGACGTAAACTTGCCCTTTCATCACCAAAGTTGCTAATGTTGGTAAGTAGATTATAACTCAAAATGGTTGTGTTCCTAAGCTGCCTTGTAAGCTGTTTTATTTCTGTCCATAAAAGTTTAGGTTTAGACGTTAGTGATGCTCACACTTGTGTAAGCTATAGTGCTCCACCACTATTAGTAGGTGCCCTGGTTAATTTTCTATGCTGTATAGAGTTATCATGCAGGTGCCTGTTGGGTGGGGGGGGGTCTTTCCTTCAGAATTTTCACATTTTTTCCATCAGCTTTATCTATCTTTTGATATCTTTAGATAGCCATGGGCATGGTTGTTCCATGAGTCTGAAATAGTTTAAAGGCAATAGGATGCATTATATTTCTATCACAGACAAAATAAAATAACAGAGGGCTATTGCTAGGTTAGGCTGAGAGTAAGAACCAGTCAATGGAATCAAAGCAGTTACTAAGCCATATCTGTTTGAGATTAGAAAATGGTGCCAAAAGCAGTTGGTCTGTACAAGTCTTCCTCCTTTTGGGTACCATCTAGAGTCAGCTGCTGCCCACAACTCCATTCATTGGTAAGTTTGAGGTGGAAACACTTGACATGCTTTTGGGAGATGGAAGGAACCCTGCAAAGACCCTGGGAGAATATGCAGACTCCATACAGCACTGGTGTGAGGTCAGGATCAAACCTTATACCTTGTGAATACCTTAACCATTATGTCAGCTGGTCTCACACCATTTTCTAATCTCATACAAATATGGCTTAGTAACTACTTTGATTTGATATGACATAATGGTTAAGGTATTTACCTCCAATTCACAAGGTATAAGGTTTGATCCTGACCTCACACCAGTGCTCTATGGAGTCTGCATATTATCCCAGGGTCTTTGCAAGGTTCCTTCCATCTCTCAAAAGCATGTCAAGTGTTTCCACCTCAAACTTACCAATGAATGAAGTTGTGGGAAGCAGCTGACTCTAGATGGTACCCAAAAGGAGGAAGACTTGTACAGACCCACTGCTTTTGGCATCAACTGTGGTGCGTAGTATTCTCTGACGGGAGAACAAGAATCACAGATGGTGTGCTGTGTCAGGGCTAGTAATTCTACTATACAAAAATGGGCTCTAGGTCATTCAGTCATGTTGACTAATGCCACCAAAAATGCACCTGGGTATTTGCAAATGATAAGTGAGTTGAGGACTCAGTTTACTCTGACCTATGCCAGTGACCAATTTTAATGGTGGGAGGGGTATATGTACCCATGGTTGTTACTGTGGGGCTGGCATAAGAGATAGCTCTTTTGAGTGAAAGATGGATGTAAAACCAATCAACCTGCCAAACATGGACGAAGAATTGCTATACTCAGTGTAGGTTCACTGACAAGCCACAGCTTGGAAGTGGAGGACATTATGGAAAGAAAGAGGCTGAACATTCTATGTGTCCAGGATGACAAGATGGAGGAACAGTGCAACAAAGCCCTTTTGCTTGAGATCCACAATCTACTACTCAGGAGGAGGTCAGACTAGAAATGATGTAGGAATTGTAGTGAGTGAGAGGCTTCAAAGGCAGAGATGGATGTCATCAGAATTAGTGACAGACTGACAGCAATTAGACTCAAGTGTAAGGAGACGGTGTTAGTCATAATGTCAGCCTCTGTCTCACAACAGAGTTGTGATAACAAGGAAAAGAGTGCATTGAGGCAGCAGTTGCAGGACATACTAGATAAAGCAGGCCAACATGAATTGGTGTTGATAAGGGGTGACCTGAATGCACATATCGGGACAGCCAGAACAGGATATGATGTTGCCTGGGTCCATGTGGGTGTGGAAATGAGAATAATGAAAGAGAGGCCATTCTATACTTCAGCCTGGTAAATGGCTTGCTAGCAAATGGTAGACTTCCTCCTAGTAAGGAAAGGACATTGAAGTAAAATCAATGATTACAAAGTTATTCCCAGTGAAAGAGTTGATCAAGAGCATAAATCATTGGTTGCCATAATTAGCTGCAAACAATGGTCAGAGAAGGCTGTAAGGTTAACAGAGATTAGACTGATGATCTGGAAGGAAAGTCAGACTGGACAGAGATCCTTTTTCAGCAGTGGCCTGGGAAGGAAAGCTCCAGTACAGACTAGGGTTACCACCTGTCCCACTTTGTGAGGGACAGTCCCTCTTTGGGCAATTGTATCCTGCAAAAAATTTTGTAAAAATGGCAAATGTCCTGAGATTTTAGGACAAAATTATTTCCTATATTTTATGTAATAGTTGCATAAAACAGTTATTCTGTATATGAAACACCCAAATGTTATAAGAAACAGAATAAGCAACTAAAATGCTACAAGAATAAGCTTTTATTTAGGCAACAAAGTGAAGTTCTGTCCTTTGTACTGGCTGTGGGTATGTTTTGGCCTGCAAAATCTGACATTTGTACCAAAAATGTCCCACTTTGGGCATTTGAAAAGGTGGCTACCCTAGTACAGACAAATTAGAGTTTAACAAACATGCAGTAAGAATACAAAAATAGTAATTACAGACAAAACATAAGTTAACAAACATTTGGGAAATATTACATTGATAACAGATAACAGGAACATAATGGAAACAAAGCTTTTTCTCAAAGTATTCACAAGTTATACAGCAAGAATAAAATACAGTTTTTCTGTGAAGGACATTAGTTGGCAAGAAGATTAGGGGAAGTCTATCCTGGTAAGTTGCCAGAGCATAGCCAGGTGTCCATTAAGTGTGACTTAAGGAGCTTTTTGAATTATATGATAAATCTGATTGATGTAATTTGGGTTGGCAACTTATTCCATATATTTGGAATGTAGTTAGAAAACAGATAATTATTTCAGGAAGAAGGACAATTGGTGGAGTTGAAGAAGGCTGGCAGCACTTCAGAACATTGTGTGTGAGGATTATAGATCAGATATGAGGTCGAACCAAGTATGGAGTAAGCTACATAAGGGAAGCTGGTGGTGGAAAGTCAAGGAAGTCATCAAAAGAAACGAGTGCAGGAAAAAGTGGGTGATAGAAAAGATGGACCAGGCTAAGAAGGAATACTGGTTGGCTAACAATGAGGCTTACAAAAGAGTTGCAATAGCAAAGACCAAGGCATCAAAGGTGCTCTACCAGCTTCTGGAAAGTGACTCAGTAGATGGTCCAAAGAAACTATATCAGGTTTCAAGACAAAGACAGAAAGATAAAGAAGATAGTCAGACTCCCTTCATAAGGGATGCCAGCAACAACCTGTTCATCAGTCCACAGGATATCAAAGGCAGATAGAAAGAGAACTTCCAGCAGCTTCTGAATGAAGAACCCCCCCCCCATAATTTGTGCTACCCCAGACAGCCTATTATGAGAGAAAAGGAGAGGGACACCTTAGAAAAAGTAAGAGCAGAGCTAAGGAAATGAAGTCAGGGAAAGCAGCAGGCTCAGTTGAGGTCACTGCAGATATGATCGAGGTGTTGGATGAGATATGAGAGAAATTGCTCCTGAGGGTACTCACAGCAGTACTGATAGAAAGGTGAATCCCAGATGACTGGACAATAAGCACACTAGTGCCAGTGTACAAAATCCTTGGAGAAAATGCTAACTGTGGACAGTACAGAGGCATCAAACCTCTGTCACACTGCATGAAAGTTCTTGAGAAGGCACTTAATGAATGAATACAAAGAGAAGCAGAAAGTTAGATGTGAGATGAGCAGCTCCCATTCAGATCAGGATGGATCACAACCAGTCTGATGTCTGCAGTGAGACACATAGTTAAGAAGAACCTAGTGATGAGGAGGGTCCAACTGGGCATTCCTATTCTTGGAGACAAGGTGCAGTTCTGCTGGGAAGTCCTAAAAACATTGGTAGAATTCGTACAGGCTATGTACTATGACACAATGACTCGAATATAAACCGTATTTGTACTCACAGAAAGGTTCAAAGTGGGAGTGGGTGTGAATCAGGGTCAGCTTGTTGTGTGCAGAGGATGTGACATTACAGACAGTCTCTAAACAAGAATTTCAACAAAAAAAAAAGGGAATTGAATGTAAAAGTTAAGCCATATGAGAGGAAACTGAGTACAGATAAGACAGATGTAATGGCAATAAAGGGGGGAAATCAGAAAAAGTTGAGAATTGAGAGTGAAGGGAAATAGTGGAACAGGTTAACTGCTTCAAGTATCTGAGAGGGTTGGTTTAAGACTGAATGAGGAGGTCAAAGCTAGAAATAGAATGGATGCAGCTATTGGGCACAGAGTGCCAGGTGTAGTACATGACTAGAGAATGCCAAATAGTGAAAAGTAAGGTGTACAAAACAGTGAGACCAGTACTACTGTATGATACAGAAACCTGGCCAGTAAAAGCAGAGTAGTTGCAGAAGCAGTAGGTGATGCAGATAAAGTATCTGAGATGAGTGGTAGGATACACACTGTGGGGCACATGAAGAAATGAGGAGATCCGAGTATAAGCCAAAGTAGCTCCAATTGCAGAGAAAGTCAAAGAGAACAGATTATGGTGGTTCAGGCACATGTGCAGGAAAGCAGAAGACAATCTGGTGAAGACAATTTGGGACAGATAGGAAGAAGGCAAGAGGAAACAGGGGCATACAGCAAAGAGCTGGTTGGATTGTGTGACAGAAGATCTTTGACAGTCAGGCATGACAGTCAAACAAGCTAGGAGATCAACACTTAATCAAAAGAGATGACAATAGGTGATACAACACCCTGACTCCATGTAGAAAATGTGAAAAAGGGAGGAAGATGATGATGATAAGGAGGAGGACAATGATGGTAATGAGAAAGGGTGTACCATTTACTATATGTGATGGGACTTTTGTTGTTTTCAAAGACCAGCCGGAGGAAACAAGGCAATGATCACATAAGGAATTTGGCATGATATCTAGGTTAAGTGATGGCTGATATTAGTTGATCAGTATATCTAAGGCAGTATTGTTTCCTGTTTTTTTTCCCATCTAGGAGGTGTTGAGGCTAATTGCTATCAGGTTTCATGGGGGAAAGAAAGAAAGACCTGTGACTGTGGTTATATGAAGTGCTACATGACTGCAAGATTAATTAATGGTGAGACAACCTATCATTCTTATTGCTGTTTTCAGATGTATTAATGAATATGTAGGTTTAGAAAATCTGCAGTGATGATTGTGCTTCTGTGTTAATATTTTCATTGTCTGAAAGAACTTGAATCCAGAAATAATCAGATCTTATTAGGATCAAAATAGGCTATTGCATAATCAGTAATTAAACTGTCTTTTAATTACTTGATTGTTTGATGGTGAAACTCAAACCGTGCACAAGGCAGAGTACATTTTATAAGGTATCATAAAGGCTCTGTTTCTACTGTGAAGATACATTGGCACAGAGGATTAAGGCTATGCGCCAGAGTTTCTATAGTGCAGGGTTTGATTCCCTGAGCCTTCATTTGCCTGCTGAGTAACCTTATATAAGTCAATTAATCAGGCAGTGTTTCCAGGTTGCCTGTGATAAATCATTGTGTGTCCATTGAGCTACCTGGTTAAAAAATTATTAGTATTTCATATATATATATATATATATATATATATATATATATATATATATATATATATATATATATATGTATATATATATATATATAAAAGGCATGATCAAATAATTCACCATCCGTAACAGACTTCTCTTTGTCGAATTGGAACCTCAGGGACTGTATAGAATCTTAATGTGAGATCATACCTATTAGTTAGCTATTAAAATGCATTGTTTTTAATTGAAAATGTGTATCCCTTTGCTTCATAAAGTCATTCCATACCTCTCTATTGCATTTTCCAAATGAATGTCCTCCTTTACATCCCTTGAATTATCTAATAAAGTATTCCGATGCTCCCTTTCAAGTTTTGCAGCTATGAATAATTAAGCCATGGTTGTGTATTCTTCTATCACTGTACCAAAGTCAATTAATTTGTACTTTTTTCATTAAATGTAAGCAGATACATATGTATTCTTCACACATTTCAATAATTCATCTAATTTTCCTTTTACTACCTTGTGTGGCAGTTCCCCAACTGAACTTTGCACTCAGCAGAAGGAATTCTAACTGTAAGTCACCATTTTTGTTATAGTCACATTACTCTGAACATATTACATAGAATTATTGCTGTACTAAATTAAATTATATTTAGTATTTAAACAAATACCATTGCTGTTTCCTCACTAAACTGATAAGTAATGCCAGAGCATATTTTTTCAAACCAGTTACATAACAGTAAGTGCAGACTAAGAGAATGAGCATGCAAAGAGAAATACAGCATATACCATTATTGTCAAATGGCGTCATTTACTCAGTCTCACTGATTAATAATGGGAAACAGCATTTGGCAGTTCATTTCTTAAAGTATGTCTACATAGAATCTCTTTTAGTTTCAAAAATATTTGGAACTGTTGATTATGCACTCAATTTAATTGAGGATGTACCTAAAGAATAACCTTCAAAAATGCAAGGATATGGGACGTAAAGAAAAGAAAAAAAAAAGACACTCTACATTTTCTACAAAATGATATAAAAACCTGAATGTCCCTTTATCACCAGTGTTGAATAATGTTAGCATGGCATGAATATATTTTCAAAAGAGAAAAGCAAAATTAATCAAATTAAAAAAAAAAAAAAAGTGGTATGAGAAAGCAGGACTGAAATCTATAATGGCTCTGCACCCGATAAATAATTATTCAGAACATAAAATCTATATAGTTATGCTAAATAAATACTGCTTCGGGGTATATATATGTGTGTGTGTGTGTGTGTCTTCTTTCAGCTTTTCCTGGTTAGGGTCGCCACAGCGGAACTGAGGTCCGCTACTGACTGGCAGTAGATTTTTACGTACTGGCTTGCCGGGCCTAATGCACAACCTTCAATGAAGGAATGCAATGTCTAACTGTGAGGCGACAACGCTACCGCAGCACCACCACCACAGTTATATATATATATATATATATATATATATATATATATATATATATATATATATGTATGTGTATATATATATATATATATATATATCTATTTGAAAGTGCATTAAAACAGAGACACACAAGAACTTGCAGTGTGATAGTAGACTGCTATGGAGTGGTATTTTCAGGTTATACTGAAAGAGTAGTAAAATTAACTTACAATGATTTCATGAACCACACGACAAAGAAAAAGGAAGGTTATAGGTCTATAAATGTTTCTAAGCAAACCAGTCAAAACAATATTTCACATGCCCTGACAGTCACAGCAAAAAGAAGATGGACAGTGTTGCACATGATGGCAATCTTGTAGGAAATACACAGATCTCAGCAGCAAATAAACATTTATGAAAAATTAAACATACTGCTGTATTTCAAGGTAGACTGTAAAGCAGCAACATTAATTAAAGCTGTTGGGTGTTGGATAGTAGCAATTAAGCTGGCCTTTATGATATGTAAGCTAGATTTGTAATGCCATTATGTTTTTGTTTTTGTTTTTTTTTTTGTTTTTTTAATAAATATAGCAGCTGCAACTCTGACAGTCTGTAGATGCTGTTATATTGGAGTGGTTCCTTATCCTCCATCTTTAATTTTGAGTAGTAGCATTACTTAAATGAACCCCCACTATGTTCCACTTGAGAAACACCACCCCCATCTTAGTGACTAAGAACAAAGCTTAAAAATGCTCATTGAATGCTTTGTTTACTTTTCACATGCCACTGAAATGTTTATCCAAATATAGCTGGTCATGTCATACCATTCATCCTCTGTTGATCTGCAGGACAGCAAGCAGTAAGAGAAACTTTACACTCTCTGTACCATGGCATCTGCCTAAGACATTGCTTTGGAGATTATTTTATCCTTCAGTCTCCCTTGCATTCTCACTCTGGTACTGTTTTCTATTACTATTCTACTGTCTGCTACACCATTAAGGCATAATTTATTGGCTGGATGGACTGGTGAAATATTACTGAATGTTGGCATGATACCATTGCGGAAGCTGGTGACTTTCTTTGTTGACGTTTTCTGTTGATTCTCTTAGCATACATACTATCAATTAGGATAGCTTGTATTAACATATTCAGTTTATTAACAGAAACACCCCATTTTCTGGCTAGAAGTACAGATTGCCTCAAGACAGCTAAGGGAACATATAAACAGGTGGATGATAATTACTGTGCAGCGGTATTAGAGCTGAAATCCAAGGCATCCACTGCAAATACTGAAAAATAAGTATATTTAAAGCCTGTATTGCACTTTAACTATTTATTTGAACTGCTGCTTCATTTTTGTTGATTGTGGCTGCATTTTTTTCTGCACTTTGAAATTCTGTACTACCACATTATACACCAAAGGCAAGCTTCAAACTTGCTGCATTTAGACTGCTTGGTATCACTAAGCTCTAAACCTGCCATCTTACATAAAGAGGGCCTCTCTGTACCCTTGGAGCAGAGGTTTGTAGCTCAGGTTCCATTTGAGTTAGGGATTGTTGAAGAAAGGCTCAGTTTGGGGCTTTCGGATTGGCAGTTTGTCTTAAAACTGTTGAATTTTGCCTGTATTTAAGCCTTGCATTTGCAAGGGTTTGCTCTCAGTTAACCGGAGCTGCTCAGAGTTTGATGAATTTATCGAGACATCTGGAGTGCATCTAAACTGAAATACAAGGCATCCACGGCAAATAACTGAAAAATAAGTATATTTAAAATCTGTATTGCACTTTGTTAACTGTATTAATTTGTGCTAATTGTGTCTGCTTTTTTTCCTGCACTTTGAAATTTTGTACTGAGTTAGGGATTGCTGGAGAAAGGCTCAGTTTGGAGCTTTCCTATTGGTAGTTTGTCTTAAAACTGTTGAATTTTGTCTGTATTTAAGCCTCAGGTTTGCACGTAGCTGCACATTGCCAAATGGGGATTAATGCTGCTCTGTACAGATGCAAACCCCTGGAAACTTACATTTTCTCCAGACATCTGTCAGTAGAACCGTCACAAGTCCCTTTTGCACTGCAGGCAACTCAAATGCACACTGAGCACCGTCACCACAGCTCTTCACCCTAAACCGTCACCAGAATAAGCCCCTCTGTTACTCCTACATCATAAACTGATCTAACTTACCCACTCCCTAACAGTATAAACCTGCCATTATGGATAGTCACTTTCCCACCATTTCTCCAGCCAGTCTAATTGACTGGGGCATCCTGAGGCAATGTAGCAATTGCCTCATGTATACTGACAACCACTTAGTCCTGAAACAAACAAATACTGTATGCGAGAGCTGTAATTACACTATCAATTTGGAAATAATCCTCTCACAAAACAAAAAACAAGACATCAAACAGGTTGTCAGCTCATATACTTCACCTCTCACACAAGTTCAGGACACAGCACATAAATTCACATACGTGGAATACTCACTAGAAGCCTACCAAAAGATCAGAGACCTCCCAAGTGCAAATTATCTGCAAGCACTTCAACATGTATAGAGACCACTGCACATAACAACACACATATTGTTGTCTCACCAAATAAGCCCCTAAGGCAAAACACCTCAAAACCTAATTTCTTGGTCTTAGGAGACACCATAATGAGACACACAGATGTCCCCCTCACCATGCTGGACAAGGAGAAGGTCATGGTCAGCTGCCTATCGGGTGCCAGGATCTCTCAGATCATGCAGGCACTTAGGTCACTCAATGACAAGTACCATTATGACTCTATCATAGTCCATCTTAGGGTGAACAACTTGAGATGTACCTCTGTGGACTATATGAAGAGAGGAATCTACTTCACATGACTAAAAACTCAAAATACTGAATTTTGTTTGACCAAGACCACAATACCTAATTTTCAAAATACTGAAAACTCATTTGACTGAGTATTATTATACTGAAAGCTTACAATGCTGAATTTCAAAATACTAAATTTTAAGCCATAGACATGCACACTTGCAACACCAATGACTAACTCTTTCCAAAACTTAAAAACGATTTACTTACCCTCTTAACAGAAACCGGACGATATAAAACCAAACTAGGTGGAGGGATATGCCCTCCCCAACACTCACAACTATAAATACTAACTCCAGGATCATAGTACAGTGGGAAAAAGGGCATATACCATTTATTTACCTTACAATACTGTGCACACTGCCACTACTGCCGGGAGCACATGAAATGTCCACCATATTACTTACATGCTTCCCATAAAAATGTAGACAGACATACCTACATTTAGAAACACTACAACATTACTTTCTACACTACTATTGGTTTTCTGACAGTTGGCACTTTTAGTTACAGTTTTTTTGTTTGTTTTTTTTATCACAAGCAAGTCACAGGGGAAAGGAAACACATCACATCTATGGTTTAAAATTCAGAATTTTGAAATTCAGCATTGTGAGCTTTCAGTATAATGTGACTCAGTCAAATGAGTTCTCAGTATTTTGAAAATTAGATATTGTAGTCTCAGTCAAATGGAATTCAGTATTTTGAGTTTTCAGTCATGTGAAGTAGACCTGAAGAGAGAAATGACTGAACTCTCAGATTATGTGTCCCAGGCAGGTATAGCACTTAGCAGCATTCAACAGATATCAACATCTTCCAAGGTGAGGAGTGCTTCCAGGGAGTGCAGTTTCATGTTTAGACTCCTAGCATCAAGCAACAGAACCTTGAGTTTGTCTCAAATGGATTTTGTAATTTTGGAAATTTTGTCATTCTGACACTGCCATAATATGAACAAAAAATGACTGACTTCAACAATTGGTTTAGCTTCTGATGTCATTCCAGGGGGGATCCAGTATTCCTCAACCTGGGAAGACATGGTCAACAGGCTAAGCTGCTTTGCCAGTGATGGTCTGCACCTGTCTCTCCTATGCTTTCTAATACTGGCTATGGTGCTTGCCTCCCCCACAGTGCCTTTTATAAGGCAATGTCAACATGACAACATTTCCGAAGTAGCAAAATACAGGGCCTACAGGGCAGTCTCGGACCTCGACCTGATGGAAATGCTGCACATCCACAAACCAAATGGCACTAGAGTCACTCACTCTAGTGATTTCAGCCTTGCCAGTGACATTAACAGAACATGCTGGAGAGACAGATATGTCTCCCAGAGATTGCTGCTACTCTGGAATAAACTTCCAATTCATGTGAAGCAGAGCTCCTCAATGACCCTATTCAAGTGCAGCCTGGACAAATGGATGGGTGACCACAAATTTAACCTGGGGGTGGCACCCATGCCCCTCATGGACAGGGGTAGTCAATGCTGATCTGTAAAGAACATCCATCTAACCAAAGACATTTGGGGCAACCTGGGATTAACATGGCCAGGCTTATAAAGGCTCTAGGGCTGTTAGCCTATGAGCCTATGCACCTATGACTGTCTTGCTGCAGTTCTGAAGAAATACTGGGACAAATATGAATAATCCTATGACCCAGGATCTTTTAAAATACTGAATCTAGGACAAATCCTGAGGGATTCAATTACCCATTACCTTCTAAAGTGTTCTTTTCAACTAGAATCTTTCATCTAGTTGCTTTCTACAATTGAATAAATAACTTTTAATAAAACAATATTAATATTCACTGTGGCATGAATTTATGAATGAAAAGGCATTCTCCTTTAAGTGCACTAGCTAACCATAAACATTTTCTTTGTCTCAGCAATAGCATGTCCAGCTTTAATAATGGAAATACACCATCTTTAGAAGTAATACATCTGATCGAAAGAGACTGAAGGGAAACAACACAATTGTCATCTTGTTGGTCTCACTGTTTTTAGAAGACAGCAATCTCTAAAAAACTTACTTCCTAGATTCAATTAGTCTGGTTGGGATAAAAATCAGACTTCTACAGAATGTTAAGTCAAAACACAAAGCTGCAGCTTTTATTTGATTGGTGGAAAACTGTTGTGATGGATGACCATAATGTGCTGAGTTAAAGCAGTACGAATGCACATAAACTGAATGGCGTTCATTGTATTCATGTGATTGGGGCAAACAGAGAATATAGAGGCATGAGTTTCACTGTTGCTCTTGACTAGAAATGTCCGTAGAATTTGATAGAAATTGTTAAGTTTGCTAACCCTGTGGTTTTCTAATAGTTAACTGTTGCACCTTTACTTTTTCTAGCACTTGTGTGAAGGCTATGAAACAGCCCAGTGATCACTAACAAGTAAAATAACTATGTTATAGAGTTCATCAGGGATAACTAGGCTAAATATTCTGAGTGTCCATTTAAACCAAGCCAACAATATGAGCTCAGAAACAAACCCTGTACTTTGCGTCTGTGAGGTAACAACCTTAACCGTTATGCCAAACCCCCTCTGCAAGTGGGCCAGTGATCCTCCAGGAGTGAAGAGAAGTGATCATGAGTTAGCTGGACTGTTTACCAAATATTATTCTGTAACATTTATTGACCAATACTGCTGACATTTTATAGTGTTGGCTACAATTATCCTTAAGTCAAATGGTTGAATAATTCCTTTCTAACTGCATTTCTAGACAGGAATTGCTGCACTTTTTTAATTTGTTCAGGACACATTCAAATAATACAAAATACATTACTGTATTCAATAATGTGCCACATAAATACAGTGTAAGGGTAATATTCATATTCTGGGCTTCAGATATTGATAGCAGTGATCTGCAAAGAGCAGCCCTATGAGGTTATGCAAATCTCAGACTGATAGGACGACTAAGGAAAGGCAGAAGACTTCCTTCTGAATGTGCCCCCTATAAAAAATGCATAATGTGATTTACACATAAATGATAGGGGGACATCTGCTTCGCTCTTAAGGGGGTTTGCACATATGTACATGAGTTCATTTCATAGACATGAATCTATTATGGAAAATCTGCATGCAAACTGTGTAAATCACCCTGAAGTTATTCCAGAATGCAATCAGTTTTACTTGAATATGGAGATGCAATGGGAGCTGATATGGTGCTTTAGCATACCTGGACATTTGTCCTCTTACCTTGACATTTTGGTCACTTGGGTGAATGTTTTATTTCAGTGCTTGTGTATACCTGGAGATATTACTGAAGAGGGTCACTTGGCTGAAATGTTTATTTTACTGCTTGTGCATATTGGGACATGTTACTGAAGGGGTTGCTTGGTTGAAATGTACATTTCAGTGCCTGTGCATACCTGGAGATATTACTGAAAGGTTCACTTTGGCGAAATGCTTATTTTACTGCTTGTACATGCCAGAACATGTTACTGAAAGGGTCGCTTGGGTGAAATGTTTATTTTACTGCTTGCACATTCCTGGACATATTACTAATGAAGTTGCTTGGGTGAAATGTTTATTTTACTGCTTGTGCATACCAGGGCATGTTACTAAAAGGGTTAGTTGGGTGAAATGTTTTATTTTCGTGCTTGTGCATACCGGGTCATGTTACTGAAGGGGTCGCTTGGCTAAATGCTTCATTTCCATGCCTGTGCACACTAGGAAATGTTACTGACTGGTAACTGGAGAAGTTAATTCATTTGTGTGTCAGGGGAAGTGCTTGTGCATACATGGTCAGACTGCTGAAGTGATCGCCAGGCAAAATAATCGATTGTGTCATTTTAATGCTTGTGCATGGTTAACACAAACTAATGATGCGACAGCCTACTAATTGGGATGAGATACATTTGCTGCATAGTTAAGTAAAACCATTTGCCCACCTAGCAAACATGCACTGATTCCATGACTCCCTGAGTTATGTTTGTTCCACAACTGGAGTCAACAGGGACTATTGGTTTATTGGTCAAGGAGGAATCCCCTGTAAGAGAGGGATGGAGGGAGGGAATACCAATGCCAAGTGTAGCCCTGCTGCATGGCTGTCAAAACCTGTCTGAAACAATCTGTTGCCACAAATGAAATTTAAGACACAGAGACAGGGAGGGTGATAGACTGCCAGAGTGAGACAAGGGAGCCAGAAAACGCAAACAGTCTTTCTGATTTTTGAACTATCCTGGACTTTAAGAGACTTTTCTTTTCTTTTCTAAGTGTTCTTGTATTGCTTTTTAAAATCATGTTTGTTGTTACCCTGCTTGTTAAATTGTCTTTTTTTTTTTTTTTTGTAAGAGAGACCTGAGGTAGGAAGGCTTTAAAAAAGGAAGGCTGGAAGACTTTAGTCATGTTTTGAATCAACCTTCCCCTCTCATCAAATCTCTTTAACCCCACAGCTTCAGAAGGGCCAAATAGAACTTCTTCATCCAGAGGAGAATTCAAAATTTCAGTTTTAACATCTTCGGGAAAATTTCGCAAATATAACCAAGCATTTCTTCTCATGATTGACTCAAAAGCCATCACCCTGGAGACAGAAAGTATCAGCAGCATCGTAAGAACACTTTAAGGATTGTTTGATTACATCAGAAGCAGATACAAAAGATGCATTCAAATAATTCTTCACCACAGAAGAAAAAAGGTTAACACTTAACTTTTCATATTTTCAAATGGCAGACATAAAAACTTTTAACATGTGTATCTGGCATTTTAACATTCTGAATGTTAAAGTGGCAGAAAAAGAAACTTTCTTCCCAAATTTGGCAAAAGCTTTCTCATTTTTATCAGATGGAATAGGATTAACATTACAAACTATCTAGCAGAAGCAAATTTAGTTAGGGAAATCTATACAGTGCCTGATTTATGATTAGATAGTATTTTTGAGTCTGACATTCCCTGTAAACCTATCAGACTTTCTCGGGGAAGGACAAACCAAAAATCACAAATAACCAACTAAAAAACTTAGAAAGATGCCAGACCAAATGTTCCTAAATCCCAACAGGTATGCGCTTTCATTCATCAAAAATACAATGAACTTCTTCAGACTGGTCTGAAGAAGTTCATTGTATTTCTTTTTCAAAACAGGTTTATTGTTTTAACATATAAGAGAAATATCATAACAATTTTATACAAGTAATTAAAAATAGGTATTATTATAATATTCAACAAAACAACTAAAGTATTTACAAAGACATCCACTACAATCAGATCAATTAATTAAACTAAAATACCATGCTATTGAAATTAAAATTTTTTTAACAAATTTTGTAAATTATCCCATACAATAAAATAAGATGTTTTTCTATTTGTTCTAGTCCTAATTGTGTTTATTTCCATATGGCACACTATATTCATAACATTTTTAAATTCATTGAACGAAGGAGGTGTATCTGAAATCCAATTTCTAGTTATTATTTTCCTAGCCACTGCTAGAATAGACCATAACAAGGGAAGCTTAACCTTTTTAACACTTTGAGGTACAGGTGTGTTGAATAATATAAGAGATTTAGAAATAATGAAATTATCTGTAAAAGAGCCTGCAAAATTCATTAATTGACTTCCAGTATTCTTTCAATTTTATACAGTCATAAAACATATGAGCCCAGTCAGCATTAATTTCTACATTACATCTCTTACATAGATTATCTTTATTATTTATTTTATTCATTATCAAAGGTGTATAAAAAGATCTATGTAAAAATTTCCATGTATAAAGTCTCCAGACAATGGAAGACATAGTTCTATAAGCAGATTCCAATATATATTGTTTATCTTGTTGATTTGGTGGGTCCCCATTAATAGAAGTGAAATAATTCCAGTATGAATCTACACTGTAAAAAGTTTCTTGTCTGATAACTTTATGTATATATGAAAGTTTACCTTTATCAGAAACTTTATGTTGTAAATTTAATATCAAGTAATCAATCAGTGTTGGAATAAATTCTTTAACAGTTATAGACATTAAATCTATTTTATTAATGAGATGTTGTCTAAAGGTCTGAACCTCTAACCAGCAAGTTTCTCTTAGATCAAATTCTTGTTTTAAGAAATCTAGATTTTTAACTTTATTATCAGATATCAACTGATACCAGTACTTTAGATCATTATCTATAGCTAAATGAGTTCCTTCAGAAGTAGATGACAAAAGCATACCCTGAGTATACATTATAGGAAATACAATAAAATTCCATTCCCTATACTTAGGGTGCATGAATATAAAGTTACGATAACTAATAATAATATTTAATGGGTAACAAACCATATGTTTAGGTGTAATAGGTGAAGTACAAAATTCCTTTAGTAACCATAACATGGAGTTATTTACAATCATATTTTTATGTGTTAAGGAGATTTTCATGAAGTGTATACTAATTAGCTCCCAATAATCTTTCCATTTTGTGACATATGACTGATCTATTAATAAAGTAATAACTTTTACAATAGAAGAGATAGTATATAAATTAAAGTCTGGAAAAGAAATACCCCTTGAGACCAGCTATTAGTATGTTTCTTTAATGCAATCCTAGGTCTATTAGGTGCCCATAAGAAATTTAACATTAGTGTGTTCAGTTTCTTGATAATTATTTTTGTAGGTGGAAGTATTATTGATTGTATTAAGTATAAAATCTTGGGGAATATTATCATTTTAATAATTGTAAGTCTCTCCTCCATAGTAAAAAAACATATTATTCCAGGTATTAAAAAGATTTTGTATATTAAGAAAACAGGTATTATAATTATTATATATAATAGATTTAATATCTTTAGATAGTATTATACCTAAATAAGTTATCTGACCTGAATTGGGTACATATTTAGTAAAATCACTAATGAGAATATTTTTTCGAGTATATAGAGGTAGTATTTTAGTTTTTTCTTCATTGAATATTAAACCAGAAATACTTTTAAAATTCATCATGTTATCAAATAGAGACTGTATAGAAGAATTAGATCCTGCTGATGTAATTAGAACATCATCTGCAGAAAGTTGAATTTTGGATGTTGTATTTTCATCTATTTCAAAACCCTCTATGTCAGTACTGTTTCTGATCAAATTAGCCCAAGGCTCCATTACTAAAGTGAATAATAGTGGAGAAAGTGGACATCCTTGTTTTGTACCTTTAAGAATGGGGATTTTTTGTGAAACATATGTTCCTACCTTAATATAAGCCAACGTTCCTTTGTATAAATGTTCAATTAGATTTACAAATGCATCCGAGAAGTTTGTGCACTTCATTAAGGTAAACAGATAGTCCCAACTTACTGAATCAAATGCTGAACTTATATCAAGACTAATAAGTGTTAAATCTTTCTTTTTCCTATTTGCAAAATCTATTAATGTTAAAGTTCTTCTTATATTATCAAAAGTATTTCTATTTACAATGAAGCCTGTCTGATCTATATCTATAATGCCGGGAATGATTGTCTTCAATCTATCAGCAAAGATATTCATAAACATTTTATAATCAACATTAAGTAATGAGATGGGCCGATATGAAGAACATCTAGTTGGATCTTTATTAGGTTTTAAAATTGGCGAAATAAATGTATATTGCTAAGATGGGGGGGTTATTAACTCAGTTTGGGCCAAAATAAAACGTTATGTATTAATGAATATGTACTTTAGAAAGGATTTTATATATCTCTGGTATAATACCATCATTACCCGGTGCTTTGTTTGATTTAAGCTTATTTATTTGTGTAATAACTTCTGTATATGAAATACTCTTGTCCAATAGTTTAATCTGTTGTTTATTAAGCTTTTTATTCATATTTGTGGTTATAAACTCCTTTATTTTATCTTTAGGTTCCATGTTAATATTATTACGGTTAATTTTGTGAAAGTGATTTCTAAATTCATCTAGTATTTCTGGTATACTAGAAACATTCTTCTTTTTCCTTAGAGAAAAGATTTCTTTGATATGGTTTTGTTTATTCAACCTTTTTGTTTTATTTTTAAGTCTATGTAAGTATTTGGGGCTTATTGAATAAGACAAAAACTTGTATTTCTCTAAAGTTATTTTAACTTTATGAGTTAAAATTTATTTGTATTTGTCATTTAGTTTGTTTATTTCTTCAATAACTTTCTTGTCCATAATATTTTCTTTATTATTACGTTTATAAGAGTCTAATTTACTTTGAATATCTAACAATTCCTTATCCCAAGATTTCCTTTTATTATTATACCATCTGATACTTTGTCCATATAGATATGATTTTAAGGCATCCCAAACATAAACAATGGAGACTTCAGGAGTGTTATTTATGTCTAAAAAATGTTTTACTTCTGAAAGTATATATTCTTTATAGTCTTTTAGTTGAGTTAAGTATGCTGGTATCCTTTTGATCTGAACATTATGAGTATTTTTTATCATGAATTCAAAACAATTGAATTATGATCAGATATAGGACATGAAATGATTTTGGAATTAATTAAATCTGTTACCATCTGGTTAGAAATAAAGACCCTATCTATTTTTGAATAAGTTTTGTATCTGTTAGAAAAAAAGGTGTATGGTAATGATTTTGAATCTATCTGATTATTAATATCATTCAAATGATAAGAATTAGCAAAATCCTTTAAATGTTTTGCATTAGATGTAATTCTTCTCTTTCCTATAGTGGTAGTATCACTTTCATGTAGTATACAATTAAAGTC
>NC_056732.1:1142793573-1142866073 GCF_019279795.1 Protopterus annectens | reverse complement strand
CAAAGTTGTTTTACTTTGTAAACTCTTTTTCTGGGGAACTGCCTGAAAAGGCCTGACCTGCTATCTCAGGGTTCAGGCTCCTTTTCCTGTCTATGTAGTAGACTTTCCCTGCACCTTGGATCTTCCTTGTTGACTGTGGGCAACCCTACAGTAACAGAGGATACATCTCACTCCTGTCCCTAGTGGCTGTAAGTGCTACAGCAAAGGCACCAGGGTAAAAAAATCAGTAGTTCAAAGAACAAACTCCATCCACAGCTAAGTCACCCATAGTCAGCTGTCACAAAACCAGAGATGGCCACACAACTAAAGATTCTCTGACAACTTTCTTCTTCTTGCTGATGGGGTAAGGAAAATCCAGGGAGAGCAGTCACATCTCCATAGGTCCAGCCAGAGAGAAAGCCTCACCAATGGTCAGAGGAGCCTGTATAAGTTTAAATAAATTGATTTTAAGATAGAAAAAACTGTCAGTGCCCCAATTTGAGAAAAATGTTCATAATAGGTTTAAACATGTTTCCAAAAGCATTAACAGTAATAAAGTCCTGTGGTACAGAATGGCAATCCAAGCAAAATATGTTTCTTTAGTGTGTATATAATAAATGTCTCATAAAAAGCACTGCATTTCTTAAAAAAATAAATAAAATAAAATAAAACAATGCTATACTTTCCCCAGAACAGAACTTATGTATCCAGCTTCGAATGATTGCTAGCCAACAGTCAGTGCCATGAAACTTGCAGAAGGAGTGTACTATGGTGTCAAGAAAGCTTTGTAACTTTTGGTAAATCTGCTTTTTAAATAGAACTCTGTTTGAGTTCCTGGCAATAAGAGCACATAGAAGGTGCCCTTTAGCTTAGATAACCTGGGCACCTGGTCATATCCTTGGCAGGATATAACAAAAATAGCTTAGGCTACATATTAACGGAAATGCGGTTAATCACTTCTGGTGGCATTAGACAGCCTTATGACCAGTAACTCCTGCTATATCAGAAAACCTAAAGAAGCCTGTAGTTCTGCAAATAATAAAAGACACAAAAACATTTTCCTAGAGGGCTCATAGGTTCATAGGTTCATACTAGGCTATCTGCCCTAGGGCATTCATAAGCCTAGCCAGAGTATGTTTGGCTTTCACCACCCATTTTAAATTAATTTTGCTATGCCCTTTTTCGAGGTTAGTATATTGTGCCTCTGTCTAACAGCGACACAGAAGTGATACCCGGGGTAAACCTATGACCTCTCATCCACTCATCAAGATTCCTCTTGAAGAGAGTCAATGAGGGACTCTGCCTAACCTGGACTGGGATTTTATTCCAGAGTGAAGGGAGCCTCTGGGTTATGAATCTGTCCCTCCAGCATGTCCTATTTATTTCAGTGCCGAGGTTCAAGTCGCTTGAGCGTGTAGCTCGATGGGATTTGATTTTTTAAGCATGTCCCTTAATTCCGGGTTGGACATGACTTTATATGTCAGGCACAGGTCGCCTCTGAGCAGGCGGTATACCACTGAGTAGAGCTGGAGTTTCTTTAACTGGGCAGCATATGGCATCTGTTTGAGCCCTTTGATCCTCTTGGTGAGGTACTTTTGGGGTCTTTCCAGTTGCTGCAGGTGTTTGGTAAGGTACATCCCAAAAGGGGCATTGTACTCAATTATGGGCCTGATGAGGGATGAGTAAAGAGGCACGATGACCACCCTTAATCTAGATGTGAATCCCTTCATGATTAGGTGGGCTATATAAAATGTTTTTCTAACCACTTTGGCCACGTGGTTGTCAAATGAGAGATTGCTATCAACTTGGGTCCCCAGGTCCCTAATTACTTCTTCTGTACTTAATGGATTACCACCTATGTGGTAATTTGTGGGCACTTTGTTTTTGCCAAAGGGGATGACTATACACTTTTTGGCGTTTAGCTTGAGCCCATGGCTCTGGCACCAGTTGTCTGTTTCTATGAGGCCCTTTTGGAGGATGCTTGTGTCGGCTGGAGAGTTGATTATGGCGCCCAGTTTGCAGTCATCTGCGAACTTGGTCAGCCACAGTCCTTTTGTGTTGGCCTGTACCTCAGAGAAATATATACCGAACAAGAGAGGTCCCAGGACTTAGCCTTGTGGGACGCCACTTGTTACTGGTTTGGAGTCTGACATGGCTCGAGCAATTCTAACCATGTGGGTTCTGTCCTTGAGCCAGTTTGCAACCCATCTAGTGACATAGGGGTTTATATTTAAGCTGGTGAGCTTATCTATAATGCCCGAGTGGGGTATTGTATCAAAGGCTTTTGTGAGGTCCAGGTAGGCTGTGTGGACCACCTTCCCTTCGTCAATGGCCTTGGTGACTGTTTCAAAGAAGTTGACCAGGATTAAGAGGCAGGATCTGCCCTTAACAAAGCCAAACTGGGTAGGACCCAGTGTCTGTAGGTCCCCAATATCTTTATTTATGAGGTCCATGATGATCCTTTCCATAGCTTTGCAGACCAAGCTAATCAGGCTTATGGGGCGATAGCTTCCGGGGTCCATTGAGGCACCACCATTGTGGAGAGGGACCACTGTTGCTGTACGCCACTCTTTGGGTACATATCCTGTAGTAAGGCTGAGATTGAACAGTAGTTTTATGTTTGGGTTTAGCTCTTCTTGGAGTTCATGTAGGATGCAGCCCGGGACACCGTCTGGTAACATTGATGCTGTGTTTTGTGCTTTGGAGAGGGTGGTTCTTACCTGAGCATCTGAGATGTCAGGGGGGCAGCACTCTGCTGGGATAGATATTTGCCCTTTTGGTGGGGGGGGAGTTTGCGCTGAACCTGTCAGCTAGGATGTTGGCAATGTCTGTGGGTTCGGTGTATTTTTTTGTCATTTTGGACTAATTCTGAGCATATCTGGGAATTCCCACCCAGGTTCCTAACATAACTAAAGAAAGCCTTGTGATTATCCTTAGTGTCCTGTGCAATTTTTCTCTCGAAGCTGGCCTTAGATGATTTTATGAGTGCCCTTAGTTTTTTGCTAATACTGATCAGAGATGACTTCCCTTTTTGGGATTTTGCTCTATCATGTAATAGCTTCCTCCTTCTATTGTATAATTTGTTTATGGCTGGGGTCCACCAGACAGGACGTCTGCCTTTGGAGGATTGGGTCTTGGTTTTATTTGGGATTGCATGATCCATGCATTCCTGAAGGTGTTTATAGAATGCATTTATAAAGGATTCTGCGGTCTGGGCCGTATTTTCTACAGGCCTGGGGGCTTTGATGGATTCCACCTCGGTTTTGAGGAGTGTGAAATTTGCTTTAGAGAAGTTTTTCACTGTGGTTTTCTGGGCAGAGGGTGGGGTCGGGATGTGAATATCCAGTGAGATCAGTTTATGGTCTGATCTTACCAGTGAGGGATACACTTCTGGTCTGGAGTATAAAGTCCCCATGTTGGTGATGATCAGGTCCAGTATGTTTTCCCCTCTTGTGGGAGTGGTAACAAGTTGTTCCATAGCATTTGAGTTTATGAATTCTAGGAACCTTTGGGCTAGGGTGTTGGAGCTAGAGTAATGCTCCCACTCTATGTTTGGGTAGTTGAAGTCACCCAATATAATGGTGTTTGGAGAGACCTTCATATTTTCCAGTGTTCTCAGGAAGGCCGAGTGGGGTTCCTGGGTTTGGGAGGGTGGTCTGTAGCATGCTATAAACTGGAAGGCAGTTTTACCCACTGTTAGTTGCACATGGATAGTCTCTGATGCTTCATGCTTTGCCAACAACCTGGAGGTGTGGGTATCTTTGATGAATATCGATACTCCCCCTCCTTTTGTGGTTCGGTCCAAGTTTTGGGGCCGAAAAGCATGGTATGAGGTATAACCTGGTAGTGCTGGGGTGCTCTCGGGATCCCTGAACCAGGTTTCTGTTATTGCACAGATATCAATGTTCTCCATGCTAAGGAGAGTTTCAAGTGTGTGCATCTTTAGGTTTAGACTTCTGGCGTTGAGTAGCATTACTCTTAGTTTCTTATCCCTTGTGATACCTATGGAGGTGGGTTTGCCTTTTGAGCCTTGCCTAAAAAAGGCACTATTGGGGGTAGCAAGAGCTTTTGCCAATATCTGAAAGCCCAGGGGTGACAGGTGCAAGCCATCCCTAGCGAAACATCGTGGCTTGTAGAGCATATCATCCCAGGCTGACAGGCATTGGATCCCCTTTGAATGACACCAGTACTTAAGCCAACTGTTGAAATTAATCATCTTGTCTTCATATTGTGGCATCATTCTTGGTGAGGGTAAGATGCTACTCAAGGTCAAGGTCATACCGGCCTGGGCTACATGCTCAGAGAGCTCCTCTATGTCTCTTCTCATGTAGTGCAGGGAGGTACGTCTCAGGTCATTCACACCAGCATGGACAATGATTGAGTCATATTTGTACTTGCCTTGGAGTGACCTGAGTGCTTGTGTTATGTGGCGGATCCTAGCGCCCAACAGGCTGCTCACCGTGACTTTCTCCTTGTTCAGCCTGGTGAGCGGGACGTCAGTGTGCCTGATGATAGAGTCACCTATTACAAGTGTATCAGGTGTGTTGTTTAGCCTTAAGGGCTCTGACTGTTTGGCACACTGGCTTTGTGAGATATGTGTTGTACGTGTTTTGTTTTGGGGTAGCGGTTGCTTGGGTGTCTGCTTTGGAGGTCTCTGCTGCTTAGGCAGATCTTTATTTAGAGCCTCCAAGTATGTTTTTGTGTGATTATGTGTTTGGTTTGCTGTCGTGGTAGGTCTATGTGAGACTGGAATTGTAGTGAGTGTGGTTTCCTTCTCCTCCTGACTGGTTATGACAGTACTGAGTTGAGAGAGCTTAGCCTCCAGTTTGGCTATATGGTTGCATCTCTCACATGTGTTGGAATTTGTTGGGAGGAGGAGAGGGTTGTCTGTGTATGAGGCAGTTGTAACATTGCCTCAAGATTCCCAGGTTCACCAGCTGGACCGGAGAGGAGATTGACAACTGAACTTTGGACATTCTAGAATAATATTGGGAATTCCTTTATAATTGAAAACAAGGGCCAGTGGGGAGTGAGGGTGTAGTGCTTTTAATTTTTAGTGCTGACTTATATAATTGCTTTAGTGAGCAAGTGCCAGGTAACTTAAGTGCAATATGTTACAGGTAACTTAAATGCAAAAACGACAAACAGTAACTTTCTTTCAAGTGAAACAAGGAAATAAGTACAGTAAGCAATGCAGATATCACTTGGGATCCACAGAAGCGCTGAGAAGCCGCGTTTTAGGTGGAATTAGCATTCCAGGGAAATAACAAGCAAACAAACAACAAGCAACAAAGCTCGATTCAGCAGGCCTGGATCTAGTCTATGCTACAGCAAACAAGGTGTACCAATTTCAATAAGAAGCAGTTCAGATATGCATGCACTATAAGCCTTTAACCAGAAATTCCCAGCTTAGAAGGGCAGAGTCCAGCCTCTCCTCCCACAAGAGTGCAGACCACGAACCCTCTTAATGTAAAATAACTGGCCTGAAAGCCCAAGTGCTTAAACCAGAATTAATACACTTTTAGAATAACAGACAGTGTGCCCACAATCAGCATTTCCCAACTTAGAAGGATGTAAGCTAACTGTTCTGCCACTACAGTGCAGACCACAAACCCTCTCAATGTAAAACAACTGGTCTGAAGCCCAAGTGTTGAAACTAAAAGGCTTAGAATGAGTTACACCAAGCAGTAATAAATACTTCTCCTCAACAGTCTCCAACATGTGATGCCTTGCTTTCTACTCCCGTTACTTATATGTGTATACGGGTCTACTTCACTCTACTCAATTTTCACATTAAGTGAAAATCAAAAGATCAAGGCAAGAAGATCGAAATCTCACAACACCAATTCTTTACATTGCAGAGCTTCAGATCAATGAAACACCAGCTGCGCATGTCACACACCACTCAGAGCTTCTGAATGGAGATTGTGGTACAACGAAGATCAGGAAGTTTACCCTTTTCCTCACTGTAGTGCGATCTCAGAGTTGGTATACATAATTTGAAGGGGATGTGGGGAATGCAGCCCACCACTTGAGGGGTGCAGTGGGGGTTTGCCCCCCTAGAAAAACATAAAATAGATTTTTGTGTTGACTTGGAGCAGTTGGTGTTTTGTTCTTCTGAATTTCAGCGATGTAAAGTTTCGGTGCTGTGCGATTTCGCTTTTCTCATCTTGTTCTTTTGATTTTTGGTTATGTGAAAATTCGGTACAGTGAAGTAGATCTGTGTGTGTGTGTGTGTGTGTGTGTGTGTGTGTGTGTGTGTGTTATACATCTGTGTACAGTGTGTATACATGTGTGTGTGTGTGATATACATGTGTGTACAGTGTGTATACGTGTGTGTGTGTGTGTGTGTGTGTATAAGATATATATATATATATATATATATATATATATATATATATATATATATATATATATATATATTGAGAGAGAGAGGGAGATATCATCATATCTATATATAAATTATCTGTGTGTGTGTGTGTGTGTGTGTGTGTGTGTGTGTGTGTGTGTGTGTGTGTGTGTGTGTGTGTGTGTGTAGTGTATGTGCATATGTGTACCATGCATCATACTGTATATTGTTTTTGTACCAGAGAAACATATTAGAGTTCTCTGCAAAAGATGAGGGAGGAAACATTTAAATAACAATGCTGTTATTTCATATAACAAATATATTCAGAACCACAATGATGGGCAAATTCTTCTTTTGTCTCTCCCACCTTGAAAATGCTGGGCTGTCAGCATGTATGTGTTCAGTGAGTTATCGGCATCTATTATAGTCATGCAGTTTATTCATTACTAAGCTTTACCTGACTATACACTCATGAGTGAAAATGTAAATATTGTAGGAAGCAAACAAACAGAATTTGTAAAGCCTCCCTATCTTCCAGTTAATGAGGAAACCATGAAATACAGATTACTTTTTAATAAGCACACAAACTCCAGGCAGATCCTAAAGGCCTTCACTATCTTTTTTATCTAGTCTTTTGCTAACCGACTTCAAAAGTTTGTACTGCCTTTCTATCCAGTTTCACTGCTGGTGTACATCAAAGGCCTCTACTGCCCTCATGTTTCTTCTCTCAGCTTGTTTCCTTTAAAGATCTGCCCTTTCCTCACATCCACTGTCATAATTGAAATGCCATTAAAGCCTTCACTGCCATATACTTCATTGTCTCCAGCAGAACAAATTCAAGGATTGTCCTGCCTACTTATTCAAAGGGTTTACCTATAGGCTATTTTATGGGTCAGGAAAATATGCCATCTAAAATTTCTTTTAAATTAGCATACTGTAGGCATTAAGATTGAGGTCTGCATACTGCTTAAAAGCTTCTGGCCAAACATCTGTCTCACCTGATACTAAAATAAAATGTAAATATAAAGACGGAAGACTATAAAATAGCTTGATGGAAATACAAATATTTAAGGTAATATGTTCCCTATACATAGACAGCCTTTTGACAGGTGATACAAACTCCACAAATAATAGTAGGTGTGGTGAAATATGCGATTCAAAAGAGATCAGAGATTGCACTAGCCAAAATTTCTGGAATAATGTCAAATCCTAAACAAAAGGTAACCTAGTGACCTCTTAAATTATCACGTTATTATATTTTTCATTGTATAGTGTATGTATTACTCTGATGTGACTGTTGTGAAAGTAATTAAGCCTAAACCTTTTGTACACTGTAAAGCAATTAGCCATTTCATTAAACTTACATGTTTTATTTATTTTGTTTTCCTCTACTTGTCTTTCTTTTATTTATCTAAAGATATTAACAGATAAAGCAAAGGGTCACTTGTGTCTGCTGGACTTACCATGGTGAGCCATCTGTGTAGAATAAAAAATACTCTGTTAATACAACCTAACATCCCAATTGCTTTTGCAGTGTGGTCTTTCATCTTAGTAAGTAACCTTCAGGATGTGTAGATACATTATTTTTCTGTAGTAGGGTTCTACTTGGCAGCTATTCGTTGACTTCATGATATAACCAAGTCTCTTGATCATTTACTTCTTTGCATCAGTCTTTTATTTTCTGGCTAATCAGAACTATCAGTTTACAGTTTCTGAACTGCTATTTTGCACTATACTTAATGGCAACATAAGCAATCTTTCCAGTTGTTAGAAACAGGCACAGCCTATGCCTTTTAAATTCTCTCTGGGGTCTATACAACATGCTTAATGTTTCAAGCTTGCTGGAGTATATTTAATTGTTCCTGGAGGAAATATTCTGCATTTAAAGAATAAGTCATGCAAGTTTTTAATGTCCATGCACACACACACACACACACACACACACACACACACACACACACACACACACACACACACACACACACACACACACACACACACACACACACAGGAATTAGGGGTCCGAATGGAGAGATGAATGATAAGTCAGCAAGCAAAGGAGAGTAGTATTGCTGAAATTAAATTCATCCTCAAGTCTTGTTGAGCCCCTTCACGAGGTGGACCCTGTTGTTCACAAAAACTCACCAAGACGATACTGATATATAAACTGTATTTATATAGCATATATCATCGACAGAAGTAGGTTAAAATTAAAAAAGATAGCTGGGTGCACAAAACCTTGGATATAAAAAATGCCCAATCCTGGTAGCACACTGGTGCCAAAATTGGAAAAAATGACAGCATAGAATCCTCAAAATATGGAAGCATTCCTACAATGGGGACAGTACAGGCCCAGGGGGAGGATGGCCCCCCCTGTTGTAGAAGGAAGTAGCAGTCGACAAAAATGACAAAAACTGTTAGGCCAAAGAAGAGCCATAAAGACGATAAAGTTATTGGGGATAAGAAAGAAATTATGTAGTTTTACTATTATGCAAAAAGCCCAGAATTTCCAGACAGAAGATATACGAAAAGATTAAGAGAGAAATTACAGGAAAGAAAAATACTTCCACAAGAAGCTGAATAGTTGCATACGTGAGCTGCAACAACTTTATTACAAGCTGAGCTAAGTACAAACTTGCAGTGTTATAAGATAGTACTGCATATTTTTCTGTTTTATTGTTTCACTGAATATTGTGTTAAAAATAGTACTGTATTTATCTGCTTATCTGTTCACTGAAAATTGTGATTTCTCTCTGTGTCTGCAGTTAGTTGGTTTATTCTTCTCACTTCATTGAAATTAGCGTACTGTAGGCATTAAGATTGAGGTCTGCATACTGCTTAAAAGCTTCTGGCCAAACATCTGCCTCACCTGATACTAAAATAAAATGTAAATATAAAGACGGAAGACTATAAAATAGCTTGATGGAAATACAAATATTTAAGGTAATATGTTCCCTATACATAGACAACCTTTTGACAGGTGATACAAACTCCACAAATAATAGTAGGTGTGGTGAAATGTGCGATTCAAAAGAGATCAGAGATTGTACTAGCCAAAATTTCTGGAATAATGTCAAATCCTAAACAAAAGGTAACCTAGTGACCTCTTAAATTATCATGTTATTATATTTTTCATTGTATAGTGTATGTATTACACTGATGTGACTGTTGTGAAAGTAATTAAGCCTAAACCTTTTGCACACTGTAAAGCAATTAGCCATTTCATTAAACTTACATGTTTTATTTATTTTGTTTTCCTCTACTTGTCTTTCTTTTATTTATCTAAAGATATTAACAGATAAAGACTCGTCTGGGTTGCTTCAGCAAAGGGTCACTTGTGTCTGCTAGACTTACCATGGTGAGCCATCTGTGTAGAATAAAAAATACTCTGTTAATACAACCTAACATCCCAATTGCTTTTGCAGTGTGGTCTTTCATCTTAGTAAGTAACCTTCAGGATGTGTAGATACATTATTTTTCTGTAGTAGGGCTCTACTTGGCAGCTATTTGTTGACTTCTTGCTATAACCAAGTCTCTTGATCATTTACTTCTTTGCATCAGTCTTTTATTTTCTGGCTAATTAGAACTATCAGTTTACAGTTTCTGTACTGCTATTTTGCACTATACTTAATGGCAACATAAGCAATCTTTCCAGTTGTTAGAAACAGGCACAGCCCATGCCTTTTAAATTCTCTCTGGGGTCTATACAACATGCTTAATGTTTCAAGCTTGCTGGAGTATATTTAATTGTTCCTGGAGGAAATATTCTGCATTTAAAAAATAAGTTATGTAAGTGTTTAATGTCCATGCACACACACACACACACACACACACACACACACACACACACACACACACACACACACACACACACACACACACAGGAATTAGGGGTCCGAATGGAGAGATGAATGATAAGTCAGCAAGCAAAGGAGAGTAGTATTGCTGAAATTAAATTCATCCTGAAGTCTTGTTGAGCACCTTCACGAGGTGGACCCTGTTGTTCACAAAAACTCACCAAGACGATACTGATATATAAACTGTATTTATATAGCATATATCATCGACAGAAGTAGGTTAAAATTAAAAAAGATAGCTGGGTGCACAAAACCTTGGATATAAAAAATGCCCAATCCTGGTAGCACACTGGTGCCAATATTGGAAAAAATGACAGCATAGAATCCTCAAAATATGGAAGCATTCCTACAATGGGGACAGTACAGGCCCAGGGGGAGGATGGCCCCCCCTGTTGTAGAAGGAAGTAGCAGTCGACAAAAATGACAAAAACTGTTAGGCCAAAGAAGAGCCATAAAGACGATAAAGTTATTGGGGATAAGAAAGAAATTATGTAGTTTTACTATTATGCAAAAAGCCCAGAATTTCCAGACAGAAGATATACGAAAAGATTAAGAGAGAAATTACAGGAAAGAAAAATACTTCCACAAGAAGCTGAATAGTTGCATACGTGAGCTGCAACAACTTTATTACAAGCTGAGCTAAGTACAAACTTGCAGTGTTATAAGATAGTACTGCATATTTTTCTGTTTTATTGTTTCACTGAATATTGTGTTAAAATAGTACTCTATTTATCTGCTTATCTGTTCACTGAAAATTGTGAGTTCTCTCTGTGTCTCTAGTTAGTTGGTTTATTCTTCTCACTTCATTGATATTCGGTGTAGAAGTCTTAGCGTAGAGGACTTCTCTGCGCCTTAAAGTCTTAGTCCCTTATCTCTGAAATTATTTCTACTGAATAGCTGTATACTTGAGCTGCAACAACTTTATTACAAGCTGAGATAAGTACAAACTTGCAGTGTTATAAGATAGTACTGCATTTTATTTTTTCTGTTTTATTGTTTCATTGAATATTGTGTTAAATTAGTACTGCGTTTATCTTTTTATTTGTTCACTGAAAATTGTGAGTTCTCTCTGTGTCTGCAGTTAGTTTTCCTCACCCACCCTCCCTGTTCTTGTTTTGGTATTAATCTTGATGGCTTTGGAATTGGCTGCCCCCACCTGTAAATTTGTGTTTGAACACTCCTCCTGGGCCCATCTCATTTGCTCACTCAACCGAGTACAGTGAGATCATATTTTGAGTTCAGACAGTCCTACCATTCCCATCTGTTCAGCCCTGTCCCAGCTATATCCTAGTCTAGTCTCATTAGCTCATCCTGCCTAATACAGAGAGAGCAGGCATACCCACTTAGGCCCTGAACTTGTCTGATTGAAGACTGCTGAAACAGGGCTCAGTTCTGAGGTTTTTTACTAGTTAATTGGGTAATTTGTTTAAATCAGTTTGCTTGTTTTCCATTGTTGTATATATAAAAAGAATTGCACTTTACCTGCTTTCACTGCATTTGTGTTCTTCCTACTTTATTAGCTTATTTTGCTTTTGTCTCTTCTTAAAAGTACTCAATTGTGTTTATTCTGCTGCATTTATTACTGCTTGGTAGTAGCCTGATTAAATTGTAACTGTTATTCTAAGTCTTTTGGTTAAAGCACTTAGGCTTCAGACCAGTTGTTTTACATTAGGAAGGTTTGTGGTCTGCACTGTTGTGGCAGGACAGGTAGCTTACATCCTTCTAAGTTGGGAATTGCTGATTGAAGGCTCGGTGTCTGTTATTCTACAAGTGTCTTAGTTCTGGTTTAAGCACTTGGGCTTCAGGCCAGTTATTTTACATTAAGAAGGTTTGTGGTCTGCACTGTTGTGGCAGGACAGGTAGCTTACATCCTTCTAAGTTGGGAACTGCTGATTGAAGGCTCAGTGTCTGTTATTCTAAAAGTGTGTTAGTTCTGGTTAAGCACTTGGGCTCCAGGCCAGTTATTTTACATTAAGAAGGTTTGTGGTCTGCACTCTTGTGGCCGGAGAGGCTAGTTTTTGGCCTTCTGAGCTGGGGATTTCTGGCCAAAGGCTTACTGTGCCTGCTTATTTGAACTGTTTTTCTGATATTGGTGCACCCTGTCTGCTATAGCATAGACTAGATTCAGGCTTGCTGAATCTAGCTTTGTTTGTATAACTTGAGCACTAATCCAGGCCATCTTTTTTGGAGAAGGTTTCCCTGCACCCTAGTGGCAGGAGTGTGTGGTTAGAATTTGTCTGATTGAAGACTGCTGGAACAGGGCTCAGTTTTGAGTTTTTTTACTGGTTAATTGGGTAATTTGTTCAAATCAGTTTGCTCGTTTTCTGTTGTTATAAAAAAATGCACTTTATTCATCTGCTTTTACTATAATTGTGTTTCTTCCCACTTTATTACCTTATTTTGCTTGTGCTTCTTCTTAAAAGTACACAATTGTATTATTCTGCTGCAGTTATTACTGCTTGGTAGTAGCCTGATTCAATTGTAACTGTTATTCTATGCCTTTTGGTTTAAGCACTTGGGCTTCAGACCAGTTGTTTTACATTAAGAAGGTTTGTGGACTGCATTGTTGTGGCAGGACAGGTAGCTCACATCCTTCTAAGTTGGGAATTGCTGACTGAAGGCTCAGTGTCTGTTATTCTAAAAGCACATTAGTTCTGATTTAAGCACTTGGGCTTCAGGCCAGTTAATTTACATTAAGAAGGTTTGTGGTCTGCACTCTTGTGGGAGGAGATGCTAGATCCTGCCCTTCTGAGCTGTGAATTTCTGGTTAACGGCTTATTGTGCCTGCTTATCTGAACTGTTTTTTTCTGAAATCTGTGTGCCTTGTTTGCTGTAGCCCAGACATTAGTAGTTTATTGGCCATTTTGTGCTAACTTCTATCTCTTTCATTTCCCTGCTATAAAAACTGTATTTGCGTGTTTTTTGCACTTGAATTCACCTCAGCGAGTGCCTGCCAGGTGTCCTACAGAGTTTTATAGCAGCAGAGAGACAAAAGAGAGAATTTGGAGTGATAAAGTATTTTTTTCTGAATTTTCCTGCTGTCTTTAACTAATTCTGCCTAAAACACCAATTATTTAGCGTTTCTGTGATTTAAAAAGCTTGTTTCTGCTACATATTGCACTTATTTGCTGCCTGCACTTGAACTACATCATTTTTGTGTTTAAATAATCTGTTTAACTGTTGTAGGCTGCACACTAAAGTGTGATAGCCATTTCTGTGCATTTAAATTATTTTTTTATTGTATCTGCTTTATTTTCTGAATAAAAAACTAAATATATATATATATATATATATATATATATATATATATATATACTTGTTTCCCACCTTTCTGAACTAGTATAGTCCAGTTTTCAGGTTATTGCTGAATTCAGAGCTGTGCTACAAGTTTCTGTGTTGCCCATACCTTACTTGGATAGAAGGAAGTTTCTCTGTTCACCTGTGAGAGAGGGGAACTTTGAGCAGCCTACCTGTCCCTGGAGGAGTGGTTTCAGCCCATAAGTTAGTAGTTTATTGGCCATTTTGGGCTAATTTCTATCTCTTTCATTTCCCTGCTATAAAACCCGCATTTGCGTGGTTTTGCACACTGGGTAGCTAGGGTTAAAATATTCCCGGCTCTACTCTTCAATTTTTCCCTTGGAACTAGACAAAGTTTCAACTTAAGCACTCAAACAATTCATTTTACAGCCCAGCACTTGCTCAAAACTCATAGCAAGCACTAATTAACCGTAGCAGTAGAGCCCCCCTATACTGTCCAGAAGGACAAGGCTCTTTATTCGTCCCTACCAGCCAGTCAGTAAGACAGCTCAATTTACCTATTCAAGCATGTCCAAAGGGCAGTTTCAGGTGTACTCTCTAGTCCAACTGGTAAATCTGGGCATTTTGAGGCAATGTTACAACTGCCTAACGTACACAGACAACCCTCTCCTCCTACCACCAAACACTAATATATGCGAGAGATGCAATTATACAACCAAACTGAAGGCAAAGCTCTCACAACCCAAGATTGGAACTGACCATGAAGAGGAGAAGGAAAATACTTGCAACACACCACCAGTCTCACATATATCTACTAAACAAACACCAGCAAATAACACACATAAATACATGAAAACATACCTGGAGGCTGTAAATAAAAATCTGCAAAAGCAACAGAGATCTCCAAAGCAGACACCCAAGCAAACTCCACACCCCATCCAAAACCATGAAACACATACTTCACATAATCAGTGTGCCATGCAATCACAGCCCTTAAGGCAAAATAACATAGCCAACAAACTAGTAATAGGTGACTCTATAGTCAGGCACACTTATGTCCCACTAACTAGGCTGGACAAGAAGAAGGTTACAGTTAGCTGCCTATCAGGTGCCAGGATCCGCCACATAACACAAGCACTCAGGTCGATCCAGAACAAGTACAAATACAGCTCTGTCATTGTCCATGTTGGTGTGAATGATCTGAGATGTACCTCCCTGGACTACATGAAAAGAGACATGGAAGAGCTCTCTGATCACATAGCTCAAGCCGGTATGACCCTGATCCTGAGTAGCATCCTGCCCTCACCAAGAATGATGCCACAGTATAAAGAAAGAATGATCAATTTAAATAATTGGCTAAGTTTCTGGTGTCATTCAAAGGGGATCCAGTATCTGTCTACCTGTGATGACATGCTAGGCAAGCCACGTTGCTTCACAAGAGATGGCTTGCACCTGTCACCCTTTCGCTTTCGATTACTGGCTAAAGCTTTTGCCACCCCCATAGTGCCTTTTTAGGCAAGGCTCAAAAAACAAACTCACCACCCTAAATAGCACGAGTAACGAAAAACTAAGGGTAATGCTACTCAACACCAGAAGTCTAAACCTCAAAATGCATGCACTCAAGGCACTCCTCAGTATGGAGAACATTGATATCTGTACAGTAACAGAAACATGGTTTAAGGCTCCAGAGAGCACCCCAGAACTACCAGGCTATAACTCATACCATACTTTTCGGCCACAGAACCCAGACCGAAACAAAAAAGGTGGGGTTGTATCCATATTCATTAAGGATACCCACACCTCCAGGTTAGTGGCACAGCACAATGCCTCAGAGATCATCCATGTGCAACTAACAATGGGCAAAACTGCAATTCAAATTGTAGCTTTCTACAGATCACCCACCATAACCCAGGACCCCCATTCCGCATTTCTGGAGACACTGGAAAATATGAAGGTCCTACCAAAAACCCTAATACTGGGTGATTTCAATTACCCAAACATTAACTGGGAGAACTATTCAAGTACTAACTCCCTTGCCCAACACTTCCTAGAATTTATAAACTCGAATGCCCTGGATCAACTGGTCAACACCCCCACCAGAGGTGACAACATATTGGACATGGTCATCACCAACATGGGCGACCGGTGCTCTACACCGGAGGTCATCCCCTCACTGGTTAGATCAGACCATAGACTAATCACTCTGAATATCCACATTCCGCCCTCACCCCCAATCAAGGAAACCACCGTGAAAAACTTTTCAAAAGCAAACTTCACTTTAATTAAGACCAAGGTGGAAAGGTTCACAGCCCCCATGCTAAACGACAATGCTGTCTCAGCTGCTGAATCCCTTACAAAGGCACTCTATGAGCACCTGCAAGACTGCATGGATCGTATCCCAAGCAAAACCAAGACTCAATCCTCCAAGAAAAGGAAACCAGTCTGGTGGACCCCTGCCACGAACAAGCTATACAATAGAAGGAGGAAACTAGTACAGAAAAGAGTAAAATCCCAAGAAGGAAAGACATCCCTGATCAATATCAGCAAGAAACTACGATCCCTCATAAAATCATCCAAGGCTAGCTTCGAAAGAAAAATTGCCAAGGAGTCCAAAGATAACCACAAAGCATCTTTAGCTATGTCAAGAACCTAAGTGGAAACTCTCAGATCTGCTCTGAGTTAGTGCAGAATGGCACAAAATACACTGAACTGACTGATATTGCCAACATTCTGGCCAACAGGTTTAGTGCAAACGTCACCCCCCCCACCCCCTAAAGGGTCCATAACCATACCAGAAGAATGCAGAGCCCCGGTAATCACTGACACATAGGTTAAAACAGCCCTATCCAAATCCAAAAACACAGCTTCAATGGGACTGGGCAGAGTCCCAGGTTGTGTCTTACATGAACTCCAAAATGAACTAACCCCTCACCTAAACACACTGTTTAAACTCAGCCTCTCTACAGGCTATGTACTCATAGAGTAGTGCACAGCAACAGTTATCCCAGTCCACAAAGGTGGAGTCACAATGGACCTGAGGAACTATAGCCCTATAAGCCTAACTAGCCTGGTCTGCAAGGCTAAGGAGTGCATCATCATGGAACTCATTAACAGAGACATTGGGAACCTCAAAACATTAAACCCTACCCAGTTTGGCTTTGTTAAGGGCAGATCATGCCTCCTAAACCTGGTGGACTTCTTTGAGACAATTACCAAGGCTTTAGACAAGGGAAAGGAGGTCCACACAGCCTACCTAGACATCGCAAAGGCTTTTGACACCATTCCCCATTCTGGTATTATAGACAAGCTCACCAGCCTGAACATAAACCCCTATGTCACGAGATGGGTTCCCAATTGGCTCATGGCTATAACCTGCACGGTGAGAGTTGCAGGCTCTAGATCCATCTCTAAACCGGTTACAATTGGCGTCCCCCAGGGCTCAGTCCTGGGACCCCTCCTGTTTGGTGTATATACTTCTCAGAGGTACAGGCTAGCACAGGAGGACTATGGCTGACCAAGTTCGCAGATGACTGCAAACTGGGGGCCATATCTGACTCTCCATCTGATACAGACATCCTCCAGAAGGGTCTCACTGAGATGGATACCTGGTGTCAAAATCATGGCTTCAAGCTAAATGCCAAAAAGTGCATAGTCATCCCCTTTGGAAAAAAACAAAGTACCCGCTAACTACCACATATGTGGTAGTCCCCTAAATACAGAAAATGTAATAAGGGATCTGGGGACCCAAGTAGATAGTAATCTCTCCTTTGATAATCATATTGCCAAGGTGGTTAGAAAATCCTTCTATGTGGCCCACCTAATCACAAAAGGGTTTGCATCTAGAACAAAAGAGGTTATTATTCCCCTCTACTCATCATTCATCATAAAGTACAATGCCCCATTTGGGATGTACCTTACAAGACACCTGCAACAGCTGGAAAGACCACAGAAGTACCTCACCAAGAGGATTACTGGCCTCAAACAGATGCCCTATGCAGCCAGACTGAAGACAATCCAGCTGTACTCAGTTGCATACCACCTACTCAGAGGTGATCTCTGCCTGACATACAAGGCCATGTCCAACCCAGAATTGGTGGACATGCTCCACCTAAAAAAAAACAAATCCCCGAGAGCCATATGCTCTAGGGATCTAAACCTCACCATAACGATAAATAGGACTTGCTGGAAGGATATATTCCTGTCCCAGAGATTCCCCATGCTTTGGAACAGGATTCCAATCTACATTAGGCAGAGCCCCTCACTAACACTCTTCAAGAGAAACCTTGATGAGTGGATGGGAAACAGAAAATTTACCCCGGGGATCACTGCAGTGGCTCTGCTGGACAGAGGCACATGGAACTAATGGCTCTGCTGGACAGAGGCACAGGGAACTAATCTAAGGTGGCGGTGAAAGCCAACACATTCTGGCTAGGCTTACATATGCCCTCGGGCACATAGCCTAGTACTTACCTATGAACCTATGAACCTAAGAAGCTTCAAATAAAAATTTGTGTTCATTAATACAAGAGATTTGTGAAAAACACTATATAGACCAAGAAACTTTGATCTGTTTGGAAAAAGAAGCATCTGAGGAAGTGTGAAAATATAAACAACCAAACCAATACTAATTTCATGAAATGTAATCGTACTTTGACTTAGGGATGTGGTCCATTCCCGTTATAGTATTAGAAACACATAAGACTTGGAGAAATTAAAAAAAATAATATATTTTTTAATTTATTTAACATTTGTTTAGTGGGGGAAAGTCCGACTTGTAACGAGGCCAATTTTCAGCAGAGGCCCCAGGCAGAAACGCTATAGATGCATGTCTTTGTAACATGGGAGGAACCCGGAGGAAACCCACACAAATGCAGAAGGACATGCTGACTCCAAACAGATGGCACCCCAGCCAAGAATTGAACTGGAGAACTTCTTACTGTGAGGCAACAACCACTGCATGAATAAGCACAGACATACCAATATACAGAAATATAAACACACAGACACATGCACACATTAACTCATTCATCTGCAGACAGAGACACAGAGAAAGACACACACACACACACACACACACACACACACACACACACACACACACACACACACACACACAGATATGCATGCATGCCCACAAATTGCAGCTTCTTTCTTGACTGAGTATAGTTTAGATACCTTACTTGTGAGCAAATACATAAAATATTTCATGAAGTACAAGACATTTTACCCCCAGTGCTGTCAATGATCCATCATTTTGATGTGTCCCTTGAAAATATTTAATTTTCTGTTAGATCAGGGAAGATTAATGTCAGTTAATGAAGCCAGACATTATAATTTCATACTTGCTACCATGAAGAAAATGCATGCTGATAGAAAATTAGAGTTATGCTTAAAATTTGTTTTTGATTTTAGATAGTTTTCCTCATTCTGTTGGCTTCATTGAGAATTCTTGTTCAAAGAAGTTGTGAAGTATGCTTCGATTTTTTTTTCACTCTCTCATAGGTTCATAGGTAGGTACTAGGCTATCGGCCGAAGGGCCTAAGTAAGCCTAGCCAACAAGGTTCCTTGGCTTACGCCACCCATGAAATTTAATTTCCTCTACCCCTGTTGAGCAGAGCCACAGAAGTGATCCCCGGGGTGTATACACTTGTCCATCCACACACTCACACAGATAAACACATTACTTTTTTCTCTGTTTACCTTTTTATTATTTTATGCTTGCTAATGTCAAATCTAGATGTAGCGAAAGTAGTAATATCCCATTTATTAAAAACTCAGACTGATATATAAGGCTAATTAATTGAACAGTATAGTGTGGCATTGTAGTAGAGAACAGAAGTACCCTGGCTTTCAGACAGTTTAACTGGAACCTAAATTCTGCTGTCTATCTGGGTTTTCTTGTCACTGTTCTGGTATTACATAATGGCATCTTAACTACGTCACACATCTTTTATTTGTACACACTTTCTTTGCAGATCTATCACCAGTGAACCATATTTTATCTTAAACTGCAGTGGTCATTTGCTGACCTGGTAAGTCTGCATTCTTCTGACACAGTTGCTATTAGCTCTGCTATTGCTTGCTGCCGCATGGAAATATAATAAAGAGTATTATGTTAATTGTATGCTAGTTAAGTCTACCTAATACTGCTTTGCTTACTGCAATCAACTTAATTTGTGTCATTCCTCCTGTTGTTGTTTCTATTTCTTACTAAGCATGATCTGTGTGTGTCTCTTTTATTACAGTCTGTTGTAACCAGATCATAGCTAAAAATATACTATGACAAACATTGCTTACACATAAAATAAGAGAGATAGACAGATAAAGAAAGAAATGCAAAAGAAAGAAACAGTGCATCTTTAAAATAACAAATGGGTCAAGAAACACCAGAAAGTGGAACAACACAGTGATCTTTCTAAACGTATCACCACAGGGTATTAACATGTGCCAAATTGTTTGCTACTGGAGCAGTAAAGGACAAAGTAAAATAAAAAGAAACATTTTTAAAAAGTGTTACTCTTTACCTGAATAACCACAAAACAAATATATAATTCTTCATGAAAAGGAACATAATTATTCTTGTGAAGTAGAATTATGAAATGGTTGTAAAGGATATTTTCTGCCCATAGCATTAAAAGTCTCTGTGCCTACAGAACAATGCAATGTTGTATTCACATAATGAATTCCAATAAGTGTATAGTCTATCTGATGTTACTTCAGCTTTGCTCAGACTTGTTTTTAAGATTTATAATCATCTCTCTAATGGACACAGGCAGCCTTTAAATGGTCCATCTCTCAGCCTCTGCTTGTAAATGTTTCCTCTCCCAAGCCCCTGCTCAAAATTATCAAGGGTAGAACTTATCAGTGATTTGGAATGCATGGCTAGGCTTACATAGGTCATTGTGGTTGTTAGCCTAGTAAACATCTATGAACATTAACTATGATCTTCAGATCATTGTATTTTTGTACTGTGCCTCAACAAAATGAAGCCCAGGATGTGCCTCACTTTTCAGATGCTATATTCATACACTTCAAATGATTGTTTCAGATAAAAAGAATGAACCACTTAATTCATCACAGAAAGTATTATTTCCAGAGGCAGTTAAAGCATGGAGAGAAGAAGAAGTGACAATAAATCAGAAGACCTGCATGTTGGGAATGGCACTCTGCATTGCATTCCCAACAAATGGATTTACAGAATCTTCACAGAAAATGCACTTCTATTTCATGTCTAGTGCCAGCATAACATAGAGCAGAAACTCATGGCCTTCAATCCAGTTTGTTGAGGTCTTCACAAAAGGGACAGAACTGTTATAAATATATATGAAACAACCTGTAGGTGAGACACAATGGATTGTTTAAAGGCGAGATGGTTGCTTTAGTCATGTTTCACTTGTGCACTGTAGATATAAAACTCCATACTTTTACAAGAAATAGCAAAATTCCAAAGCAATTTAAAGATTCTCATGGCTGAGCACCTCAGACAGGTGACAAAGTACCTCAGTCATTTGGTAATTTGATCTAATGAAGTGTTTTACAGACCTAAAGGAAACATAGTTATGATGGACAGGAAATAGTCCAGTTTTATTAAGCTCAACAGCATTAATGAATAACATGCATGAGTCCATAAAGGACAATGTTATTGATGGCTGCATATGTCCAGAAAGGACAATGTTACTGATGGCTGCATGAGTCCAGAAAGGACAATGTTACTGATGCCTGCATGAGTCAGGAAAAGATAATGTTACTGATGGCTGCATGAGTCCAGAACGGACAATGTTACTAATGGCTGCATGAGTCCAGAAAGGACAATGTTACTGATGGCTGCATGAGACGGAAAGGACATTGTTACTGTTGACTGCATGAGTCCAGAAAGGACAATGTTACTGATGGCTGCATGAGTCTGGAAAGCACAATGTTTCTGATGACTGCATGAGCCCAGAAAGGAGAATGTTACTGATGGCTGCATGAGTCCAGAAAGGACAATGGACGATGTTAGTGATGGCTGCATGAGTCCAGAAACGACAATGTTACTGATGGCTGCATGAGTCCAAAAAGGACAATATTACTGATGGCTGCATGAGTCCAGAAAGGACAATGTTACTGATGGATGCATGAGTCCAGACAGGACAATGTTACTGATGGCTGCATGAGTTCGGAAAGGACAATGTCACTGACGGCATGCATGAGTCTGGAAAGGACAATGTTACTGATGGCTGCACAATGTTACTGATGGCTGCATGAGTCTGGAAAAGACAATGTTACTGATGGCTGCATGAGTCCAGAAAGGACAATGATACTGATGGCTGCATGAGTCCAGAATGGACAATGTTACTGATGGCTGCATGAGTCCAGAAAGGACAATGCTACTGATGACTGCATGAGTCCAGAAAGGATAATGTTACTGATGGCTGCATGAGTCCGAAAAGGACAATGTTAGTGATGACTGCATGACTCCAGAAAGGACAATGTTACTGATGGATGATGAGTCCAGAAAGGATAATGTTATCAATGGCTGCATGAATCCAGAAAGGACAATATTACTGATGGTTGCATGAGTCCAGAACGGACCATGTTAATGAATGCTGCATGAGTCCGGAAAGGAAAATGTTACTGATGGCTGCATGAGTCCAGAAAGGATAATGTTACTGATGACTGCATGAGTCCAGAAAGGATAATGTTACTGATAGCTGCATGAGTCCGAAAAGGCCAATGTTAGTGATGACTGCATGACTCAAGAAAGGACAATGTTACTGATGGATTATGAGTCCGGAAAGGACAATGTTATCAATGGCTGCATGGGTCCAGACAGGACAATGTTACTGATGGCTGCATGAGTCCAGAAAAGACAATGTTACTGATGACTGCATGAGTCCAGAAAGGACAATGTTACTGATGGCTGCACGAGTCCAAAAAGGACAATATTACTGATGGCTGCATGAGTCCAGAAAGACCAATGTTACTAAAGGCTGCATGAGTCCAGACAGGACAATGATACTGATCGCTGCATGAGTCCGGAAAGGACAATGTTACTGATGGCTGCATGAGTCTGGAAAGGACAATGTTACTGATGGCTGCATGAGTCCAGAAAGGACAATGGACAATGTTAGTGATGGCTGCATGAGTCCAGAAAGGACAATGTTACTGATGACTGCATGAGTCCAAAAAGGACAATATTACTGATGGCTGCATGAGTCCAGAAAGGACAATGTTACTGATGGCTGCATGAGTCCATACAGGACAATGTTACTGATGGCTGCATGAGTCCGGAAAGGACAATGTTACTGATGGCTGCATGAGTCTGGAAAGGACAATGTTACTGATGGCTGCATGAGTCCGGAAATGACAATGTTACTGATGGCTGCATGAGTCTGGAAAGGACAATGTTACTGATGGCTGCATGAGCCCAGAAAGGACAATGATACTGATGGCTGCATGAGTCCAGAATGGACAATGTTACTGATGGCTGCATGAGTCCAGAAAGGACAATGCTACTGATGACTGCATGAGTCCAGAAAGGATAATGTTACTGATGGCTGCATGAGTCCGAAAAGGACAATGTTAGTGATGACTGCATGACTCCAGAAAGGACAATGTTACTGATGGATGATGAGTCCAGAAAGGACAATGTTATCAATGGCTGCATGGGTCCAGAAAGGACAATGTTACTGATGGCTGCATGAGTCCAGAAAGGATAATGTTACTGATGGCTGCATGAGTCCGAAAAGGACAATATTAGTGATGACTGCATGACTCTAGAAAGGACAATGTTACTGATGGATGATGAGTCCGGAAAGGACAATGTTATCCATGGCTGCATGTGTCCAGAAAGGACAATGTTACTGATGGCTGCATGAGTCCAGAAAGGACAATGTTACTGATGGTTGCATGAGTCCAGAACGGACAATGTTAATGAATGCTGCATGAGTCCGGAAAGGATAATGTTACTGATGGCTGCATGAGTCCAGAAAGGATAATGTTACTGAAGACTGCGTGAGTCCAGAAAGGATAATGTTACTGATGGCTGTATGAGTCCGAAAAGGCCAATGTTCGTGATGACTGCATGACTCCAGAAAGGACAATGTTACTGATAGATGATGAGTCCAGAAAGGACAATGTTATCAATGGCGGCGAGGGTCCAAAAAGGACAATGTTACTGATGGCTGCATGAGTCCAGAAAAGACAATGTTACTAATGACTGCATGAGACCAGAAAGGACAATGTTACTGATGGCTGCACGAGTCCAAAAGGGACAATATTACTGATGGCTGCATGAGTCCAGAAAGACCAATGTTACTGATGGCTGCATGAGTCCAGACAGGACAATGTTACTGATGGCTGCATGAGTCCAGAAAGGACAATGTTACTGATGGTTGCATGAGTCTGGAAAGGACAATGTTACTGATGGCTGCATGAGTCCAGAAAGGACAATTATACTGATGGCTGCATGAGTCCAGAAAGGACAATTATACTGATGGCTGCATGACTCTAGAAAGGACAATGTTACTGATGGATGATGAGTCCAGAAAGGACAATGTTACTGATGGCTGCATGAGTCCGGAAAGGACAATGTTAGTGAAGGCTGCATGAGTCCAGAAAGGACAGTGTTACTGATGGCTGCATGAGTCCGGAAAGGACAATGTTAATGATGACTGCATGAGTCTAGAAAGGACAATGTTACTGATGACTGCATGACTCCAGAAAGGACAATGTTACTGATGGATGATGAGTCCAGAAAAGACAATGCTACTGATGGCTGCATGGGTCCAGAAAGGACAATGTTACTGATGACTGCGTGACTCCAGAAAGGACAATGTTACTGATGGATGATGAGTCCAGAAAGGACAATGTTACTGATGGCTGCATGAGTCCAGAAAGGACAGTGTTACTGATAGCTGCATGTGTCCGAACCGGACAGTGTTACTGATGACTGCATGAGTCCAGAAAGGACAATGTTACTGATAGATGCATGAGTCCATAATGGACAATGTTACTGATGGCTGCATGAGTCCATAAAAGACAATGTTACTGATGGCTGCATGAGTCCATAAAAGACAATGTTACTGATGTCTGCAAAAGATGAACATGGAAGTTGGTAGCAGAGAAATAAATCTGGGAAGCAAGCTATACACTCCGTGAGAACACTGCATTCTACCTGAAAAGAATTAATGATACGGTGATTTCAAAAGTCAGAAACTTGTCAAATGTTGCATAGACGGCAGTAATATATAAGAGAATAAAATGAAGTGAAATAGAGCAGTATGAAAAGTATTAGAAGAGACGTACAAATCTGAAATGACAAAATATAAAATCAGTTGTATATCAGTATCACAAAAAATAAATGAACTCTAGAGGTATGGCAAACTTAAGAGTTTCATGATGTTTATACTAAGCCTGAAATGATAATTTGGCAAGGCCACTGTACTTTTAATAAGAGAATACAAAGGAAAATATGAGGATGGAACAGTTACAGCATCAAAGTAAATGTGCTACTGGGAGTACAGTGAAATGCTGAAATAATATGTTTATTGTTCATTGGGATACAAAATCAGGGCTCTTCACCAGAGACCTTAAGTGGATTTCTCACCTATCAAGAAACTCAGTGAATACTGTCAGACGATTTGTCTAAATCAGCCTTCAAATTATCAAAAGTAAAGGCCTTTCAGCTTCCTAATGGCAATTCATTGCACAATTTCCAGCCTGTGATGAAGATATTGTATTATAAACTGAGTTATTCACAAAAATGTATTATTCCTAGTACCATAAGCTTCATCGCTTTATCTCCATATGAAATGTAGCTAACAAAAATGACACCATTTCTGAATTTCTGCACAATTATAAGGCCACCTCTGACCAGCAAGTACTGTATTAAATACAGGGAATTGCTCCCATCTGATTCTATAGTTCAGATGTTTAACTCCATGCATGTGTTTGCAATCATACTTATGAATTCCTGTTTAACTGAGGACAATTGTAGACACAAGCAGCTCTATGCTAACAGCCTTATAAACAGGAATTAGAATTCTCTCGCATCATGATTTGAAATACTACACAAGATGTCTGTAATAACCGCTTGAAATCTCATATCTTTATGACTGATAAAAGACTGTCCTCATTTCATAGTTGGCTATCCATTATTAAATCTACATAGCTAACATTATTCTCATTTCCTTGAATAGCATTATATAGTGCATATGGAAAACATAGATTATTGCAACCAAAGTCTGATGCTTTAGTTATTATCTTACTCAATGCCCAAGTATACAGGGTAAACAAATACCTGTGTAAATTAGCTTGACTTTTTACCAAGTTAATGATTGACCAAATTTGAGTATCATCAACACACTAACTAGATAGCATCTTACTTTGAGTCAAAAAGGTTAAGGCTGTGAACTGTATTTTCTGTGGTGCAGGGTTCAATTTCTTCAGCCATCATTTGCCAGCTGTATGACCTTGAGTAAGTCACTTAACCAGGCAGTGTTTAGGGAAAACTGGGAATGTGAACTAGGCTTCTTAAAGGTCCTCTGGACTGCAAGCTTACTAACTACCTATGAACCTATTAACAAGTCTCCAAGAACTGAACTCTAGTGAACCACAACTGTTACCTTCCTGTCATCAGAAGGAATGTCTTACATTTTAACCTTAAAGGACCATTAATACACCTAATAACATACTGATTGATACCCAGTTACTACAAGATTGATAGCATTTTTCTTTGTGGTACAGAGTCAAACAGTTTGGATGGCTCCAAACAAATTACATAAACTGGAAAACTAACATCCACTGATTCTTATATGTTAAAATGTCCAGTATGGTACAAAATGCCTCTATTATTAAGGAGCAAATCACTCTTTCAAAAAATTTGTTTATAATACACTTAAGACTAATTGGACAGAAACTGTCTAATGTATGATGTATAATGACAACAGGTGTTTTCCAAATATGTCAAACAAATCCTTCCATTAGTCAGCACTGACATTTCTAACAATGTAATACAGACACATTAATTTTTTTGTCAAAAAGTACACATTAATGCTATTCTTTGTTTTATACTACTGGTATAGTTACATTTCTGTGTATTTGTGCTCAGTAGCAGAGCTGTTTAGCTGGTTGTGACTGATTCTACAACCATCTGGGTATATAAAGCTGATATAAGTATACTTTTTGTACTTGGTCTGTTTCAGTGATAGCTAACACAACTGTACTGCATTTATGTATTTGTTTCATTGACTATTAATTGAATATTGGTGATCTCTCTTTTTCTGCAGTTTGTTTTCCCCACCCTCCTGCCCAAGTGTGGTTGTATTCTTAAACTTGGTAGCTTTGGAATTGCCTGCCCCTGCTGTAAATTTGTCTTTGGACACTCCTCCCAGACACATCTCATTTGCTCACTCAACTGAGTATAGTGGGATCATTTGGGAAGGACTACCCCCTTGCTTCTTTGATTTTGGACACTCCTACCAGCCCCATCTAATCAGCTCTGTCTACTGTGTGCAGAGACAACATTTGGGAAGGCCCATCTCTTCAGTCTCCTAACCTTGAATTATCTTCTGTTTCCTCCCTCTCCACTTGAAAAAATACACTTTATTCAGATGTTCTTACTATAACTGTGTTCTACCTACTTTATTACCTTATTTTGCTTTGCTGTATGCTCTTAAGTGTTCAAGTGCTCTTATTCTGCATGTATTACTGCTTGTTAGTTGCCTGATTAAATTTATCTGCTATTCTAAGCATCTTAGCTTTAAGCACTTGTGCTTCAGACCACTTACTTCACATTTAAGAAGGTTTTGTGGTCTACACTCTTGTGGACAAACACTTATCAAAACCCTCCCTCCATAAGTCCACCAAGAATTCAGAACACTATGTCTGAACAATTTCCATCAGTTTCTTCTGCCAGCCTGGTCGACATGGGCATACTGAGACAGTGTAGCAACTGCCTCATGTTCACTGACAGCCCTCTTCTTCTTGCTGATGTCTGTGTGGTCACGGAAACTTGGTTCAGGGCTGTGGAGAGCACCGTAGCCTTACCAGGCTATACATCATTCCACAATTTCTGTCCCCAAAATGAGGTTGGAAAGACTAAGGGTGGTGGAGTCTCTGTCTTCATTAATGACAGGCACACTTCCATACTGGTTTGCCACATGATGCACTGGAATTACTCCAGGTGCAACTGACAGCTGGCAAGACACCTATCCAAATTATAGACATGTATAGAGCCCTCTCCATGACTCAGAACACCTGCACTTCCTACCTGGACCTACTTGACTCCATCAAGGTACCCCCCTAACACCCTGATCCTTGGTGACTTCAACCAATAGACTGGGTAAACTATTCCTGCACTAATGCACTCACCCAACAATTCCTTGACTTCATCAATTCTAACACAGTAGATCAGCTTGCATCAACCCCCACAAGGGGAGATAACATTCTGGACTTGGTTCTCACCAACATGGGTGACTGCTGCACCACTCCCATAGTATGTCCTTCCCTGTGTGAGATCAGATCATCGGTCTATCTCATTAGAAGTTTCTATTCCATCCCCCCAGCTGTAACCAGCCTAAAACACTTCTCAAAAGCTGACTACAACCTCCTAAGGGAGGATATCAGAAGCTTCACACCACTGTCCCCTCAAAGGATGCAGGCATCTATGCTAGACAGTATGCCAATGCAGTATAACTGCTTGGACTCAGCCATACCCAACAGAACTAAAACCTGCTCTGCAAGGAATCACAAACCTGTCTGGTGGTCATCCTCTATCAACAGGCTTTACAACAAAAGGAATAAACTGTTGTCCAAGGGTAAAAAGGAACAAGTTCCAAATTGGAAAAACTCCCTCCTCAGCCTCAACAAGCAAACTATATCACTAGTGAAAACCTCGAAGACCAAACATGAATTGAAACTAGTCTCCAAAACAAAGGGAAACCACAAAGTGTTCTTCAGTTACATCAGGAACCTTCATGGCAAAGCCCAGGTTTGTTCTGAATTATTATGTAACAGTACCACTTACACTGATCCTGTTGACTTAGCCAACCTGCTAGCAGATAGGTTCAGCACAAACTTCACCCTCCCAGCCCCCCAAAGGCCCATTCACCATCCTCGATACTTTTCTTGCACCTCACATCTCCATTGATCAAGTGTTAAAGACCGTATCCAGGGCAAAGAACACAGCTTTCATGGGACCTGATAGTATCCCAGGCTATTCTGCACCACTTCCAGCAAGAACTAGCTTCACCTAGTCAACCACAACCTAAGTACAGGCTTCATTTCAGCAGAGTAGAGAACTGCTATTGTCAACCCCTTACATAAAGGTGGTGCCACTACTGACCCAGGAAACTATCGCCCTATTAGAAGTCAGATCTGTAAAGCCATGGAGTGTATTATCACGGTTCTCATAAACAAGGACATAGGCAATCTCCAAGCACTTGAGCCCACCCAGTTCAGATTTGTCAAGGGCAGATCTTGCTTGTTGAACCTGCTTGACATCTTTGAAACTGTCACCAAGGCACTGGATGAAGGAAAGTCAGCACATACAGCTTACCTTGATTTAGCCAAGGCCTTTGACACAATCCCCCACTCAGGCATCCTTTAAAAGCTAACACAACTTGGAGTAAATCCCTATATCATCTTGGGGGGGGGGTCTATGTTACATTATCAAAGTTTCAAAACTTCGAGTCTGATATGGTCGACACCATATAATCGAAGTCTTGAAACATTGAAAATGCAATAAAATACAACCTACAAAAATATACCATTTAAACGCTCTAACCAGGGGTCAAGCCCCCTGCACCCAACCCATACCCTGCTACTTAAATATACCAACTCCGAGATCGCACTACAGTGCAGAAAAGGGAAATTTTCCCTTTCTGTGATGTGCAGAGATCTCCGTTAAAAGATTCAAAGTTTCAAGACTTTGATCATATAGTGTTGACCATATCAGATTTGAAGTTTTGAAACTTCGATCTTCTGATATAGACCCCTCATCAGGTGGGTTGCCAGCTGGCTCACCAATAGGATCCACAAGATCAAAATAGGTGTCTCCACCTCTGACAGTAGACCTGTCACTAGTGGTGTTCTCCAGGGATCTGTCCTGGGACCCCTTCTGTTTGGCATCTACTTCACAGAGGTGCAGGTGGCCTGTGGCTGACCAAGTTTGTGGATGACTGTAAGTTGGGTGCTGTCATTGACTCCCAAATTATGTTAATATACTACAAGAGGTTTTCACAGCAACAAATGACTGGTGCCAAAGTCATAGCCTTAAGTTAAATGCAAAAAAAAATGTATTATCAAACCATTCAGCAAAAACATGGCCCCTACTGACTACTGCATCAACGGCAACCCTCTAGGCACACAACCTGTGGGGAGAGACCTAGGTACTCAGGTTGACAATCTCGCATTCAACCATCATGTAGCGGCAGTGGTCAGAAGTGCCTTTTACTTGGTTCATCTCATAAGTAAAGGAATTGCATCCAGAAAAAAGGAGGTTATTACCTTTCTGTACTCCTCCCTCATTAGACCAATAATTGAGTATAACGCCCCATTTGGTATGTACCTCTCCAAATACCTGCACCAACTAGAAAGGCCACAGAAATACCTCACAAAGAGGATCCATGGTGTCCAACACCTGTCCTATATGGATAGGCTCAAATCACTGTCACTCTACTTGGTATCATGCAGATTGCTCAGAGGCAATCTGTGTCTCACCTACAAGGCAATATTGGACCCTTCCCCAACAGAGATAATCGATATCCGTAAGTCTAACTCTTTGCGCATTACACACTCGAAAGGCCTACATCTAATATGCAACATCAGCAAAACCTGCTGGAGATACAGGTTTGTCTCTCAGAGGCTGCCCCATCTCTGGAATAGACTTCCCATACATGTCAGAGTACCTCGCTGACCCTCTTCAACAACAACTTTGATGAGTAGCGACAGGTGCTGACTGAGGTTTTTTTTTAGGGTAAACTTTTGGCTAGGGTTGTAAGGGCCCCAGGGCCATTAGCCTAGTAACCTCCTATGATCAGCCTCAACCTCAGAGTATAGCTTAATGTTACTTAATGGCTTTTCAACCAACCACACTCAGTATTAAAATAGGACAGATATCTTTATCATCATTTAAATTAAATATAGGCAAGGTGGAACAATTATTTGATAAGTCTGAAAACTTGTCAAAAGTAGTTCTACCACTCATGTGTGATAGATAATCTGAGCACTATCTTTAATTACACTGGTATTCAAGTTGGAATCCTTACTATACTTTTTTAATGCCTATACAAGACCCTTGTTTATTATCAGCAGTAAAGAATGTCATGTTATACTCAGAATTTATTTTTGTGGATCTCAACTGTCTCTTGAAACTTGAATTTAACTCCTGATACTTAACTTTGTTAAGCCTGCTAGGTATCCTTTTATATCCTTGCCAACTAGCCCTATTTTTTGAAAGGCTATCAAGTTTTCCTGACCACTGCTATGCATGTTTTTTCTAATTAATATTTACTACTACTAGACGACATTGGAAGAACTAATTTAGTAAAATAATTAATAAATTCATAAAATATATTCTAGATTCCAGAATATGTTTATCTGTCATGGCATCCTGCAACTTCCAGTTTCTTATTTTCTCTTCAAAAATCAGTTTAATAAAAATCCATTGTGTTGAAAAAGTATTCCTTCAACTTAGCATCTCTATTGGCTTAGTGAATTCCCAGCAAATACAGAAAAGGTCCTGCCCATAAAATTCATATTCAGTTCTACAGTAACTATAGTCTAGATTGTCATTAATCCAAACAACATCAACAATTTTATATTTCCATGTTGGTGTCTTTGCCAACTAATTATAATCAAACTTAACACTAGTTTTCATCACCAAGGAAATAATACTGCTATTACCTCCCTAACCAATAAAGCAGGTATTTAGGTTACTTACAATCATGTTCAAAGCAACCATCCAAACATGCACAGAACCTTTCCATTTCAGTTCTAGACAGAGATGGTGATTGGTAGACAAGACAACGGTCCAAATAGTTATACTATCATCAATATTTACTCCAATAACTACTGACTCTGTAGTACGGAGCTTTGTAGAAGATATGAAGGAAGAAATACTAAGAATGAAAGCTCCACCTCACCTCTTATTCAATCTATAGTGATGGAGTCCTGTACAACCAGGAAGTAGAATAGGTGTATTAAAATTTCTTGAAGCAACCACTGTAGTAGAAATACAAATGATAAAATGTGTGTAAAAAAGATACAAAAGTCTCACTCTCGCACCTCGGATAAATGCCTTTAACAGAGTATAAAATCACATTCCCACAATGCATATATTTATACTGAAAAAAATTAAGTAAAACTCATTAAACAATATAACAATTAATTAATTATAGCACCCACTTCCAATTAAGTTCCCTCTTTTACCCTTTTGGGAACAGAGTACCAAACTTAAAGATAAAAATTGCCTCCTTTTGAAGCAGTTTACTTTTTAAACACATGTCTGGAACATTTTTAATGTTTTCTATAACAATGCCTTTTAAATTTTTACCATCACTACCATGACACATCTTGAAATGTAGCCCCAAAAGACTTTCTAACTTTTGATTCTTAATATTTCTAAGATGTTGGAAACTCCATTTGGTTTCCCCTATATAAAGTAAATTACATTCACATTTTAAAACATAGATAACTCCTTCTGTATTACAACTATTTACATCACACGGGGAATATTTTGTCCATTTATATAACCAAGAAAAGGAATAGGAAGATTACATATTGAACAATGTCCACAAGGTTTAAAACCAAAATCATGTATAGACTTTCTAGGTACTTCTACTGGAAATACAAACTGAGCATGAACCAGCATGTCTTTAATACTTTTACCATGTTTATAATAGACAATAGGTCTTTGGGGGAGGATTTCCCCCAGAAACTTATCCTACAGCAAAAAATTCCAATAAAACATAATTATTTCTAATAATTTATCTGAAAACACATTATACGTGGTTACAAAAAAGCTTTTTCTCTACAATTTTATCACTTACATTTCTATCTGTTTTGCCATTATATTTACTAAAACTAGTACAGTGGTGGCTTTGCAACAATCTGTTCCTTGCTGTCTGGATAAACTGTGTACTATAACCCCTTTTCTCAGACATTCTACATGTTTGAAATACTTCATCTAAAAGTTTTTCTCTATCATTTGTTAATCTACTAATATGTAATAACTCATTACAGGGAAGTGCACTAATCAAATGGGGTGGATGGCAACTAGTTCCATCCAAAAAATGATTAATATTATCTGTTTGAACTATTGTTTTTCTATTATAACATGTAAAATGGAATGTCTTGGAGCTTTTCTCCTCGAGCCTCCACTGAAAACGGGCTCTCTGTGGCCCAGTGGACTTCTCTGGTCATCAAAATAAATAAATACATTTCCGATGAAAATTAGTTTTAATATTCCCCCCTTGTTCACCCAGATTATCATCCAGAAAAACAACATTTTCTCCACATTGTAGGCCAGAAAACGTCATACCAAATCTATCTTTAACAAGTTCCTGAATAAATGAAATCACCTGAAATTTGCCTCCCTCACATAAAAAAATGAAATCATCTATATAACGATAATATTTTAGTACATGATGTTGAAAAAAGTGCATTCTGTAAAGATGTTCCACTTCAAAAAGTACCATAAAGAAGTTTGCAAACATAGGGGTGAAACCTGCCCCCATTGCTGTACCTTTGATTTGTTGGTATAAAGTAGCATTAAACTCAAAAAAAATATTTATGAGACAAAAATGGACTAAATCAATCAAGTAATAGGACAATGGGGTTTCCCCTAAGAAAAACTTTAATGCTTCAATACCTAATTAATGTGAGATGTTAGTATACAAGTTCTTCACATCTATTACTATCCAATATTAGTCTTTATTCCATTTTACCAATTTTACTTTATTAAGAAAGTCAAAAGTATCTTTTACATATGAAGGCAATTTCTCCACTGCTGGCAACAAATATTCATGTAGTAAAATACTCACATTGTGAAGAAAGTAATTACATGCAGAGACAATTGGTCGACCCGGTGGGTCTAAAATGCTTTTATGTATTTTTGGGAGACAATACAATTTTCCCATAGTACACCCTTCTATACAGAATTTCTTTTCCACATCTCTTTTTGTAAAATATCCTAACCTATAACCTCTCTGAATTAATTCAGTAAATGAAGTTAAAGCTGTTTCATAATTACTCCATATTACTTCTCTGTACACTTCTTTATTTGCAAGGTTATCTAAACACATTTTAAATACTGTGCACTATTCATTATTACCACTTTGTTCCCATTATCTGATGGTTTGAAAACACATCCTTCCTTTCACTCATATTATTAAGAGCCAACCATTCATTCTTAGTCAAATTATACTCTACATCTCCATTTTTCTTTTCTTTTAAAAAAAATGAGAATGCTTTTTCTACCGAATAATTCACCATATTACAAAATTGCATTGTAGTTTCATTAAGAAATGGAGGGATATAGTCACTTCTACCTTTATTTTTTTCTGTATCTAATAAACATTATGCATTTTCATTCTGTTCCATTTCAAAAAACGAATCACACGAGTAAAACTCAGTAGAAATACTGACATCTAAGGAAGTTTCACCCCCTTCAGAATTCACAGAAACATTCATGCTTCTATTATTAGAAAAATAGCAGAGCAGGTGTTACTTCCTAATAAACTTAAACACATCAGTTTTTAACATGTGTAATCTAGGCATAATAGTTGGAATATACTTCAAACCATGATTCAGTATTGCATTTTCAATTTCTGGTAAGCCAATTCCTGACAAATTCAATACACAATCATAATTTTTTTACATTAATATCAACATTTAAAGTCTGTAAAGAATCAGTACCATCACGTCTTCTTCCCATGCTGCTGCTGCTGTTTCCCCCAAGTCATTTCTGATTGTCCTCGTTTTCTGCTCCCCTGTTTGTTACGAACATTTTCTTGCATATAATTACTCCTTTGTGCTGGAGTAATGAAGGGTAGTCATTATTTTCACCTGACCACTCTACAGAAGCATCAGTTTCTTCCGAAGAAGCAAAAGAGACACCATGATGGTTCTTGTTAATTCCCTTTCCATAGGAACACCCCCTGCCAAAATGGTAGTTTTTATTGGGTGAAAATTTGAAAGCAGTTTCATTTGCATACTCTGTCAGATCTCTTTGCAGTTTGTTCACTTACCTTTTTATTAACTCTTTAGGTGCAGCTTGCAATTTATCATTTATACCTCCCAGCACTGTCTCAAAACATGGAACAGTAAGTGAAGTACATAATGAAGAGCACAAAGATGAAATTTCCTCTTTAACACGTTTTTGTTTCAATAAATCTAACTCTACCAAAACAGCTACCCATTCAGTTGTACAGCGATGTGCAGCTGCTACCCATCATTTCCCAAAACCAACATCTTCTTCATCAATCCTAAAATAAATATAATATCAAAACTTTGCCACATTACCTTAGATTCCAAATCCTTAAACTTACTCTTCAAACTCCTGATGTTGCATAGCAAACATTTCATATTATTATAACAAATCAGTTTGCTTTGTCATATGTCCTCTTTAATCCTAAAAAAGGATATCACAATTTGTTTAGCTTAGAACTTAACTATTTCCAAGAAGACTGACATATAACTGATGTAGACAGAGAAATCCTAATTTACTTGAAATATCTTCCCAAAACATGACCAGAGTAATTGATTTTCTAAAACATGTCCTTCTAGGAATGTCAGCAAAGTTGCTAAAGTTGTGAAAGTTCTTAGCAACTTTATATAAGCTATTACTGTAGCACGTACCAGAAACAAATCACAAAAGCATTTTTCTTTACTACAAATGGTTTCTCCATTACCACCCTGGTATCTGTAATAATACATCCAGTGAATGAAAAAACAGTAATCCTTCCTCTGATAAACCTTGGAGCAGAATCTTTCATACTGGGATCTCCAATGGGAAGAGTTTCTTGTTCATCGGTTTTTAAATTATTTTCTTTAATATCTTTCCATTTACCTAATAATGGAGAGACATAAGATCCACAGCAGTTATGGTTACTAGTACAGTCTTGAGTGGGTCTAAGATCCCCAAAGGTTCTTCTCTTTTTTTGTTTTCCATTTCCCAAACTTCAGTGTCAGCCATCACTATTTCACTGCCACTATAACATCTTTTTTATACTGTGTTGATCAGCTTTTCCTAATTTTACTTTCATCTGATTGCCCATAATTTAAATTCCTTGCAACTCTAGTAATACTTTCATCGAATGGATTTAAATTCAAAATTGCATCCATTACTCCTGAAACAAATGGTTGTACTACTGAATTAATAGTCTTAAGTTCCTCAGTAAATATATGAGTACTAGCCTCACAGTGAAATATATTTAAATTAGGTTGTACTTCCCTATTTTAACAATTTTCACTACTGGATAAATATCGTTAGGTTTCTCTACACACAGGGTTTAGGTACTGCCTTTACTGGTATGTCCAAGTAACTGTCAGAAGCATTCTAATATTTCACACACACTGTTTGGTTTGCATCCCAGCCATCAGAAATTGTTACACACTCTACAGTATAATAAAAATTGTCTTTCATCCAGGTCAATGAAGCAGAATTTGCCCATGTCATCTATACTCACTACTAGAAGAGAAAACTGTAAGGTATAATAACACCTTATAAAACTATTTAAACATTCTACTAAGCTAGCCACTCACCTCCCTCATTTAATTCACCTAACCTGCAAAGTTGCACAGATGTTTGCATCTTTGCATTTTCTCAAAGGCACCATCTCTCACTATTACTGCTGCTCACAGCCACTACAGTTTAATTACTGACCAGAGACACACCCCGTACAACTACCTCTTCATGTCAGGAGTCCAGAAATGTTCTTCTAAAAAGAAGAAAAAAAATAAAAATGTGTGCTAAAAAGGCACTATGTAAAAGAAGAAGAGAGCTGTTGACTCAGTCTACCATTACCACTCCTCCATTATATACTGCCAAAATACACTCACAACTTTAACAAACAATGATCCTCGCTATAGTCACAGCCACTCACAGCAAATAAAGTTTAAATATTGTCCACAGTAAGACACACATCCCACCTTCATCTTCATGTCAAGATCCTAAAAATGTTATTCTTTAAAGAAGAGGAAAATAAAAGGTTGCACAAAAAGGCAGTTTATAGAATGGGAAGGGAGCTTGGTAGTCAATTCATCAATACCATTTCTCTGTTCAGTGCCTCCAAAATACAGTTGTAACTTTAACAAATAGCAATTCAAAAGTATCTTCATACTATATCCACATATGGATATCAGTAATAATCTTGTCACATGCACTAATATGATAAATAAGCATGCATTACACATAGGGAAAGAATAAGACAGATTAGTATAAGCAGTTCATAAAATGTTAAATATGTATGGATGTCATATATGGTGCAAACATTTTTCACTGCTATTAATTGCATTTACATGATGAAGCAGGAATAGCCCCATAGAGATAAAAGTATATAATGTAAAGAAACAATGCATGTAGATAGTGTGTTACTATAAAAGGGTCATATTTCTCATACCAGAATAATATACCAAAATGGCATGGCAAGTTTGATGGAGCAGCATTTAATTTAGTTAGATATCAAAACAAGAACAAACCTAACTTCACTAGGTGAAAATGCAGAGTCGGGAAACACTACAGCAGGTTATTAAAAATGCATTTCAGGGGACAGCACACAGAAACAAAAATTCACCAGTAACTAACTGTATACTAACGGAGCGTGTGTATTATTAATACAGGCTTCCTGAAACTCTCTACTTCCTGAATCTAGATTTGAACTATGAGTAGCTCAGGCTTGTCTGGCCAGTCAGAGTATCTCAAGTCAGTCAGCTGCAGTGGCCTGAACTCTAGCAAACTGTCCATCAAGCAACAAATTCATCTATGTTCCTTGCACCAGGGAAACAGCTGCAGTGCTACAAGAATAATTTAATGAATCTGGGTTTTTAAATGTAAAAAACAGCTCAAGGCAGCATTTGTTTATGCTGGTTAAGGGCTTATACAATGTCATATCTTATGGAGTAATAAGTGATATATTCAGTCTATGTGTAAGTGGATTTGAAAAGTATTTAACTTCCCGATAGCATGAAAAAACATTCTTTTAATACAGTATTATGACTGCTACTTTTGTTAGTGTCGCTACTGATATATTTCAGTGCCGTGATTAATCCTTGTAACTTAACAATATGATAAATTTTAAAGATCATCTCTAGACTCTTACAATACACTGAATGTATATTTTGTCTGTGTGCCAGGTATACTTACATCTTTAGGAGAACAGTATTTCAGTCTATTGAGGGGTAAATACTGATGAGGTATAAAAAGAAGAAACTCTGAAGCCAGTTTTATTACTTACATTAGCTCACAGGTTTTATCTAAAGATTAAATTATTATCCCATGTATTCATTGGCAGTATATGCTGTAATATTCTCTATGCATTCCTTTTATATTTTTATCTTTCAAAGTGTCACCTGACTTTTTACCTTGCTAAGGGTATTTTTAAGCTGCTGTGCTCTTTTTCTTCCATAATTACTCATTTATTTTTCATGAGACTTTCCTAATTCTCCTCTCACTTCCTTTTACTTTTTATATTGTTATCTGTTACAAAAACACATGTCCATTTGCTGTATAGATATCTCCTATTTCCCTTTGCCTCCTTACTTTATCTTTCAGGCTTTTGGAGAAGATTAAATTGAAATATCATTTTGATTTTGGTCTATATGCTGCACATCACCTGTTGGGTCATAGATAAACAGTATTGTACTTTTCATACTGTTGCATAGGATATAGGCTGAATTTGAATATATGTTACTTTTTCAACAAACTTCCCCTCTGATTTACTATTCATCCATGCAGGACTAGCTTAGTCCTGCATGGAGGTGGCCATTTAGGAGCAGGATGGCAGTGTGCCATGCATAATAATGAGGCACGCTGCCTGAGCTCCTAGGCTTACATGGAGAGTGCAAGAGTGCAGGGGGTGTGTCTGAGAGCAGAGCTCTCAGTATATACATGCCCCTGCAATGAAGAAGAGCAGAAAGGGGTATGAAAAGTGACCGCATATCCCTACCAACAGTCCCCCTTGTGTACAACAGCAACAGTATACATACATAAAATGAAGAAACCCTATATTTTTTTAAAAATCTAATTAAAGCTAACCGTAGGTGCACATGTGTGCCCATCGCTTAGCGATGGTTAATGCAGCTTAAATGGCTGAAGAGGATAACAAGGAAGATATATGCAAGGAAGCAGCATAGCAATAGTGTAGTGGGCAGAGCATTCGCCTTACAAGCAGGCATTTCTGGTTCGAGTCCCACTGAAGCACATTCCATTTTCCATTGCAAAGCACATTGTGCCTAATATTTATGCTGCATAACCCACTAAATAACATATTTTCATGAACTGGAGTACTGCAGTAAATGCACATGTGAGGTGTCAGTGCCTTAATGAATAAAGCACTAGTAAACAGGTTTAAGCACAAATAAGCAGTAGTAAACATATTTAAGCACTAGTAAGCGGGCTTAAGCCTGTTTGAGCAGCGGTAAGCACTGCTTACACTGGTTAAGCAATTCTAAAGCTAACTCTGTGTAAGCAGATGTAATGGCAGGTTAGCAGTGCTTACCGACATGCCAACTCGCTTACAGCTGCTCAAAAGTGCTTTAATCACTCTGTATCCAAAGGCCCTTGTTCTGCCCATCAACAGAATAAACAACCATGCAGGTCTCAAACCCAGGACCCTATATACCATAATCACAGTAGTGAACCACCAAGCCATCACAGAAGTACAGAAGAATGAGGTATCAGCAAGCAAGTCCTCACCATAGTAAAACAACACTGAACCTGTGAAAGGAATCAGTATACAGTCATATGTTCCATAAACCACTAGATAACATAAATATGTGAACTGGAGTACAGCAGTAAGCCCAGAAGTGAGGTGTAATTGTAAAAAAGTGTTGAAGTCCCCAATAAAACACAAGGACTGCATAGAGTGTACGTACACATTAATCATGGATACCAGGCAGATATATAAGATGTAATGAATAAGAAATCAATGCCGTAAAGAAAATATAATGCAAAGTCTAATGTAAGCAATGCTAAACATTGCACAGGCCAGCTTAGGAGGTGTAAGCAATGTGTAGGCCAGCTAACTCAATGTGCCCAGTGTTATACCCCTTTAAACAATGCCAACCTTAGTTAAGCAGGTTTGCCCATAGTGTAGCCTTTTCAAAACCAGCCAATCATAGAAAAGTGCGCAAAATCTGCCCTACTTAAACCCAACATCTCATAACTGGTTGTAGCTTCCCCTTGCAGGCACTATGGCAGCAAGAGGAGAAGTTGTGCGCTTTCTGGCACAGTGCTGCTGCACCCATAAGTCCAAGGTCATGGCAGGACTCCTTGTAAAGACCATGATTAGAGACTGCTGCAGGGCCAGTACCAGGGCTCCCAATATAAGGCAGAGGCCTGGGACCATCTCGCCCACCACCTCACCAGTGCCTCTGGCATACCCTGAACTAGTGAGCAGGTCAGGCACCACTATGCCGACCTGAAGTGGCATAAGGGGGACCTCTTGGAGGAGTGTCTCCAAGAGTCTAGAGCACCAGGGAATGTTCCAGCCATGTGCATCACCCCAGTATGTGTGTAATAATTACCAGCTCAGGTATATCATGGATAGGTATGGCTAAATATTCATCTTATGTCTCCCACACCTGCAATGGAGAGGGCTGTGAACCAGGAGGCCCACATCAGTTGCATGGCGAGGTTGCAACGCGAGGCAGTTCAGTAATACTCATGCATTTACTGTCATAAGAAAGTAGTAGTAAATTCATTGCTTGTATAAAACCTGTATTGTGCAAGGCAAGTACTGCATGCACTAGAGAATATGGCAGGAAGAGTCTCATATTGTTTGTATGTCAATAAAAGTGTAATAGCCTGACAAAACAGGTCTAACTGCTGGACTGCATGTGTATATCCTGGTATCATACGGTAATGTAGATATGCAATCATGTAATAGTACTGTAGTATTAAGCACGGTTACCCAAACCGTGCACCATAAATTGAATGTGTAGGAATGCCTGTATATGACAGGTGTAATCCCCAGAGGCCATTTAGTACAAATGAGAGACACATAGACAGTAAACAGAGAAAATGCAGACAACAAAAACTGAATAGCACATGCAACTGATATGTGAACTGTTGATTTTTTAGCACACACAGCCACAATTCGAATCCTGCCAGTGATAGTAGTCTGCATACAGAATCATACCCCACAAATGTACAGATATGTCCAGAATGTCTATTAAAGTGGCCCATATTGGTTGCCTATCAACCTGTTCCCCTGGAGATCAGTGGAATGATCCCAGACATATAGGCAGCACACAGGAAATACAACTGACTGACACACAGCTATGAGAACAAAACTGGCACACCAGCAACTCCCCAACACCTTATATGACTAAGAAGCCATGTATGTCCCATTTACACCCCAACTTGTCAAGCTATGGTCAGAGTGTGTACAGTAACAGAGGGAGATGTATGTGCATAATAGTAATGTGGAATCTGGTACTGTGTGTGGGAACATTCAGGTAGCGCTAATAAACATTCCTCCCACAGGTCTGTCAGATACCAACACTGTGCCCAGAAATACAAGAATGATATGCAGTTGCTCTGAACACATCACTGTCACCCACATTGTACTACAACATATAACTGTCTAGGAAATCTGTATATGAGGGTTGTAATACAAGGTCAGAAGCAAAAGCACAGGGGATTAATACAACAGAAAGCAGATAGGAGATATACAGCAATATCTATACAGCAGACACAACTGTGATGGACAGTGTTTAAGTTGTAGCAGACACGGCCATGGTCTGAATCCTGGAGTGGAATTAGGCTGCATACAGATTCATACTCCACAACTGTATAGATGAGGCCAAAATGTCCAGTATATGTGCCCATATCTGCTGCCTGTCCCCCTGTCCCCTTGGTAAGTCTGTGGGATGATCCCAGATGTTTATGCCAGCAAACAGGGAATACAAGTGATTGTCAAACAACATGAGAACACACCTGTCACTGTAGCAACCCCCGAAACTGTTATGAGAGTAATATTTCAGTATGTCCTATCTACTCTCCCATGTTGTCAAGCTGTGACCAGAGTGTGCACAGTAACAGAGTGAGATGTATGTGTATAATACTAATGTGTAACCCAGAACTTTGTGTGGCAACAGCTAGGTAGTGCTAACAAACATTGCTCCCACAGGTACATTGGATACAGACACTGTGCTGAGAAATACAGACCATTATAACCTGCACTGGTACTGTTCACTCTGGTATTGAGGGGAATTTTGAGTGTTGCAGTTGCTCTGAATAATAAAGTATCACTGATCACTGTCACCTACACTGTGCTACATAATATAACTGTGTAGGAAAGCATGTATATGTGTGTGTGTCAGGTCACTAAAGGTGGAAGAGGGCAATATTCTAGATATGTCCCAGCACAACAGCATGTAGTCAACACATGGCCAGGGTCTGTGAAGAGTTGGATAGCTATGTGCAAAACATCAGCCCGGAATCCAGGAGTATGTGTAGAAACAGTTAGCTAGTGTTAACAAACATTCTCTCCACAAATATATCAGATAAAAATTGTATACTGCATGTAAAACCAGTTCGTGTGTAATGATGATGACAGCCATATCACTGTCCAAACTAAGGCTATAGGGTAGTGTAGTAAGACTTACAAGGTACAGATAACAGCACTGACTAGGAAGGTAATGTGGACTACAGGAATATACTAGTTGTTAATTGGCATCTTTCTCTCCCCCCCACCATATCTCCAACAATAATCAACATACCCACCCCAACTGGTATGTAATGACTCTAATAATGTCCAGTTGTTTGATAAATATTTTCATGGTTCGGATGCATGTTCTCTACATTGAATTATTCCAACACTGGTGGCATGGTGCCATCAATGTACCTGCATGCTGTACTTATTACCACTGTGGTCCCATATATGCATGTGTCTCGGTTTGCTATGCAACTGCTCCATATCTGGTGTCTTGTTTACTGGGAATATCTATGCATGCTGTTATACCTAACCCTGGAATGTGCTGACTATTACTAACCCACATATGATCATGAAATCTAAACACTATAGCATGCTTGGGAAGGCCAGTCCTAGCGGTCCCACCTGTCCCTCCTTAGCTGGCCGTGGCACCGGGCACCAGCATGTCTGTGGCCCAACCACAGACCTCCCTGTCCATTTGTCCTGTACCACTTTCAGGTGGAACCGCCTCAGGGGATGGGGCTCACCCCCCCCCGGGAGTGGGCATGGACAGGCACCTGTCACCCATCGCCAGGCTGGGGGCGTGGTGAATAGAGAGATCGACAGGCAGTTTGGTGATCTTCTACGCCAGCTCGAGGTCTGCGTGTCATGATTAGAGAGTCAGCCTGGCTCTGCGACTCAACCCCCTGCACAGCCACCTTCGGGGCTGTGAAGGTGCGGTGGTGACTGCCCATAGGTGGGGACCTCAATACCACTGTTACCACTAAGGGGCTTGTGGGCTTCCGATATCCCAACACTCCTCCCCATCAAGGTGTTTACCCCCCAAATGTGTCATATACTACTCCTGTATGCATCTTGTTTGTCTTGTCTGTTAACCTGCTCAACCTCCCTCCTCAAATATACATACTACCTCTCCCCAACATCCCACTCTCACCTGAAAAAAAAGGGCAATCTGTTCCCATAAAAAAATCTCTCTCCATACATAGCTGTCCATTTCGCACATGTGTCCACTGGACAAATGTAATCCAGTCTAACTGGCATCACAGCTTATTATTGTTGTCCTCACCCCTCTCCCAGGGGTTTGAGTGTCCAAATTTGCCTTCAAATTCAGTGTATATGCACAGCTGTTGCTGTAGAAGAAATAGGCAGCTATGGACCTTCCCTACACCCTTCCTGCACATCCCTGGCTATTTTCCCTACTGTCTTTCCCTCTTTGTACCCATTTTTTCACCACTTTCCTATAAACCCCTTTTTCTTTTCTTTTAAAGAAATCAGCATGGGGGTAAACGGGAGTAAGCACTTTTAAGCAGCAGTAAGTGGGTTTAAGCCTGTTTGCATGGGGGTAAGCAGTGCCTACACAGGTAAAGCAATTCAGGAGCTAAGAGAATATAAAAAAACTGTAACCGGTAGTTAGCAGTGCTTACCTCCACACAAACCCATGCAAACCCACTTATAACTGCTTTAAAGTGCCTTAATCACTCTGTATCCAATGGCCTGTGTTCTGCCCAGTAACAAAATAACAGCCTCTGCAAGTCTTGAGCCCAGGACCCCTTCACACCATAGACAAAGTGATTTACCACTAAGCCATGCAAGATATACATAACGTGATTGTTTTCAAAAACATATGATCCAGCCCAGTCATGCAACAGTACAAAGAATGTATTTCAACATTTAGATGTGTGTGTGTATGTAAATATATTAATATCCAAACAGATACAACATATCTATATATGTAGCTATATATATATTCTACATATATATATATATATATATATATATATATATATATATATATATATATATATATATATATATAAATGTATACATATATAGAAATATAAATGAACATATATACATGCAAATGCCTACATCGACACATATATATGTCTACACCTATATGTCTACATATACACATCAAGTTACATATATGTAAGCATATATTTATATATATATATATATATATATATATATATATATATATAGAGAGAGAGAGAGAGAGGTATATATGGTCATTCATCTGTAGACAACAATGGTAGATTAACTAAAACATATATGTCCACATGCACCATTAATGGGGTTGAGAGGCCCCAGACAATATACGTCTTGTACGAATAGGTATACCCCCCACAGCCAAACATGTCCACCTTGCAATACACGACCGAGTGTTGCAGATCCCATTACCAGGTCCTGACACAACATGAGCATAAGATGTTAACAGTACTACATCCCACCTGTATGATGTCAGGCTGGTATTGGTTACATATCATGCAGTACAGTCTGGCTCCCATAGGAAATGTAAAATGTGGAAGCTATCAACATCCCCAGGATACATATACACAGACACATATATGCAGATACAGATACACACACACACACACACACACACACATATATATATATATATATATATATATATATATATATATATATATATATATATATATATATATATATATATATATACATGTGACTACACATACACATGCAGAGATATGTACAGTAAGATACATATGTAGAAGGTGCACACAATATGGAACAGCCACTATGCCTACAGTTAACACCTTACAACTGGACACTGTATGGGCCACCCATACAAATGACAATCATTGCCTGCAACATATACCCACAGAGAGGTCATAGGATAAAACACCACACAGGTTTGCAGAAATGGAAAACCTTTATTTTTGTACTATTATAGTTTTATATGCCTTGCATATAGCTGTTCAGACATTGACATTAATGCAACTGTGAAACAGTTATACTAATACAGTAGCCTGGAAAGGTTCACAACTTTTTCTGTCCAGGCCAAGCCCTTCAAATTGTACAATAGTACAGACAGACTGGGCCACAGGATTCCATACAATCAACAGTAAGTAATGCAGGTGTATAGTTCAGCAGCCTCTATTTATACTCTGTACAAAATCACTAGGTGGTACAGACTTCAGTTACCAAATGGGATGTAACTATTACATAACAAGGCATAACTGACACCATCACAAGCACGCTGACAAACAGAACAGTCTGTATGGCAGGAGGCAGTAGGCCTGCATTAACCCAATTTATGTAAGTAATGTAAATATAGGTGAATTGTATGGTAGTGTACATCCAAATACCTTTAGGCAGCTCACACCTGATACCCCCACATTTTGTAACAGCCTAGGTTATTTATAGGTTCATAGGTAGGTACTAGGCTATTGGCCCTAGGGCCTATATAAGCCTATCCAAAGGTACCCTGGCTTTCGCCATCCAAGAAAATTATTTTCCTGTGCCACTGTCAAGCAGAGCCACAGAAGTGATCCCCGGGGTGAATTTCCTATCTCCCATCCAATCATCAAGATTTTTCTTGAACAGTGCTAATGAGGAGCTTTGTTTGATATAGATAGGTAGTTTGTTCCAGAGTATGGGAAGTCTCTGGGACAGGAATCTATCTCTCCAGCATGTTCTGTTTATTGTGGTGATGAGGTTTAGGTCCCTGGAGTGTGTAGCTCGTAGGGATTGGGATTTTTTAAGTGGAGCATGTCTAAAAGCTCTGGGTTTGACATAGCTTTGTGTGTTAGGCAGAGATCGCCTCTGAGTAGGCGATATGCAACAGAGTAAAGCTGCCGTTTTTTGAGACAGTCTGCATAGGACATCTCTTTGAGGCCGGTAATCCTCTTTGTGAGGTATTTCTGTGGCCTTTCCAGTTGTTGTAGATGTCTTGTGAGGTACATACCAAAAGGGGCATTGTACTCTATAATGGGTCTAATGAGTGACGAGTAGAGGGGAACAATGACCTCTTTTTTCCTGGATGAGAAACCTTTTGTGATGAGGTGTGCCACATAGAAGGATTTCCTGACTACTGTGGCAATGTCATTATCAAAGGAGAGACTACTGTCCACCTGTGTCCCAAGGTCTCTATCACACTTTCGGTGTTAAGTAGACTACCACCTATGTGGTAGTTCATGGGTACTGAGTTTTTACCAAAAGGAATGACAATGCACTTTTTGGCATTGAGCTTGAGGCCATGGCTTTGACACCAGGCATCTGTCTCAGCAAGGCCCTTTTGTAGGATGTCCACATCTTTTGGAGTTTTGATTATTGCTCCTAGTTTCCAGTCATCTGTGAACTTCATTAGCCAAAGACCTTCTGTGTTGGCCTGTACTTCAGATAAGTAGATACCAAACAGGAGAGGACCCAGGACTGAACCCTGTGGTACTCCACTTGTCACTGGTCTGAAGCTGGATTTGGAGTCTGCTACTTTCACAGTGTGGGTTCTGTCAGTGAGCCAGTTGGCAACCCATCTTGTGACATAGGGATGTATACCTAGATTAGTGAGTTTATCTATAATTCCAGAGTGGGGGATGGTGTCAAAAGGCTTGGCGAGATCTAGATAGGCTGTGTGAACCACCTTACCCTCGTCTACGGCTTTGGTGACTGCTTCAAAGAAGTCTATCAGGTTTAGGAGACATGATCTTCCTTTTACAAACCCGAACTGGGTAGGGTCCTAAGTTTGGAGATTACCATTGTCATTGTTTATAAGTTCCATGATGATACGCTCCATAGCCTTGCAGTCCAGGCTCGTTAGGCTAATTGGGCGGTAGTTTCCGGGGTCTCTGGTGGCTCCCACTTTGTAGAGTGGGATAACTGTTGCTGTGTGCCATTCAGCGGGTACATAGCCTGAGGTGAGGCTATGATTGAACATGGTACTTAGGTGGGGTGCCAGTTCATTCTGTAGTTCATGTAGAACACAGCCTGGGATGTCATCAGGTCCCATGGATGCTGTGTTCTTGGCTTTGGATAGTGTGTTTTTTACCTGTGTAGCCGTGATTACAGGAACTTTGCATTCTTCTGGTATAGAGATGGGCCCTTTAGGGGATGACAGAGGGGTAAAGTTAGCACTGAACCTATCTGCCAGGATGTTGGCAATATCCATTGGTTCTGTATATTTAGTGCCATTGTGCTGTAACTCAGAGCAGATCTGAGTGTTGCCATTGAGATTCTTGACATAGCTATAGAATGCTTTGTGGTTGTCTTTAGAGTCAGTGGCGATTTTGTTTTCATAACTAGCTTTGGAGGATTTTATGAGGGATCTCAGCTTCTTACTGAAGCTGACCAGGGAGTTTCTCCAATCATGGGATTTTACTCTTTTTTGCAACAGTTTCTTTCTTCTGTTGTAGAGTTTGTTTATGGCAGGGGACCACCAGATTGGCTTCCTTTTTTGGAGAATAGCATCTTGGTTCTGTTAGGGATTGCATGATCCATGCACTCATGTAAGTGCTTATGAAGTGCATTTGTGTAGGATTCAGCAGTCATACCTCTATTGTCCGTCAGCATGGGTGTCGTGAAGTTTGCCACTTTTGTCTTAAGAAGCGTGAAGTTGGCTTTGGAGAAATGTTTTACTGTGGTTTCCCTAATGGGGGGTGAGGGAGGTATGTGTATGTCTAGGGTGATTAGCTTATGGTCGGATCTGACCAACGAGGAATTGACCTCTGGTGTGGAGCACCAGTTGCCCATGTTGGTAATAACCAGGTCTAGGATATTGCTGCCCCTGGTGGGGGTGTGGATAAGTTGATCCATGGCAATGGAATTTATAAATTCCGAAAAACGTTGAGCACAAGAGTTGGTACATGAGTAGTTTTCCCAGTTAATGGTAGGGTATTTGAAATTGCCCATTACTAGGGTGTTAGGTTGTACCCTAATATTTTCCAGTGTATTAAGAAATGAGGAGTGGGAATCCCGGGGCATGGTGTGGGATCTGTAGCAAGCTACAATTTGGATTGCGGTCTTGCCCAGAGTTAATTGCACTTGGATAATCTCGGATGCATTATGCTGAGCAACTAGTCTGGAGGTGTGGATATCCTTAATGAATATGGACACGCCTCCGCTTTTAGTGTTTCTGTTCAGGTTAGGTGGCTGAAAGGTGTGGTATGAATTATAGCCTGGTAATGCAGGGGTACTCTCTGGAGCCTTGAACCAGGTCTCTGTCACTGCACAGATGTCGATGTTCTCCATTTTAAGGAGTGCCTCGAGAGAGTGCATTTTGAGGTTTAGACTTCTAGCATTGAGTAGCAATACCCTCAGATTCTTCTTGCCTGTACCTGTTAGGGTGGTGAATTTGTCATTTGAACCCTGCCTAAAAAAAGCACTATAGGGATGGCTAGAGCCTTAGCCAGTATCCAGAATCCCAGGGGCGACAGGTGCAGGCCATCTCTGGCAAAGCATCGTGGCTTGTCGATCAACCAACATTATGGTTCATCCCCCACCCCCCAGACTCAATAATTCTGGGCCATATACCACTGTTACATACACTGGCCTCTGGAATGCATAAGGACACACATGTACTGTGTAGATGAAGCCCATACATATATGGCTCCAGCCCTAGTGTATGTGTGGGGGTACAACAGCAGTGGACTGATGGCAGCAATGGTAGCATGATATACTCACAGCCCACTACAGAACAACCCCTGACAGCATTACATGTGTGCAAAGCTTGGTATGTAGGTGGAGGACAGAGGCTGGAACACAGGCCCATATGTAGAAAACTGTTGCCATACACTAAGCAAGTTGCTGGTGTTACAAGATAGTCTGCAACATACCCTTAGTCAGGGAAGTGAGGTTAGAAATATAAATGGATGTAGCCATGTACTGATAGCACTCAACACACACACTTCCAGTGAAATATCTGACACAGGACCTGTGTGGTGGACAGACAAAACATGATAGGCACACCTCTGGCCACCAAGAGGATAGGCCCACAGCTGGGAGCTATGCAGACAGACTGCATTCCAAGATAAACTAGTATGTACACACACACCCTGTAACACCAGTACTATACAAAGCATAATAGAACTCTACTCACATTCTGTCTATAGTTCTGGAACCTCCTACAAATATGTAGCTGGCCTAAGTGTGCCGGTTCTCCGGTGAGAAGTATTGCTACTTGCTGTCTATAACACTGATACCAACACACAGGAAGGATGCCCATCACACAGAAAAGGTAAAGGGACCATGCCCACATGATGTAGGGATTTATATTGGTGGTTGCCATGACAGTGGTAATTGGAAGTACTACACAGCAAGCTGCATGCAGTTAGCAAGTGTAGGACACTGACTGGTGCAGAGGCCATCACCTGATCATGCTCATCACCTACTAAAGCTAGGCTGCAATCTATTCAAAGCTGCTCAATCCATTTACTGGAGAGAGAGGGAGAGAGAGAGAGAGAGAGAGAGAGAAAGGAAAGAAAGACAAAGAAAGACAAATTGCTTCAAAATAAAAGCCTAAGTCAAAGGCATTTAGCCAGCTGTCAGTCAGCAAGACATCATTCCAACAACAGGTATGTGAAGTATATATACATGTAATAGCATGTAGTACCTGGTCCATCATAATGGGATAGATGATGTGGAATGATTTATATGTGCCATTAGGTGTTGTTGTGATGATGTTCAACTGAGCAACTGCTATGGACAATAGTGTCTGTCCCTGTGGGTAGTGGGCCATAGCTGTCAACTATGCAGGTCAGCACTTACAGACAAGATGTAAGCCATCATAGTGTGTGTTGCGTAATGGGAAGTATGTATATTACGTGGCCAATAGCTGATGGTAATGCCATTATGATGGACATGTGGGAACCACGGCCCACCAGTGGCAGGATACTCAGGTTAATCTTTAATGTAGCATGCCAGAATGCCATAGGTGTGTAATAGGGTTACCTGCAATCGGGTCCTGCATATACCCCCCTAATGTCAGGCCATGTCCATATGTGGTACCTGTCTATGTTGTAGCAAGGCGGAACAGTGTAGCTATGCAGGAAGGTGTTGTGAGATTGTGGAGCTGATGCCTGAATGTACCCCACATATAGGTATGCATATGTTTACATATGTCATATATATAATATATAAAGATATATATGCATATCAGCATGTATGTCCATAAATATACATATACCCATGTGTAGACATATATATGTGCACATATATACATCACATATATATGCACATATATAGATATATATCTATATGCACATATCTACATATATACAAACACACACACAAACATATATGTATGAAAGATATGCCCCCTATATTACTACCACAGTGATGCATGCTATGTGCAAGGCAACAGCACACATAGCAATGCACACAGATATCTACAGCTGGCAGTGCGTGCACCATGGATGGGTATGTCACATGTTAGTCCCTTGTAGGGACCACATTGTCCCCATCTGGGAAGTATGCAATGGGAATATGGGGAAGAATGGCAGGTACACATGTGAAGGTGGTCAGGATTGGTAGATGTAGAGGACAGTCTACAGGGGTGGTATGTGACACATGTGGTGGATAAACACCGTGGATGGTGTGTGTGGTCTATGATGTGTATGCCCCATGAACCCCAATATGGGCACAATGGGAACAAGCCTCCCACCCACTGCTACTCACAACAGCAGTCCACATTCTGAAGGTGCCTGGTCTGGAGGATGAGCAGGAGGAGCATGTTGACCCTGTGAATGTGTACTGGGTGCCTCAGACTGATGCAGCACATCCCTCATGTGTCTGTGGAGCCCGGTATGGAACAGACCCTAGACCTGAGTTCAGGGGACAGGAACATGTCTGTGTGTGCCCTGGGGGGGCATCCCCTGTGTGGTTCCACCTGATAGTATTGCTGGAACAGTACATGAGGAGGCCCCAGCTTGGGACACACATGTGATGTGGCCAGGTATCATGGGCAGATGGGTTTGGAGAGGTGGATCTGCTGGCCATTAGAACATATTCATGTTATTGTGTCACTGTTATAGAACATATGCTGGTAGTAATAGTCTACACAATCACGGTACATGTCCAACAGCATGCATAGATATCCCCAATAACACAGAATGTCAGATGTGCAGCAATCTCAGAGCAGCCATACCACTGGCATATATGGAACCATAGTGGCCCTGACAATGGCATGCAGGTGAGCTGTCTGTAACAGGCCAGCAATGATAGTGTCCATACAGGGTACATGGCTACAATCATATAACAGAAAGTGTGGTACAATACATTATCTGTCCAACCGGTAGGTAAGCTGTAGCCATACCTATTGAGTTGTCTGTACAGTTTGTTGAAGCTGATATGGTGGGGGGGGGGTGACAGAGATGTGTATTACGAACTGTGGTAACCTTGCCGTATGAGTTGCTCAGACCTGTTTCCATCTTTATGTCTTTCAGCCAAGACAGCACATGCACGGTTGCCCACCTATTCCCATGCGGAGAATGAAGTGTTGATAACACACATGATCCAGCAGTTATGAGCATGTCCAGCATCATTGTACTGACCTGCTTCACAATGCCCATTGGTGTGCTGCTGCAGTCCAGGGCATCACCTCGCCACAGGGGGAGCCATGCTATCCATCCCCCCTGATACGTGTGGGGGAGCTCCTGGCCAGCCTCATGGCACCTGCCTGTCCAGACAGCCAATAACCACTGAACTCCTTCGTGGAGGTGGGTGTCACCCACACACCAGCCGAGTAGCGTGCAGGTAAGGACACATGGCACATCAGTAGACCACTGTTGTGTATACATTGGTACCGGTAGATCATGCATATCTGACATGTCATAGATATATTGTGTTGCTGCATTGTAGTGATAAACAGATGTCCAGATGTGGTAGTATCATGGGAATGTGCCGTTGATGTATGGTAATACTGCACCCACCCTGTAGCACTGCCACAGATGTGGCCACTGACATTGCATCTTCCACCCTCTTATGTAGGTCCCTCTGGAATACCACCAAGGCAGCAGCCTGTAGCTGGTGAATATGTTTTATGTAGATGCTTGCCAACACACTGGGCATGTAATGGTGATGGTATATTCCATGCACACATCTAACACACCTACCCTGAATGCATACTGTACATGTGCATGTATTGTTGCTGTGAAATGCTTGGTCTCACAGGGGTGACCATGATGGGGTATTGGAAAGGTATGTCAGACACCTGCATGATAACTAACATCCTGTCATTGCAGACTGTGTCCACAGGGAGTAACATACTGGTGGTAGACATGGTCTACAGTAGTGGCATGTTTGGAACAACACCTATATACAGTGCAATACCAGTGTATATACTTGTAGGACAATGGCAACTGCTGCAGAGATATGCTATGGCATAAGGCATTACAGTAGTCCACATTATCAGCTGGGTCTAGGCTGCAACATCTGGTGTACAGTGTATGGGACACTGCAAAGTGACACACATGTGTAGGGCTTACTTGTCATGCATCTGCATAAAAACTGAAGGAGGGAGGACTCAGCATGACACACCAGTACACTGCAGCAGGGATCCTAAGGATGGTAGGAATGGCTCTATCTGCACATAGTCAGGTTCAGGACCTGTGGCAGTTGTAACCCTACCCACAGAACAATAGTGATGGCAGTGTGTTAACACCATGGGATGTGCACATGAGTAGACCTTGCAATCATGCAGAATAGGGGGACATGTGTAGGGCAGACTGAACATACACTGGCAAATACAGATGGCCCATGCTGGTATACCCCTGCCGGGAGCAGTGAATGCTGTAGTACACACAACAAGAGGTGCGATAAACCATCATGAGAAGTGTGTGCACACATATGCCCACATGGTGTGTATGCATTGCAGTCAGCAACCGCACTCCTAACGCAATCTGTAGACACTGCATGTGAAAGTACAGGACATATGTCACATATCGGGCTCATGTACTGCTAAGATATGCGGTGATGTGGTCCCATGGCAGATCAAGGATGTGTATGTAAAATAAATAAAGGTGTGCACCTCCCATAGCCACGGTATGCTCTGAAGGTTGTCAGTGTAAGAGTATTGCAGCGGTCATACATGGTCTGTTGATGTTGACAGCTTTAAATCAGGCATCAGGCATTCACCAATGATAACTGTCCACATACCAACCCAGGTATGTGTTGCTGAAAAACATAGGGGCTGTGAAAAGTAAAGCTGACATAACTGACACAGTACTACACATTCCACAATGGGTTGTACACCTGTGAGTTGTGGTGCACAGTACATGGCAGGGTGCAGAACATGTGCACAGCAATACTGTGTACATGGATGCAGTGGTATCCAGGGGAAGGGGCATCACCTAGTGACACAGCACATGCATCACACACATGTATACTGTCGCTAGCATGGATTGACAATAGCTGAACTGCATGCTGTTCTGTACCATATGTTCTGCATGTTGGCAGATGGGTAATAGGAGGACTGTGTGTACTATCATTGTGCAACCTCACCTGTATGTGTGTGTGTGTGTGTGTGTGTGTGTGTGTGTGTGTGTGTGTGTGTGTGTGTGTGTGTGTGTGTGTGTGTGTGTGTGTGTGTGTGTGTGTGTGTGTGTGTGTGTGTGCATCCAGGTGATTAGTTAGTTTTCCTGCAGGATAACTCTGGTGAAGTGGAGGGATGTAGATGCATGTAGAATGTGTGTGTGCATGTCTGTGCGTGTGTGGCCATGTATGCACATGTGTGATTGTGGGGTGTTCATACAACTGTACCTCCCTTTGGGACTGTGCAGTACATGGACATGGACTGCCACATTACACACCAGGAATACCTGTCATGTGTGTAATCAGAGGACAGCAAATAGTATAATATGGTCTGTAGCATGGAACAGGCATCCAGAGGGAAGGTAGACACCAGGTGCACCCTTAATATTGCAGTCAGCAGAGAGGTCACCTGCAACCCACATATGCAACTCTACAGACGCATTGGGGAAGTACTAGTCAACACCAGGGAGTGTATCCAAATATTACAGTTGTCACATGATAGGCTGAAGGAGCAGCATATCTGGCATGTACTGAGCATTGCATACACATGACACACCAGTGCAAGATATTATTGATGCAACATAGTAGCCCACACATATAGGGGCCATGCACATCATTTCCAGGCATACAGAGGGTGCATACCGAATGACAGCAGTGAGGCCATGCAAATCCACTACACACATGTCAGGCAGGTAAAGTAGCAACAGACCTTGTGTTGTGGCTGCTTGTGTGGGCATTTAGAGGACTGTGATGTTAAAGAGTGGTATCAATGTGTGTATGTAAATAAGTGTGATGCAGGATGGGGTAACACATGGATATATACATGGGACTGTCTGTAAAGCCGTGGACAGGTAGGTATTACAGAGGTGTGTGTGTGCATGTGTGTGTGTGTGTGTGTGTGTGTGTGTGTGTGTGTGTGTGTGTGTGTGTGTGTGTGTGTGTGTGTGTGTGTGTGTGTGTGTGTGTGTGTGTGTGTGTGTGTGTGTGTGTGAGTGTGTGTGTGCATGTACTGTTAGGCAATGCTGTACAGGTTTTAAAGTGCATTTATTTTTTTCCCCCACAGGTGGCGAGGTGGGTCTGGGTCCCTCCTGCATGCAATCTGATGTTGGTGTCCATACAGACACCGAATATGATGATAATACTTCTGAGGCACAGGTGGGGTTGTCAGGGGCTGACACTGCACCAACATTTGACATCCCCAGTTTAGCCACCCCAACCCCGCACACAGTTTCAGAGCCTACACATACCTCATCACCAGTGGCCATAGTGGAGGAACGACTGGCGTTTAGTGGCAGTGCACAGGAAAGTGTGGTAACCATGCCTACTTTGTCCAGTCGCAGCAGGCATAGCCAGATGGCCAGAAGGGCACCACATAGGCAGATGTCCCAGGGTGCTTATGGAAGGCCCGCTGGACATCATGCCCCTGGCATAGGTGACATAGTTGGTACCAGCAGGCATATGTTTCAGGCTGTAATGGCAGCGCAGGCACATACTGAACATTACTCCAGACAGGGCGTGAGGTTGCAGAGGGCTGCTCTTGCATCTGTAAGCGACAACCTCCGTGAACTGTCAGGTGCCATCTGTGATTATACTGAGCACACGGATAAACAGCATGATGAGATGACGGCCCTCATCGGCCCTGGTGTGTCCATGCTTCAACATGTGATGGAGATGTGTCAACACCTGCATGAACATGGGCCAGCAACACCAACAGCTGGCAGTCAACGTGGACATGGTAGAACACCAAGGGGCTCTCGTAGTGGCAGTAACAGCCCTGGCAGTGTGGGGGGTGTGCTGTCCACACCACACCACAGCAGGCTATGTGCACATGGTCCTGGCTAGTCCCAGGAGGGACCTGGTACCAGCAGACAAATGTCATCAGCAGGTGAGAGTAGCACATCGAGGTCTGTACCTGGATGTGCCCATGGAACCCCTGGCAGGCACAGTCCACATGTCTGTGGCCGGAGGCAGTGAACTGCACACCCTGCCAGGTATGGTCTGCAGCTGTCCAAAAACACCTTTGTAGGGCAGCCACATGGCAGAACAGTGTGTATGCATACCCACACACTATGCAAACACACCTAGGGCAACCCTATACCTACACACACCACATCACCTCACCCAGCTCTCCACAGTACACCCCTCACTCACACACATCATGTCAAATGTATGGCGCACCCTTGGCCTCTGGCAAACCAACACCACACCCTGTGCATATGATGATACCTGTGCCCCATCCCTGTCATCCATGCCATCGATGCAGGAACAGGCTGATATGGTTTTGATGCACATGGTGACTGTACCACAGTGTACCACAGTACTGCAGTGTACCATGTTGTAGGGGTGGAGTGTAAGGCATATTTTGAGGGTAGTGTAGCCATTCAGCAATGATGCATTATAGCTGTTAGTAACACTGGTTGATTGCATTCCCTATAATGTTATCCATTTGTGTTGTAGGTGTACATGTGTCAGCCCGAAAATGGTCTGCAGTCATATTCCACAATGTGGTATGTCACTCTGCTGGCACCATGGCTGTGACATATCTGGGGTACAGTCAAACACATTTCACAGGTTACTAAACTGGTTATTGCCTGTGCCACATGGACAGGTGGCCCACTGAGGTTTGTATACCCTGCAACCTGATGCAGACCCATCCACATACACGCACACTGTTACTTGGCAACACTGGGACTAGACCCCTACCTAGCTATGTTGTGATACTGATGTGTGTGGATTACATTGCACACACCGCACAGCTTTTAGGGTGAGGTGCGTCCCAGGTTACATATTACATGCAGAACATCCCCCAACATGTAGAGTATGTTAATGGGGGATGTAATGGGTGTATTTGGACAATACGTAGTGTGATATACTGTCATATTCACATTTACAGACACATAACAGGCAGACACACATTTGAAATACCAGGGCCTATCGCTGCTAACTAACTTGACCGTGCCTCCAATGTGTTACAGGTAGGCAGCATACATCACATGCATAACTGGCTTGGATTGTGGTAACAGTTACCTGTATGATTGATGGTGACAGTGGTAACCATAATGTGGTACATGGGACATATACCTGGTTTACCTTGGTGTAATAACAGTGTGCACAGCACCCACACCCCCACTGGATATTGTACTCCCTGAAACCCATGATGACACTCTGCCATACTCACCATCACACATTGACTGTGACTGCGATACAACCCATAGTATACCCCAACATTGGTACTACAGGGATATGCATCTCATGCACATGCCACACGTGTAGTAGGGTGTCAATCAAGCTTAGGTTCCCTGTACATATCCCAGCTAGATACCTGCCATCTGCACATCTGTACAAGGACTGACAGTCATCAGCTTGGCAGGTAGCTATGTAGTAGCATGAGTGTGTTGACAGACCAGTAAGGGGTATATACTGTGGCACAGCTCACACACCAGGGATAGAACAGGGAGGCCTCAGTGTCCAGCCATGCTTGCAGGTATGCTTGTTGTCAGTACTATATTAAGCACTCTGCTCTTGCCTGGGTTAGCACTGTCAACAGTAGTACTGCCATGATATACTACATGCCAGTGCGACAGCACGTACCCTGGTCTACTACACCTGTATGTAACACATTCACATGGATAACAGTGCTGTACAGGCCTCATATATGTCTGTGTCCCACACATGACACTCACACCCCTTGCTACTGTAATAACAGCACATAGGTGCATGTATTGTACATGGCATTACATGCACTTATTACAGATTATCAGACTGGGTTATGTGTCCTGGTTACCAAGGCTAAGCTATGCTTAGCAAGTATCAACATTGCTGCAATATAACAGCTAATCTGATTTGTGCACTGGTAAGTGCTGCCTACACTGTGTAAGTGCCTGTACATTTACCCATAGCTTAGCACCACTTAGCTTCGCACAAACAGGCACACACTCACTTAAAGCTGCTCAAAACTGCCTTAAAAACTCTGTATCTGACAGCCCTTGTCCTGCCGAGCAATAAATTGAGCAGCTCTTGCAGGCTTCAACCCATGACCCTTTACAATGAAATCACAACACTTAACCACTAAAACATGACCATTGTGAATACTGCTGTTGTTTTACCAATATAGTTGTCAATACACATCTTGAGTAGTACTGAACATTTGCCTATAGTTCCTAAATTGTGTAGTCCTTGTTATTAATATGACTGTTTCATTACATATGTTGTTTTACCATAATGTGCACATAGCAGATACATACGGTGAGATACATGTGGGAGGGTATATGCAACTGTGATGTTTACTCATGACAGGAATATGGTCGTATACATGTAATAGGACTATATATGTCTACATGTACATACACATGTATACTCATTCATATGTCTGTACAAACATCTGTATAGTGCTACATATATATGGCCATGTGTACATCTCTTCATATGTGCATATATATATATATATATATATATATATATATATATATATATATATTTATATGTATGTATATATACATAGGTGTATATATAGATATACTTATATGTATATATAGATATATGTGCATATAGCTATATATGTATGCACATCCTATGTGTACAGATATGCCTAGTTATTTTGGTATATATGTAGATATCTATAACTATATGTGCATACGTATCTATTCTGATATACCTACTACTGTCAATATATATGTAGATATCCATACGTATATGTGCATATGTATCACTATCTGTATATGTGTAGACATATATTGTTCTGTATATGTATATATCTGGGTGTGTATATGTATATCTATGTACATATACATACCCATCTATATATGTTGATATGTATATGTGTAAATATCTATATAGATATCTGGATAATTATATATACATATATTTTCACCATATGTCCTGAACATGAAGTATAGCTCTACCTCAGCCCCTATAGTGCAAACTTCATACTGCAAGGGGATGTCAGGTATGTATAGCAGGTATATTAGTAGTCTATTCCTACTGTAATAGGGATTTTCTTCACAGACATGGTGTGTGTGGGAGGTCATATCTGCTTTTCACATGTGCACAATTGGCTACTGACAGACATCCTAAGGACATCGTAGTACAGTACCGCTGCTAGCATGTAATGCTCCTGTGGACTACAGCAGAGATATTGGCCAATATATGTGGACATTCTGACACATTCTGGACAGTCATGAGGTATACACAGAACCCCCTAGTGCAAAACATGTGGACCAAGCCTGATTATATGGATGTTAACAGCCATGTAGATGGGTATAACACATAATGACTGGTATACATTTGCCCCCATAGGTTATGCATTCACACACCCCTGTCTGTCCTGACATATAATAACCGCTGGTACAGAGGTGCCATGGCCACATACTACCCACTAGATATTGACATACATTTGTACAGCATCCCACTGCTCTGTTTGACATACATGACTGTTAATGGAGGCCCAGCAGCAGTACATCTGGCAAGTATCTGGACATGGCATCTCACTGGGTAAGTACACTAAGCTGCTAGGCATGTAACAAAGCACTGTGCAGGCTACAGGCAGACTGGCTCAACACTGGCCTACATCTCCTATGGAGGAATGCACATGTATCTGCATATATAGCAGGCTCTACAGGTATGTCACAGCACAGGGTAAGATACACCTGTGTGAAAGTGCATAACCACAACCAGTGTGAACACAGCCACAGCCACATATGGTAAGCTAGCATAATATTACAGTATATGGACTATCTGTTCAACACCATCCTCATATGTGCCACTCACATACTAACCCTACATATACTGGGCCGCTACACAGTGTGGTCTGATGCCTGTCTGTGGTATGGGACATGTGTGTGTATGGCCCTACAAACATGTAAGCCAATATGATAACATACAGTGGAGCAGCATGTAACATCAGATAGGATGGGACCAAGAACAATGACATCTACCACAATCTGTACACAGGTCAAAGTACATATTAACAATACACATGCTGTCGACATTCACCATAAGTACACAGACCTCAGTACTGTACACACAACCACAGAATGCCCAGGTTATGTCATCAAATATAACTCCTACTGTACATAACATGTGTAGCAGTCTGATATCTCACTGGCTTGTTATCACATATGATGACACTAACTATGGTGTACAGCACATATGAACCTCTTAATGCATGAAATATGTACAAAGGTTGACAGAGTTGTAGCTGGAAGCACATACACAGGGCCAATATTGACATGTTGCTGTGATAACCTCATACATTTACTTTTGTAACAGGTTTTTTTGCAACATATATCCTATGTGGAATATGAAGTCAGTAACTGTCACGGCTTTCACCATCTACAGACTGTAATCCTTACACTAACTTCTGCAGTTCACAGATAGATGCTCTGTGGGTAACACATGAAACCAAAGGCACCACACACTGCCCAGTCTGCAGATGATCCTACAGATGGTGATTCCTCATAAACATTGCACTGACATGGCAGGTATTAAAACATGTAGGACAGCCATATCCACACACACCCTGTTAAATCAACATTACTCCAAATGCAGTATAGCAGCACTTACAGTCTGTAGTCAGGTCAGGCACATCCCCTCCTGTGTGTTGCCCTGTTTCCACATTGTATGTTGTTAGAGGTAAATCCCCAATCCATCTGAGATGCTGTTTGCCAAACAACAGATCAAGTTCCTGCTCACAGTGTATGAAAAGGTCCAACACCAACATGATGTTCCTAGATATTGGAGTGTGTTTCCATGCAACTGGCTATGGGAATGTTACCACAGCTGATCCACATGTAATCAGCTAGAGGAGGGCTGCAATTCATGCAGAGGCCATAAGCTGATAATGAGCATCACTTAAAATACACATGCTGCTGCTTAAGCAAAGCAGGTGTAGGTCTCCACATCCATCAGAGAGGGAGTGAGAGAGGCAGAAATAGGTCAGGGAGGGGTGGGAGAGTAAAACTTAAGCATGTTTGTGTCACACACCTACCAGCACAGGGTATCAAACCCCTGAAGACTATGTAGTGCTATCACATCTCTATGCAGTTATTAGATGCACCACATAGGTTACATGTCGTGGAGCCCTCAGAATGTATATGTGATGGTGAGTGACATCTGCAACAGGGATATGGTAGCTATACCGTAGGTGTAGTACACATGCCTGTCTGCATGAACAGGTGTCAGCATCAAATTAGCCTCATTCTCACAAGGACGCACACACATTGGCACACTTGACAGGGCCAGGAATACAAATCATCATTGGTGAGATTGCCACAACACATTACTGTGCAGGTATCACATGCACCACAGGGGTCATATGGAGGTTATATGGGCAAAGGGTATGTGGAGGTGTCTGATATCAGACAGCGTGCTTCAGTATGCCAATGGGGGTTGTAGTGAGTGTGAATATGAACCTATGCATCATACAACACACACGCACACACACAGGGTGCCAGTACTGACATGCATGGGTGCACTGATTCACAGGTGTGTAGTGTTCAACTGTGCCAGATGGCTATACAAGGCTAGGTGATGGGTATACCTTGGCATCAGGCCACATGACAATGGTGTGCATTGTGGCTCAGGGGTGTAGTTTCTGGATTTGCCCACACAGGTGGGTATTGTATTCACCATCCAGTCACCTGGGTGACTACTGCATGTGGCCAATGCTGTGCATTGCTTGCCATGTATGTGTTCCTTAGTCCATGCCATGGACGGTGTCTGTGATGTGCACAACTCCCACATGCATGTACATTGACATGTGAAACTGTACCTGGGTGTCTAGTCCATGTTGTGTACACAGATTATCATCGGATGTGCCAGTCCTGGCCTCATGTGGAGGGAACTGGTAATGGACAGCAGGTTTACCCTGCACCTACATTGATAACATGCTAACGGCATTCCCTGGTGTCAGTGGCATCTGTCCACACATGGCATGTTTTCAGGCATGGTATGTCCTTTGTGGGTCACATTTGATGGCAGGTGTCCAGTGCGGAACATGGGGAAGGTGCACTGTCTGCATGTACATGCCTGTTGGACAGATGGACAGGGTGCCATGCCCTCTGTTGGCCCCTGCAGTCACTACATAGTTGCTATCAGTGGGCAATATGCAGTGTACTACCAACATAGTGGCTGTTGCCTGGGCAAGGTGTGTGTGTGTGTGTGTGTGTGTGTGTGTGTGTGTGTGTGTGTGTGTGTGTGTGTGTGTGTGTGTGTGTGTGTGTATGAGACATGGGTTGAGAGTGTTCTCTAGTTAATACTAGGGTTGCTAACTTTGTTAGCCTGGCCTTGATGTCACATGTATGGGTATGGATTTGCACCCCAGCCTTTCAGCTATTTCACATCTGTTATCCATGTACAGTGGACATTGTGATATATACTAGGGCCACCATATAAGAAATTTGCAAAACCCTCTCCACATTGAGCCCAGTTGTTACACACTGACATCCACCTCCACACAGGATACAAGTTGCAAACACAGACACACACACACACACACACACACACACACACACACACACACACACACACACACACACACACACACACACACAAACACCTGTCATGTCTGGGATTAGAACTCCTACCTAACTAGTTTATTACACTACAGCACTATGCAGTTATAGTACGCACCATGGAGATTACTGGAGTACTCCTTCCCTAAAGGTGTATTTCACATTGGATGACATCAGCAGGATTACCAAAGTAGGACATTTGAATTGTAGTGAGTGTGGCTAGGCTAAAATGCATTGCTCCCTATACAGACATTAAAACACACATAAAACATCCACAACTGACATGTGTGGGTATAGAACCCCTAACAGAGGTCTTTATCACACTGCAGCATGAAGCTGTTATAGGATGCACCCCAGGGATTACTGGAGTACTCCTTCCCCAAAGGTGTACAGCACATTGGATGACATCAGCAGGATTGCCAAAGTAGGGCATTGAATAGCAAAAAGAGAGATAAACACAACAAATGTATTCCAAACCCCAAGATGTTATCAATAAGTGAACCGAAAAACTCCGTCCTTGTAAAAGATTTTATTCCATAAAAACAAAGAAACGTTAAGCGCTTTCAGCCATCACAATGTGAGTTTCTTCAGAACATTGTAACTGAGAACGCTAATGCTTAAATTTAAAAGTTGGCGCCAAACTTTTTTTCTTTAAAGCAACATACACATGCTATGCTTACTATGCATATGTAACAATATAACCACTTGTATATGCTGCTACACTTACACATATTTATCTAAATATATACAATTAATGTATATATTACTACATTATATTTCTCCTCTTGAAAATTCATAAAACATTAACATACAAAAATATACATAAATAGATCCAATCTATCATAATAAAAAATCAATGCTTATAAAATATATATGCTTAAAACAGCACAATTATATGAACAAATAAAATCAATTATCATGTTACAATGTCTATAATAAAGGCAATTTGTATACAATATTCACATGTTGCCTTGTAATAAAATTCATACTTTATGAACATATCAGACCGCATACCTCTGTGTAACATCTAAAGATCATTACATTTTTATTTTTTTTATTTTCATTATTATTATATTTTGCGCATTGACCCTTAGTGTTGTCCATCTTATTTAATCGCCAGAATAGGTTTGCTAGAAATATGGTCATTAAGACCTGGTGATATGGCCGCATCCAAAAATAGTTGCCACCACACTTCCTTGAACCCCAAAAGGGTGTTAAAATCTCCTCCCCTGGGGTCCACTCTGATGATAGATCGGATCTATTTATGTATATATTTGTATGTTAATGTTTTATGAATTTTCAAGAGGAGAAATATAATGTAGTAATATATACATTAGTTGTATATATTTAGATCAATGTGTGTAAGTGTAGCAGCATATACAAATGGTTATATTGTTACATATGCGTAGTAAGCATGTGTATGTTGCTTTAAAGAAAAAATGTTTGGCACCAACTTTTAAATTTAAGCATTAGCATTCTCAATTACAATGTTCTGAAGAAGCCCACATTGTGATGGGTGAAAGTGCTTAATGTTTCTTTGTTTTTATGGAATAAAATCTTTTACAAGCACGGAGTTTTTCGGTTCACTTATTGGTGACATCTTGGTGTTTGGAATACATTCGTTGTGTTTATCTCTCTTTTTGCTATTCAGTAGTCGTTTGCCATGGATGTCATCAGTGAAAATCCACTCCAAACCACCGATGTGGAGAGAGAAGACTTGGTTAAATTGCGGGCGGAGGTTGCATCACTTAAAGGCGAAGTCAGTCGCCTCATCGAAATGTTCACCTATTCAGCAAATTCAGCAAGGACAGTTGATAAGTTGGGCGAAGGAGCAGTTCCCAATGCTAGTGGTGGACTGCTAGGTTTAGCTGGCCACTCCAACGGCAAAGATAGTATGAATGGTGGAATACGGACTGAGTTGGGGTCCTCGACCACTGGAATTATTTCTAATGACAACAAGGGGAAGCAGCCACAAATGGGAACCAATGGTGATGCCATTGACTGTTTTGTCATACCCAATGGCCAGGGTTCGGGTGGCAGGAGAATCCGTATTGACTTAGCCATTGGATTAGATGCTACAGAGCCACTTAATAGCAGCAAAATTAACATTTCAGACTTTACTTTTGACTTCTCTTTATATGATGTGGAGGAGGAGGAGGCGAAATGAACGGGTGCCAAGCCTAAGAGAGCTTTACCATTGAAAACCTATTCTACTGTTATTGGCAGCATGAGTTGTTAGGATAAAGGTACTGTTCCACAAAAATGTTAATTCCACTCAGTTTGGTTGAGTAGGGAGTGCAAAAAAGGACATGCATTTAAATAAAATTTTAATTAGTAATTGCAACTTTGATAAACTCCCACAAAGACATGAAGGGAATAATCATTCCAATAATGAAACAGATGGAACCCTGAAAGACCCGATTTATTTATTAGGTAAAAAATTGATTTCAATTAATGGGTTGAAAGTTGATAATGCCTATTTACATAAATGTTTAACTTTAAAAATTGTTCACATGGGCTTAAGATTTTTTAAACTACCTATCCTATAGGTGTCAGTATCACTGACACAAGTATAACTGAATTTAACCATTTGTTTAATGAATTTGGGTTTAACTTTATGAAATTGATTATAAAATACAATGATGAGAAACTTTGTCAGTTGGTACAGGAAGTTGAATCACTTAACACTAGAATAACTAATGATTTATTATATTCCCAATGGGAAAAGTTATATATTAAACAATTTTCAGTTGCTGAAAGTAACGTACACAAAATTTGTGACAGAAAGCATAAGAAGATTGCAAGAGATGTTGAACAATACAATAAGGGTCAGGCATATGTTGGAAAGAAGGCAATTCTAAAAAATCATTTGCTGATCAAAGTAAAGTTAATAGTAGGGAGTACACAGAAGGTAATTCTCAGGAAGTTAAGAGTTATAAATACAGTGGATCAAATTTTCAGCAGGGTTGGGAACCACAGGGACAACCATAATGGCACAAGGGGCAAACAGACAGACTGCAGAATTATTATCACAAAAAAATAAAGCAGAAGGGCAAATATTGGGGGAAGAGAAAATGGTGGAATTGAATATGGACTTTGGTAGTCCCCAGTTTGACAAGAATATCATAGTGAATGGAGTCACACATACTTGTAATAATTTTAAGATTTATAACTATTCAAGTTTATTGTTGTGTACCACACTTTGAGTTGTTGTCCAAGAGAATGAAGTACATACCGACCCCTTTGTTTGATTTAGTTGATTGCCTGTGTGAAATTAAGATGTTTGTAAGAAAAATAAACTTAGCTATCATGTTTAAAGACAAAAATATGACATCTTATAAAGAGACAGCATGGACTAAATTAAAGAAAAAAAGTATGTTCATACCTTCCAGTCATCCATATGTAGATTTATACGAAAAAAAACAATTACGAGGGAAGTATATAAATTATACAACAAAACAAGAAGTAAGAAACATGTTGGTAATTTAAAGGAAGGTGAATTTAATACTCTTAAAGCGCTTAAACAGGATGCTAACATCTGAGTGATGAAGCCGGACAAAGGGGGAGGTGTGGTAATATACGATACTATAGAATATACCAAGAAAATGTATGATATTCTTCATTCATGAGGAAATTATGAATCCATCTCCATTAATGAGATTAATATTGCATATCAGTGAATTGATTCCTTTATAGAAGAATTTTATATAGATGGGAGGATTACAGCGGATAGATATAATTATTTTAAAGTTAGGTTTCCCAGGTTAGCCACCTTAGTGGGTATACCCAAGATTCATAAAAACAAAACTGAGCCACCCTTTCGACCAATTGTGTCCAGGAGCCATTCCAAAACTTTCCCCATGGGAAAAGCCATTGATATGTGGTTAAAACATTTATATGGTAAGATACCCCATATGGTCAAGGACTCCTGGTAATTTTTAAGTAAATATCCTATAGATGGATGGAAAGAGGGGCTTATGTTCGTAACTATTGATGTTGCTGATCTTTTTTCTTGTATTCCAAAACAAGCTGGGTTGGATGCTTTATGCAATAGTATCAGAAAACATACAATCTTGGATTGGGACACCATATGTTTGATCATGGAATGTATGTCCATAGTGCTGGACAACAATTTTATATATTTTGAGGGAGAACATTTCTGTCAAACAAGAGGGGTCGCCATGGGAGCAGCTTGTGCTTTCATTTTTGCGAACTTCATCATGCTGGACTGGGAAGATTCTGTTCTGTTTCCCAGTGAGTATTTTGGGAGTGTCAAGAACTATTCTAGGTTTCTGGACGATATATACATCATATGGGATGACAGCATGGAAAAATTTGAGAATTTTATTAATTTCTTAAACAGCAGTAGTGATTTTTTCAAATTTACACATTCTTTCACACACACACACACACACACACACACACACACACACACACACACACACACACACACACACACACACACACACACTTTCCAAGTCTTGGATTAGAACTCTTACCTTACTAATTTATCACACTACAGCAGTTCGCAGTTATAGGACATGTTACGGAGATTACTGGGCTACAACCTTCCCAGAGGTGTATTTCTAGGTGGATGACATCAGCACCCTTGCCAAAGTACAGCATTGAATTGTAGGGAGTGTGACTACCCTAAAAAGCATTGCCCTCTACACAGACAGAGACAGCCACACACACACAGTTGCCATGTCTGGGATTGGAACTCTACCTAACTCTACCTAGCTCGTTTATCACACTACAGCAGTACGCAGTTATGGGACATGCCATGAAGATTACTGGGCTACACCTCTCCCTAAGGTGTATTTCACAGTGGATGACCTCAGCAGGCTTGTCATAGTAGGGCTATGGGGAGGGCAGTGTGTGTGTGTATATGGGCCATAACCCATTCATCTAGAGGTTGACATGCCACATGCGGGCACACACAGGTCATATTTCACAGGTACTTGTATACAGCTGCTAGATGACTACTTCCTTGTACAGTCATGTTGCACAGCTAGCACGTGCACCACATAGTCTGTAATGCTGCCAGATACTGGTGGCTAGTATCTGCAGTGAGTGACATCTGAACCTCATGTGGTTGTGGCCCTTTGGCTGTGTGCTGGATGGAACAGGTCTGGATGGCTCCTTGTCACAGTCACCCTCTTCCACACATCTTTATATGTCTACCTTTGGCTTATTATAGTGTGTTGTCCTTACATATATGTCTGTATTCCTATCCACTGTGTGTGCAAAGCATGAGTGGTGCATACCAAGGAGTGTCTGGACTAGCATCTGCAATTGCTGGAATTGTCTGGTTCACTGGTGTTTGCAGACATGGCCTTCATGTGATTAAGTGTGTGAGCATGCCCAGTATGACATTTCAGTATGTTGTTGACTGACATTGCCTTCATTTCTCTAAATGTGTGAGCATGCACAGTATGCCCATCTGTACTGAATGTGTGGATCAAGTCCAGGTAGTTTGTACTGCAGTGCTGACCTTTGTGTTGTACACCTATAGGTAGCATACTGTTTCTGCAGGGTATCCATCGATCATTTGGCATTGACTTTTACTACATTTCTGCATAGGATTGGGAGGGCACACCTGACTATTTCTACATTTCTACACAAGATTGGGGGGGAACACCTGACTGTTACTACATTTCTGCATAGGCTGGGGGGAGCACACCTGACTATTTCTACATTTCTACACAGGATTGCGGGGCACACCTGACTGCTATTACATTACTACATAGGCTGGGGGGACCACACCTGACTATTTCCACATTTCTACACAGGATTGGGGCAGCATACCTGACTGTTATTACATTACTGTGTAGGATGGGGGGGCACACCTGACTGTTTCTACATTTCTACACAGGATTGGGGGGGCACACCTGACTATTGCATTACTATGTAAGGATGGGGCACACACCTGACTATTTCTACATTTCAGTAAAGGATTGGGGGGGGCACACCTGACTGTTATTACATTACTACATAGGATGGGGGGCACACCTGACACTTGTATAAATTTGCTATGACTGTACTGGTATGTCAGGTACTCCATTTCATTCTGTTTTCTTACCTATCATGCTGACTAGAGGTATACCAGTATACTACAGATCTTAGCTACGGTTGCCATACATATTATTGTCTGACTTTCTACCCTTTAGAACTAAAATTCCACTGCATGACCTGCTGTAGTCTCTCTGTGTAAGCCTAGGGGGGGAGGTTACCCATAGCCATCATTCAGAGGCCATAGCACAGACTCTATTTGGGTTTGTCTACACCTGTCCTGCTGGCTGAGATTGTTGCTGGGTATGTGAACATCCCTGACTGGCATGTGTGAGTCATATGGACACACATGTCACCCAGCACATTTCCTGCAGTGGGTTTTGTCACCCTGTGTAGTACTGGCTACTGTGGTAGGTATGGTATGTGTTACAGATGTCATGGTGCCACTATGGGTGTCTACTTTCTGCTGCCATAACATTCAGCCCCCCAATTCCCTTGCATGATCACACCCATACCATAGATACAGGTAACAACACATTCTACTCCATTTGGCAATTGGTAGGTTGATTGACTTACCTTGTGGGTGTGCCAGGGTTGTGGATGGTGCTGGAGGGCAGCCTATGTCGGATGCATATAATACACTCCCTATACATGGTTGAGCACAGGTAGTGTCATGTTTGGTATCCCTTTTACTGTATGTGTGAGTCAGAGAGAGAGGTGTCATTCCCTGGGTTCCTACTGTGTCAGTGTATGTGCTATGCATTGTCTCTTTGCTGCTGCCTTGGCATACTGAGCACACCTCCATCTGTCTACTGGGGCAGGCTCAGGTTGTTCCTCCTCCAAGTCACTCTGTGCCTGTGCAGGCCTTGGCATTGGTGGGGGCTGTGTGGCCCTGCCCCATTCTGTTTCTGCTGCAGCTGTTTCCGCAGGATAATATTGTGTAGCATGGCACAAACCATAACAATTTGGGTACATGTAGCTGGTGAGTACTGCAAGGCTCCACCGGATGTGTCCAGACACCGGAACCATGACCTGAGCATCCCAAACACATGCTCTATTATAAGTCTGGTCTATGCGTGTGCCTCATTATGCACTTCTTGTTCAGGTGTGTGTGCATTTCTGATGGGTGTCATCAGTCACGGCCCCAGTGTGTAACCAGCATCCCCCACTAGGTGACCGTAGGGGTGTCCCCATTGGCAAATCTCTGGTACAGCTGGGTCAGATGCCAAATGTGGGAATCGTGATAGCTTCCAGGGCAGCCAGCACACACATTCATTATAATGCCCTGTGCATCACAGACAACCTGGCAGTTGATGGAGGAGATGCTCCTGTGGTTGATGTAGGCCCTACCCTGATCACTGGGTGGTGCTTTGATGCGCATGTCTGTGCAGTCTAATAGCACCCACTACCTCAGGGTATTCTGCTATTTAGTGGAAGAGATGCATATTGCTGGCCAACATTGAGGAAATATACGTGCTCACTGGCATGTGCTGACATGGCATCCAGGAACTGGTGGAATACTCTGGATGCTGATGCCTGTGAGATCCCCATGATATCCTCAGTTGAGCTTTGGGAGGAACCTGTGGCTAGTATTCCTAGGCCTACACATACCTTGGTATCCACTGGGATGGGTTCCCCTCGGTGAGTTTGGTGTGTCAGGTGTGGCCAGCACAGCTCAACAATTTGTTGTAGGAGGTCCCTGTCCACCCTATAGCGCTCCACTATCTCCAGCTCATGTAGCCCCTGGTAGGTTACCCTGGGTCTGTACACACTTCTCCGTCTTCTCACTGTGGGTTGATTGGCAGCATTCACATTCTGACAACCCTCAGCCTCTTGCACATGTTGTTCTATGTTACCTGCTGCAGCCCCTCTCATTTTGTAGGTTTGTTTGTTAAAAGTTCCCCGCTTGTATACACCGATGGTGTAGAGTGTGGAAAAACCAGAAGGGAAAGTGTTTGCATAGTTTATAGTAGTGTTCTTGGCTGGGCTGGCCTGCTGCCTGTGTAATTGGCTGGTTCTGATACATTTCACCGGCCAGCTATGCTAGTTCTCCTTGATTCCCTTCCTACTGCTCTTTTCCCTTCCCATTGCCTTCCTGTTTAAGCCTGGGGGTGCACCGCACAAACATAGTGCTCAAATATGCACAGAGCTGCTATTTCCTGATTTAACTTTTTTCTTCTTCCTTTAAAACCAAGTGAGCAGCATGCGCACCCCCTTAGGCTTTGTAAAGAGTGATAGGCAGGATTAGACACACCCCCTAGCTTAGCTGTGCTAAGCTAGGAGCAATCCCGAGCCATAAGACTCCAATCCACTTACAGTATGCCTGACACACCCTCATGATGTCAGCTAATTCCTAGGCTTGCACCAAGCTATTCCTACTCTTACACTGTTGGGACCTGATGAGCATGCTGGGGAAAACTGGGATTCACTATCATTCCCCTCATTTGCATAGGATTGCCTGCTAATGCATAGTTACATGTCTCACACTGAGCTTCTCCCCTTAGCAACCACTACTCACTGCCCATGTTGTCTTCTGCTTGCCATTGACTTGCATGACAGAATAGTGATTTTAGTTTGAATGCTTAATTTAGGTTTATTTTGTTATTTTTTGTTATCCCCCCCCCCCCCCGATCCCATTTAATAGCTGCCCTATGCTTAAACAGCCGAGATCGGCTAAAAAAACAAAAGTTGATTTTTTTATTTTTTTTGCAGTTTGCAATGCTAGTGACCTTATACTTGGCCACTGGCATGCTTACTAACTGATATGCAGCCTTTATTTGGAGCTGTCACAGCTCTGTTTTGGATTTTGCTGAAATGTACTTGGTTACTCAATCTAGCTTCATCCTTGCATCAGTAGTTTTTAAATTAGCATTGTCTTGTACCTTAGTCATTTTTCATATTTTGTTCATAGGTGTAATGCCTTGAATATTGGCACTCATTTCTTTCTTATATATTTTTGATATTTTACACTTTTTCTTACATATGACATTCTATTCTCTCTTGGTCCTTAATGACATCAGTGAATCAGATATGGTGATCTTGGCCATGAGTCTCCACTCTCTTCTCTGGGCCTATGAATGGTATTAGTCCAGGAGAGGAAAAGTTGGGTATGAACATGAGGATAAGTTGGAAGCAGCTAATGGTCAGTCATGGGGAGGTATTAAAAAGGTGCAAACACAAAAGTATGTGCAATAGTAAAAGGAGACTGCACATGTTTCAGAGAAAACTAACCAAAACATTTAAAGTACTTTATGAAAAAGTCTAGAGAGTGAGAGAGAGAGAGAGAGAAGGAGAGAAATGGGTCTAATCAATGTGGAGAACAAGGGGGTAAGGACTTATTTTGATCTACACAACATACATTTTGCTATGAGCTCTGGAAGGTAAACAGATTTTCTAACCACCATTACAACATGGCTGTCAAATGTGAGGAGAGATATCCACCCAGTTTCCAAGGACTCTGACTACACTGTCATTTTAAAGTGATGTGTTTTCTATACTATAAGCTGGAGTTAGGGTTGTACTTTTTTGCTTTGAGTTTCAGTCCATATTTTTGTGAACTAGTTATTGACAAGTAACATTTCTGGTTACAGTGCCTGAATGCCAAAGAGGAATGTGATGATAACTCCCAGCTTACAATCATCCACAAATTTTGTTAACCAAAGATACCAAATAGCAAAAGTCCCAGCACCAATGCCATCTCAGACAAATGCGCAGTGTATGTAATATGCAAGCAATGCAACAGAAATAAAATACTTAAACTCATTACCTTTGTCTGGAAACATTGATAACTGATTTGAAACTAAATACATGTATCTTCTCTTTTGCCCAAAAACATGATGATTATTAACCTAGCATACAATCTGAAAAGCTACTTAAGAGTTCCGAAAAGAATAAATGACATTTTTATACTAGTGTTCTGAATAGTACTAGCCATTCTAACTGACCTAATGGAAGGATGCACCATTTCATTCCAGATAATAATTTTATTCTGTACAGCATATCTTTAGTAAAGCTAAGCTCAAAAGACAGGCTGCATTTATGGACGTATAAAGTGAGATGGCTAGCAGTGTGGATTAAAGCTATGAGCTGCTAATGATCTGCTTCCTGTAATTCAGGGTTTGAACCCCTTTGTCTTCATCCATGTACTGTGGGATTCTGGGCAAGTCATTTAATTTGAGGCAACTGGAAATGTTGGCTAGGCTCTTCAGCGATTTGTTGAACTGTATGCCTAGCAAATACTTATGAACCAATTATCAAGCATTAAATAAAGAAACAAAGACTGCAGGCTGGGTATATCTATTCAATACAGTTAGCATGGCTATAAATTGGACTGTTCTTAATACAAGGAAGAAGGCATGTAGTGTTAGATATGTACCTACACTAAGCAAGCAGAAGACGATGGACAAAG